>NW_012115821.1:8660087-8804613 GCF_000951035.1 Colobus angolensis palliatus
TTCCTTCCTTCCTTCCTTCCTTCCTTCCTTCCTTCCTTCCTTCCTTCCTTCCTTCCTTCTTCCCTCCCTTCCTCTATTCTTCCTTCCTTCCTCTCTCTCTCCCTCTCTTTCTTTCTTTCTACTTTTCTTCCACATTTTACCCTTGGTGGGGTGGAAGAATTTAGAAGGAGGATCTTGGGAGACATTACAAAGAGACAAGGCATTCCTTGCTTGACCACTGATGCTCGAGAGGCCATTAATGCTAGCAGCTGAGAAGGCTTGCCTTGCAGATGCTCGGTTCTGCAAAACTAAGTCCAACTCCTAATGTAGACAGTTTCCCCTTTGGAGAGACAAAAAAGATAGAATAACTTTCTGTTATATAGCTAGGATGGAATGAAAACTGGGGGTGAGACCTGGAAGGCTAAGGAGTAAGAAAAGCCTGAGGTGACAGTGTGAGGGGGTTGGTGTAGAAATAAGTGAGATAGAGGAACTAGAGTGAAAGATCTCCATTTGAAGCTGACTCTGCAATGACTATAAGCAAGTTGATGAGAGATGTAAAGACATGGTGGGGTGTGTGTGCACATGCACATGTGTGTGTTATACTCTCCAAATTCTAGCCTCCACACATCTATCTTCAGCCAGCACAGTGCCTTCTTTCTGGTAATGTGGTGCACTAGCTCACCTTGCCAGACATTGAAGGTGTAACCCAGGGGCAAAGTCCATTTACCAGTTCAAGTAGAATTATAAAACCTCTGTGTTCCCGTCTTTTCTTAAGCTCCTGATATTCCTCAAACAAAGCAGATACCTCACCCTCCAGCACATTCTAATATAATCAATATCATAACCACTGGCCCAATCATTCACCTCCCTTGAGTTCAGGAGACCAAAATAAATCACCTGCAATGAATTCTCATTTCACTACTGTCTTAGATGATCTACGGCTCTGTTCCTTAGAAAAAATTACTCTCAAAATTGACAAAATTAGCCAACAGAGAATCCCCTTCTATGCAGCCTGATTAGAAATACATTTAGGTGGAACAGAACAAAATTGTCCTGTGTTTTCTAGCTTAATAGCCATCCATAAACCAAAATCACCCATAGCAGGAACGATATCTTTGCAGTTAGTGACATCAAAGGTTTTCCCTTGGAAAGAGGGCAAGCAGCTCACTCCTTGGTGCTAATAGAACCACACAAGGAATATCAATGAAAGATGATATTAATCCTTCTGGTTAATTTGCAAGTCATAGTTAAATGCAATAGGTTGGAGGAGGACAGAAAATCAGGCTGATTAATGGCACTTGTAGGGATGCTTGCTCTGCAGTGAAGTCAGGGAGGAGACATCTCCCAATGCCTGGTATACAACCTTCATGTACCAATCCTGGAAGAAACAAGAGTCAGGAGACTGGTAGGTAAGGGATTGGGAGATTGAGACCAAGCAGTTGATACCACTAAGTTGAGCATGCTAACAAACAAATCTCCCAGAAATAAAGCTGTGTTTTATAGCATTTGCTGGTTCCCATAGTGCAAGCATTTCCACCATGGCCAATTCCAAGCTACGAACACACTGCCTCTAAAATTGGACCTGGAGGAGATCTGCACAACTCCACTGCCACCAAGGTACTCACCGGGGCCAGGGACCTTCATTCACTTTGGGCTTGTTTCGTTGATTCACTCCTTTTCCACTAGGTATAATCATTCATTCATTCATTCATTCATCCACTCAATTACTTACTCACTTATTTAGTTAGTTATTATAGCAGAGGCTGTTGATGCCCTGCTGATAGCTGCAGCTTCAGCGGGTCAGTCCTGGTAGACACCAAAGGCTTTCTTCCTCATAAACCTGAATTTCTTTTCTGAGGGCATTCACGGCTAGCACGAGTGTGCTTGGCCTGAGACTGGAGCAAGGTAGATGTCACCAGGAGCTAATTCCCTGGCAGCTTTCAAACAGTGTGAGAAGGAAATGGGTGGGTAAAATCTCCAATGTTCTTGCCCTTCTGAGGGACAATTTTGAGGTGTGTTCAAGACAATTTCTCAGAAAGTGCCCACTGAGACTGAGCCCCAGTTTCCCACAGAAGCAACCTGCTCACCACACATCGTTGGCTGGCTTTCCTTCCTTCCCCATCCCACCGCCCACTTACCATCGTACTTCCCACCATTGTTTCCCAAATAAACTTATTGAACCAAAATTCTTGTCTCAGGATCTCCTTTTGGGAAACATGACTAAGACAGTTATCAAACACTAACTGAGTGGGCACCTTTTACTTTGCAGGCACTACAAGTACCCAGGACTATGATAATAAAGGAATCATATTTCCCTAACCACCTGATCTCAGCTTCTAACTTACTGCATTCTAGTCTCTCTGACTGTCTCCAAATAAACTGAGCTCCCTTCAGCTGTAGGACCTTCATGCTGTCTGTCTCCTTCAGTTGAAACTTCTGTCCTCGCATACTTTGCACGAAGGGCTTCTTCTCATCCTTTCTTTTCTTTTTTAAGGAGGAAATCTTCTTTGACTACACTAACTAGCCTTCCTCATTTTAGTACACACCAACCCCGGCTCCCATTATTCCATTTTTTAACATGAGCAGACTTTTAAAAATCGGTATGTGTTTGATATTATTTAATCCATTGCTTATTCTTTGTTTTACCACTTCGCTAAGGAAAGGCAATACATGGGTTTTTGTTTATTGCTGAATCTCTACAACCTTGCACAGTGCTTAGCATGAAGTAGGTGCTCCCTAAATGCTTGTTGAACTAAAAAGAAAAAGAAATACAATAAATAGATAATATCCTTCCCCTACCTCCAGGGAACTTGCTGTCTATTTGAAGACACAGACAAGCTAATGAACAGGCACTGCAATGGTGCTTTACTGTGGTAGCAGAAATTGGAGCATGTTAGGGGAATATACGGTACACAGTTGCAAGGGAGGGGAGGAGGACATAGCTGTCTGGAGGAATGCATGGCTAAGCAGAAACCAGGAAAACATGCCTGAGTTATCCAGGTAAGAGGGAGAAGAGTGTTTTAGGCAGAAAGGAGCAAGTCAAAGACACACAAATGAGCAAGCGAGGCACATTTGGGCTGTGCATTTGGTAAGCCTGCATATGTTGTAAGGTAAAAAGAAGAGAGTTACTCAGGTGAAGAGGCAGGCAGAAATGTGTCAAGTATGGGCTACCAGGGATCCAAAATCGACAGCCCATGGCCATACCAGCCTCAACTCTTTAGCTAAGTATGGATGCTTTCATGCTCTGATGATAAAGCTGAGCACTTCTAACAGACAGCCTGTGGTCTACAAAGCCAAACGTATTTACTATCTGACTCTTACAGAAATAGTTTGTCAATGTGAAGAAACTTGGGTCTTCCAAGAGGAATAGGTTTTCAGCAGGGGAGAGGCATTAAAAAAAAGTGCAGTTTAGAAAAGCCATGCTAATTACACTGGTAAGTGGATTGGCAGAAGGTGGAAGATAAGGAAGTGTCTTACTTCCCCAGACAATGGGCAAATCCTTTGCCAACAGGACCATGCTTCAGGCATGTTTGTATTCCCCTTTTGGGCCAAAATGTTGTTGGTGGCTCACAAATTTTATTGAATAAGCAAATATATGAATGAATGGGCAATAGAAGGATGAAGTGCTTGAAAAGGGACATTTTAGCCCTGAATAACTGAATAGTAACATTATAATGATGATGATAGTAATAATAAAATAATTATATTTAATTTTCTGTGTCAGTCTCCTCAGTAAGTCATCATTTACACTGGCTTATTTAATCCTCTCAACAACACCCTGAAGTAGAAATATAACCCCTCATTTTACAGATGAGGGAACCGAGGTTAAACAGCAAGGCGAAGGTCACATGATCTACTCGTAAGTGAAGCAGTCATGGGTTGAACTCAAGTCGGCCTTTCTCTAAAGTGTCTTCCTTCTTCCCAGCTCTCCCAGGAGTGTCTCGCCAATGGAGCATACTGTGGAAAGACTCATACAGAAATATTGAAGTTGGACTTCCTAACTAAGGCCTTCTCTGTCACATCAATGTTCAGAAAATCAGATGAGGGCTACATGAAGCATCTGTAAGACAAAGCCCTGATCGTCCACATTGCTGCAGGTGGTAGCTCATGTATTGTGTCTCAGCAACACCCAAGCCTCCACTCCGCAGCATCGCAGGCTGCCGTGGGAAGGGAGTTAGTCTGGCATGATAGGAATATTTGAAAAGCCTGATGTGAGTAGGTTATGCCAATTACACTTGACAAGTTCCTCCTCCTAATTGTCAGCCACCCACAGCTAAGGATGCCAGGTTCCTCACGTTCATGCAGCTTCACAATTCAACAGCTCATAGGTTAAAGAGGCCCAGAGTCTCCCCCTCCTCCATGCTTTGATGTCCCCTTCTTGTCCCATCTCCTTTTACGATTTGTCTTGAACTGATGATTAGTCCCCAGCACCCCCGACGCGCATTTCTGGGAACAAAGCTGATTACCTCAATAGTAGCCCTAAAAAAGCGAGAAATATGTCCTGTCAGGATATTTTCCACCGCAGAAAGAGCTTTTATTAACTGCTGCCTCCCTCACACTCCACACCCTATACAGGAGGCCCCCAGTAGACAGATGAATGCCTCTAAAGCTTGATGTTCCATTCCTACTGATTTTTGTCTAACTCTTTCTTTTAGTTTTCTTCTCCTACTGATAAACGTATTTTTCTAAGGAAATTGACCAATCGTTTTCTCAGCCATCAGTTTATGGTTACTGCTATGGGCGTAAAATACTTTGACCCAGAAGGCTTTTGTGAATAACCTTGTAAAACCTCAGATGGGACCTTCATGTGAAGATAAAAACTACAAGTTGTCCCTGGAAGACATGCAATTGTATTTTATTTGGAGGCACTGAAAAGCATTGTTAAAAGGCTTTCCCCCATAGAGCTATGTGTGGTTTCCTGTCTATAATATGTAACTATCTGTGCTCTTAAATGGCCCCAATATGATCCATCCTGCATTCCATTTCATGCTACCTGTCAAAAATTGAATACTGTGCCCTTCTGACTGCTTTGTGATTTGTGTGAAATCTTTCCAGGCAAAAGCAGCCTTACAGAATTGATACTTCATGCCATCAACTGGGGAATTCTGAATAGGCTCTGCAGAAGGAAAACTCCAAGTTACTTACATGGCAAAAGAAGTTTCTGTTTTCATTTTCTGAAATGACTAGTCTGGGGACTGTACCACATAGCAGAATATTTGGCTGTAGATAACAGAAAGCCTGACCTACAGGAGCTTAAACAAATAGGGGTTTGTTTTTCACACATATCAGGAAGTCTAGAGCTAGGTGACTATGGTATTGATGATGTCTGGGTCATTTCTTTGGTTCTTAGTCTTTGCCTCATTGTCACAGAATGGCTGCTGTGTTCCTGAGCACCTTTCACTGCATAGGAGACTAGGAAGTGAATATTCGGCTTTCCTGAGTCTTATAGGGGAGGTGGGCAAGAGGAAGAGAGTTGGGATGATTGTCAACCTCCACTCTGCCACAGAAACTGATGAGAGAAAGCTGGCAGAAATAAAACAAGCGTCCAAGTCATATTATAAAGGAAACACAGCATTGTCAAGCCCATTCAAGATCCAGTCATTTCTTTTTCACTAGATACTTCCTAGACAGCCCTGTGCTTTTATGCAATGAGCTAAATTGAACTCTTGCCTATGAATTGAAATTTAAATATCTGCTTGAGTTATATTTTTCCACATGAAGCCTGATACAAATCTTTAAAATAAAACAACACATGGTTGAAATGGTAAAAACAATTTGGAAGCAATTTTCATTCTTATAAAAAACAGAGTAATTAAATTATGAGGTATCCAATCAATATTATGCAAGGATTAAAAAGAATGAATAGCAGTACAGAAAGTTGAAAGTTGTTTATAATCTATTTAAAGCAAAAACATAAATACATGTATTGCATTGTTGTAAAAGAAAATATTTCTACATATACATACAGTATATACTTTTTTCACAGCAATTTAAAAGGTCTAGAAATATAACACTGAAGTATTATTAGTTGTAACCACTAAGGAGTAGAAGTTAGAGTCAGAATCTCAGTTTTAATTATTTTTGCATTATTGCAATGTCTTCCAATAAGCATTGTAACTTTTGTAACTAAAAACTGATTTTCTTAAAATTGTAAAGGTAGACAACATCTGGGTAACTTGAGCAAAGTAAATTCAGAACTGTCATTAGATGGGTGTGCTGTTTTTCACTTTCATTTGGATGAAAAATGTAAAGTTAAATAAACCCACTCCTTGTGGAGTTTATCTTCAATAGTACTTTCAAATTTTTTATATTTACAGAGACTATAAAGTGGAAGAACATTTTTGACCGGCTTATTCAATAAGATATTTTGGCAACATCTCTCTTTAGAATCAGGGTAAAAATATTTCAGAATACACCAGCAGAATATATGGCTAAAGTATAGCATCAATCACTAGCTGATTAAAAAGGGCAACTTCCATCAGGTTGAATAGAAATAATTACCTTTAAAGGAATCAACTTCAATTCTCTCATATTTGTCAGAATGGAATAATAAGATAAAATAAAAATTCAACAGAGCTGACACCATTTCTCTGACACCTGATTAGAGAGAGTCTCATGAATTAATTTGTTGCCTATGGTCGTGTTTTTGAACTTGGTATTTTTCTTGGGTAAATTTGCGATATGGACTTCTGGAAGTTTCTAACCTACCATAACCATATCTTAGTGCATTGAAGAAAATCAGTGCTGATAGATACCTTAACTGTATACTTCTGCTTTATAGAAAAATTAGAGCACGATGAGCTCATGCACACAGCTACTGTTCTATAGTTAAATAGCATGCATCGGATATGCTGGAATGAACTACTCCTTGCGAGAAGCTGTGCTTTCATGATAATACAGAATGATTGAATTTTTTAAAAGCTGAAGATAAGTCACAACCCTCAACTTCCTCCTCCCCTTATATTTTAGAATAGGCTTCAGATTGCCATGTGCAGTGTTCTCTGAATAGGAAATATTTTCCCACCGAGATTCAGTTCTGGCTGAATTCAATACATTTGGCATGTCTTTTTAAAAATTTAAATATTTTATCAATCAGAGTTGTATTTATACCCATAGAGCAATTTAGAATAACATAGGGTTATTCTGGAAAAAAAATATTGATCCATAGTCAATTGGTTGTATTCAATTAATGCCTTTTCACTAGACAATAAGAGTCATTAAGTGAAGAAGTATCTCTTATCCTTCTTCCTTTTTAAAAAAAATTTTATTCAGCTTTACCTTAATGAAAGACAAGCACAGCATCCATTAACAGAGTAGCAGGAGGTTTTTGTTTGTTTGTCTGTCTGTATGTTTTTGAGACAGAATCTCCCTCTATCACCCAGCCTGGAGGGCAGCAGCATGTTCTTGGTTCACTGTAAACTCCACCTCCTGGGTTCAAGTCATGCTCCCACCTCAGCCTCCCAAGAAGCTGGGATTACAAGCATGCACTACCACATCTGGTTAATCTTTGTATTTCTAGTAGAGATGGGGTTTCACCATGTTAGCCAGGCTGATCTCAAACTCCTGATCCAAGTGATCTTCCCGTGTTGGCCTCTCAAAGTGTTGGGATTACAGGCGTGAGCCACCGCCTGGCCCTTAAGCATTTGTGTGTAACTGTGTGTGTATGCTTTGCAGCTGTATTAAATAGAATCCAGGGTTTACCAGCTACAGGCCACAAATATAAATAGCATCACACTTAAGCTCAGGAGCTAAGAGGTAGCAACCCAGAATCATTCATAGGACGATTTATTATCAGAAGAATTTTGAAACATGAAAACAAATGCGTCTAGAGATTTTAAAACCTTTCTATATTCTACCTCCTTTGAATACCATACTGGCAAGTTGCATCTCTATACTGCTTCTACTTTGAGACATTGATGGACTCGTTTTGATTATTCTGATTCTTTTTTTTTTTTAGACGGTGCTTTGTTCTTGTTGCCCAGGCTGGAGTGCAATGATGCCATCTTGGCTCACCAGAACCTCCACCTCCTGGATTCAAGCAATTCTCCTGCCTCAGCCTCCTGAGCAGTTGGGATTACAGGCATGTGCAACCACGCCTGGCTAATTTTGTATTTTTAGTAGAGACAGGGTTTCTCCACGTTGGTTAGGGTGGTCTCAAACTCCCAACCTCTCGTGATCTGCCCACCTTAGCCTCCCAAAGTGCTGGGATTACAGGCGTGAGCCACCACGCCCAGTCTGATTATTCTGATTCTTAACCTGAAAATTGATGTTTGAACCTCTCAGACATGATGCATGGTCATCAAATATCTCTCTCCAATAACAGGAACTTGCTACAATGCATTTTGATAGTGTAATGGAGAAGAAACAAACCTAAAATTGTTAAAAGGCAGAGTTCATATTGAAAAATTTTCAAAATACAAGAGCAGACATTCTAGATGAGCAGATTTAAGTATATTGTAATGTGGCATTTTCTGATTATAATTATAATCACAATAACCACAACAACTGCTGCTGCTACTTAGTAAGCTTCTATTTGTATCTGGCAATGTGCCAAGTGCTTTACAGACATCATCTCATTGAAATCTCATAGTTCTGTGAGGTGGGTACCATCATTATCACCATTTTAGAGCTGTATAAACCATGGCTTAGAGGGATTAAGTGATTTATCCAAGGCCACACAGATAAAGATAGTTTAAATTCATGAGTTTATAACTATATCAAAAGGAGCAAGTAACCATAAAAATCGAATTGGCCACTGTTAGAAAATACTAGGGAACAAATTCATTAGTTTAAAAACTGTTAGATTAAGGAATTAATCCTGTATCTTGCTCATTCTTTAAGAACACTACTGGCAAGTAACCAAAGAGTTGAAGAGAAAACATTCTCTGTGTAAGTCTTCAGCTCAGCCTGAGCAACATAGTGAGACCTCCATCTCTACCAAAAAAATAAAATAAAATAAAATAAAATAAATTAGCTCAGTTGGGTGGCATGCACCTGTAGTTCCAACTACTTGGGAGGCTCAGGTGGGAGGATGACGTGAGCCTGAGGGTTTAAGGCTGTAGTGAGCTGTGATTGCACCACCACACTCTGGCCCAGGCAGCAGAGTGAGTCCCCATCTCAAATAAATAAATAAATAAATACAAGAATAAATAAATAAACAAATAAATAAAAGTATTCTGCTAATAATAAAGATGAAATAATAGAATATCACAGTTTTGCAACTTGTTTGCCCAAATTTGCATGTCAAGGTCCAAACTCCTAGTGTGTCTGTATTTTGAGATGGGGCCACTAAGGGAGTAATTAAAGATAAATGAAGTCATAAGGGTGAGGCTCAATTTGATAGGATTAGTGCCCTTATAAGAAGAGACACTGGAGAGCTGACACTCTGTCTCTCTCTCTCTCCAAATGCATGCATTGAGGAAAAGCCACGTGAGCATACAGTGAGAAGGCAGCTACCCACAGGCTTAGAGAAGAGGCCTTAGCACCTTTAGCTTGACAACACCTTCAGCTTGGATTCCTAGTGTTCAGAACCGCAAGAAATAAATTTCTGTTCTTTAAGCCACCCAGTCTGTAGTATTTCATTATAGCAGCCTGAATTGGCTAACACACAACCCTTCATGAATTAATAAATCTAAGCATTGATGTCTAATATCACAAAAAGAGAGGCAACCAGATGTTATATACTGCCAAAGGAAGATGACCACACCAATTATGAAGTATTCTTAGAAAAAAGAAAAAAAAATCAAATCCCAAATTTGTGTAAGCCTCTATGTCCAACTGTAAATTTATAGGGAATATAGGAGAGAAGAAGATGAGAAATGACACCACAAGAATGAAATCAGCAAAACCCAGGCCCTGAGAAGTTCTCTAGGGAAACACCTTGCTTATTTAAGCACAACAGCAAACTACAGAAAAAAAAAAGAAAAGAGAAAGGAAGTGAGAGAAAGAGAGAGAGAGAGGAACATCTAGATTGAAAGGAATTGGAGGCTATCGTCCCTAGTAAACTAACATAGGAACAAAAAACCAATTACTGCATGTTCTTACTTATAAGTAGGAGCTAAATAATGAGAACACATCGTCACATAGAGGAGAACAACACACACTGGGGCCTCTCAGAGGGTGGAGAGTAGGAGGAGAGAGAGGATCAGGAAGAGTAACTAATAGGTACTAAGGTTAACACCAGGGTAATGAAATAATCTGTACAACAAACCCCTGTGACACAAATTTACCTATGTAACAAACCTGCACACATAACCCTGAGCTTAAAATAAAGAGTTAAAAACCAAAAAGGTCTTGAGGAACGTATCAACCAATTACAATGTGTGAATTTAAAAAAAAATTTACATTCAATAAAACTATAAAATATCATGAGATTAAGGGAAATATTTGGAAATGTGTAGATATTTGATGACATTGAATTATTGCCAATTTTTATATGTGATATATTGTGGTATTTTTGTTTTAAATACCTTTGAGAGATACACAGCAATTTGTTTATGGGAGGAAAGATATATGCCTGGGGAGAATGTAAGGATGAAAGTATAAAAGGAACAACATTGGCTGTGAGGTAATTATTTTTGGCTAGACAACAAAGAGGCAGAGGCTCATAATATTATTTTGTGTTTCTTTATATATGTTTGAAATTTTTCATTAAAACTTTTTAAAAATTAAGATCAGATTATTAAGCAATCTGTATGTGAACATATATGTATAGACAAAATCCAATATAGTTTTTCATTCAATATATATAGTTTTCATGCTTTTTAAAGAATATTCAAAAATAATATTAATCAAAGTTCCCTAGAGGAACATTCTTTAAAGTAAGGAAATTTTACTTGCTTCTATTATTATACTACTGTAGGACGTAGAAGAAAATATATTCTCTTTTCTTTAACAAAATTTTCCTTGTTAATAATCTTTTATTGATTGTGCTAAGGACCCATTTAGTTCTGCCTTATTATGGGAGAGTAGCTTTTTCTCATTATATTTTAATGAAATGAAGGATCACCATCGCCTAAAGGGCTTTACATTCCATGTAAAAAACATTATGTTTTAGGCAATAAGATAAAGATCCTCGCCATCTTTCAATAATGTCTTTCTATTGATTAAATCTAAGAGGCAATAAAATATATCAAATTACTTAATGCTTAATATATTGGTTTTAGTTTCTGAGTACCACTCATAAGTGGAGTTCACATGGAACATACTAATGAGCATAGACTTAAGTATTATCCCATCAACTCCAGCACTGCGGAAGAGACTGCAGGGATGGAGCCATCTAGGGATTCTGTAACTAAAAGACAGAGTGACCTTTTTTAAAAAAATTAACTTTGGGCTCCCAAATTAAATGCTTACTGCTTTTTAACACATCTAGAAAGGTTAAAACACTATCAGAGACATCCTATTTGTTGATGGGAACAAAAGATGATGATGCAAAAATTAGTGATGCAATTCTAAAAGAAATGATTTACATGAGCTGGAGAAAAACTGAAAGATGTGGGAAAAGAAATGTAAGTGGGAAGTGCCTTGCAAGTAGTATTTGCCCAATAAATATGTGTCTGATGAACATGAGAGATACTTCTTTCTCTAAGAGATAAGAAGGAGGTATTGGATGGGGCTCCGGGGAGTTATGCTGAGTTAGGATAAAGGGAAATTGAGGGTCTTATACAAAAGGGTCTTATTCTTAGTAAAAGAAGATGTGAAGATTAGGTATTTGAGGAACTAGGAAAAAAAAGTGGAATACCTTCTGAGGAGATGAAAATAAATTAAGTAAAAATGAAACAATTGGCTGGGCACGGTGGCTCAAGCCTGTAATCCCAGCACTTTGGGAGGCCAAGACGGGCGGATCACGAGGTCAGGAGATCGAGACCATCCTGGCTAACACAGTGAAACCCCGTCTCTACTAAAAAAATACAAAAAACTAGCCGGGCGACGTGGCGGGCGCCTGTAGTCCCAGCTACTTGGGAGGCTGAGGCAGGAGAATGGCGTAAACCCAGGAGGCAGAGCTTGCAGTGAGCTGAGATCCAGCCACTGCACTCCAGCCTGAGCGACAGAGCGAGACTCCGTCTCAACAAAAAAAAAGAAAAAAAAGAAAAAAAAAAGAAACAATTAAGAATTACAAAGAATGTAGGATGCCATTACACAATTTTCCTTGCCTGGTTGAAAGCCCTTTGAGGCAGGGACCATCCTTTGGACATCTCTGCAACCCCCATACTGTGGGAGTGTCTGTAAATTAATTTCTTCAATGAGGGCCAGTAAGCTCAGAGCAAAACTCCAGTCAAATAGGCAGCAGAGGTAAGTTAAAAAGTAGGAAAAAAAATTAGAGAAAAAGTTATTTGCAGAAGGTAAATAAAAATCAACATGACACAATCAGCATCAGAGCAAACACAATGCATAACTCATAGCAAGCATTTAATATTAATTTGTTGAATTGGAAATGCATCCTTTCTCTCACTCTAAACAGGGTGAAACTCACAAGTGTATATGAAAGTGCCTTAGTGGTACTTTTGGTCTACCAGAAGTGGTTAAGTAAGAGACAAAAGTAGAACTAAGTGTTAGGAAAAAAGGCATCTACATAAAATGTGAAGACATATAAGGGAAGGGAGGCAGAATCAACATTACAAAAAATAGATAAATAAAAGTTAGAAAAATTGAATGACAAGACTCCAAGGTGTGAGATTATCTTGGAAGTTGGAATAAGATGAACTTGTTTGGGAGAAAATTTGATAGTCGTCATCTAGGAAAGTCCTGATGAGAGAAGATGAGGAGTATCTGTGGGCTGGTGTTTAAGCTTAGTTTCCTCTTTGGAAACCTCCTGAAAGCTATAGACTTACTCCATAGAAAATTTTTCATTTGCACATATACTGAAAAATTGTCCTGCAGATGTGGTGGATTAAGATACTTCTCAGGAATCTCTAACAGACCAACCCAGAGATTCAAGGACCTCAGCCTAAGAATGTCTGCTCTGACAGACAAACACAACTTACAAGGTGCCACAACTGGTGATGGACTATGGATGTCTCTTTTGAAAACCTGTCCCTCACATTCATTCACAGCTACTTTTGGAGCAGCTACTATTTCCAAGGCACTTTCCAGGTCTACTGTCCACTTAGTTTTCTGATTCCGAATCTTCCACTTTTCTTGGATATTTACCATAAATCAGGCCCTTTAGAATCATGTCACCAGTTCCATTTTTGTTATTTCCATGTGCACCAGAGCTCTATCTATTAAGAAAATCCAGGATCTGGATTTTTTGAGCCAGTCTGCTTCTTAGAAGGGAGCTACCCTGAATGAAAATCACTTCACTGCAATGGTAAAATAAAATGTTCCACAGTAAAGTGACATAGCTGTACCTTTTTCCCTTGACTGTAAAAGAAAGTTGCAGAATCCTTCTGAGAAACCCACTGGCACATATGAGACCTCAATAACTATGGGGCATAGAATTTATTTGTAATGGAATAACCCAGTCTCCTCAGTGATGTGTAGTGCCCAAAGCATCATATCAGTGGCAGCTGAAACGTGCGTTTGCAGAGCAAAGGAGCCTGACAGGAACGGTGGAACCCAACTTCCATTCACCACTCATTTCCCTGGTGGCTAGGGCCTGGATGTTCACACAAGCACCTTCCCCTTACAAGAAACTGAAAGCAATGCTCAAGAGGCTGGTTGAGGGCATCAAAATGTTATGCTGTTTTGACTTCCCTAGCAGAGATTTGTTGTAACTGCATATTATAATGGATGCACACTGAAGTATGCAAATAACAATTTTCCAATCTAATGTTTTCATCTCTTCCCAGTCATAATAGATGAAAAGGATATCATCATTCCAAAGAGATAAATCTCAGCCCATTTTATATTAGTGTACAATTTAGGGAGGGCATCTTCCCAGGACCTCTGTTATCAATGACTAGGAAGCTAGTACTCGTGTCCTGGGAATAAAGTACAACTCAGCATCCTAAATTAGAGGTTAATGAATATAAATTCACACCACTGAATTCAAGGTTTGATTTGATCTATGACTCTTTTTGGGACAGTATCCAATTTGTTTTATCAGAGGTATGCAGACATTTTACTTAAAATAAAAAATGAACACCTTTTCAGTGTAAATATTTATTGACTGCACACAAAACAGGAGGCCTTGTGTAGGTACTGGGTGTATGTGTACTTATTTATGTATATAGCAAGAAATGAATAGGCAAATAAAAATAAAATTGTGATAAAGGAAATTAAGGTACAAGCAGGTACAATGGTAGAGAATAACAGTGGGGTCTTCTCAGATAAGGTGAACCAGGAAAGCTTCTTTGAGGAAGGGATTCTCTGGCCCAAAAGACTGAGAAGGAGCTAGTCTTGAAAAGAGTTAGACATGGACGAACGCAGTCTCGGACAGAAAATTCTGTGAAGGGCAAGAACTTGACATGCTTGGGGAAAGGAAAGGAAGCTACTGTGGCTGCAGTGGGCAAGAGGAAGCATAGCATTAGATGAGGCTTGAGGCAAGACCAGGCGGGTTTTCCTAAGGATTCTGGATATTTGTTATTTCTTTATAAGTCACTCTGTGGTAATTATTAATAATAAAATACCTATAATCAAAAGAATAACTAATGTTTGGGGAGCATTTACTATGTTACAGGTCCTGAAGAAAGTGCTTTACATCCATAATCTCATATGATCTTCCCAACATACCTGCAAGATGGGTATTATCCCTGTTCTACAGTTGGGGAAACTGAGGCTCATAGCATGGTAACTTCTGTAACATCACACGCAGAATAAGTGATAAAGCAAGGAGTTAAGCCCAGGACCACCTCTCTTGAGTTCTTAGCCAAATCCAGAGACACCCTTCTTATTTTGAAATTCATCCATATATTGAAGCAAAGACAAGCAGAGCCTGGCATAGGTTGAGAACTTGGAGGGACCTGGATTTCTCTGGATGCCACTTAGTCTCACCACCGTATTTCCCAGATGCCGAAATGGGATACAAATCCCTAACCGAACCAGTGGTTTGTGGGGATAGAATTAGAAGAAATGTTTTGACACAAATTCAGAAAAATCCCAGGACAAAGATATAAGAAGATGTCAGACCTGCTCGAGTAAAAGGAGGAAGCTGCTACTTGACTTTGATTCATTTATGTGTTTATGTTTCCTGGAAAGAACTGGTAGACAAATGCCAGAGGGAGTAGGAGGAGCTGGATAATGTAGAATGTGCTTCATAGGAAGCGGATCTCCTTAATGATGATGATTATTATAATGTTCTCATTTCTTAATGCTGCAAGTCCAGTGAAACATTAGAAATGAAACAACAAACCCATTTACCAAGAATTATGAGAATTTCTGCCTGGGTATGGCATTAGGACATAAGGTTTTAAAAACATCTAAAGGCTATATTCCTTTTAGGGTATTTCCTAGAAACCATGGGAATAGTCTTATTTGAGATGTGCCCAATCTCAGCCCATGTTACCTCCCTCTGTTCCATCACCAAAGTAAAAAGACAAACCTGAGAGACATCCTGCATTCCTCTTTCCATCATCTCATTCAGTAAGTTACCTAGCTTTGTTAGTTCCACATTCATAATATTGATTTTGTCTGTGTAATCTCTGTATTTGCCTGCTAGTGCCTTAGTTCTGGCCACTATCATCACTTGCTCAGAGTGGTGATCTTGTCAGCTGTACCTGCCTCCAGCCTTGTCCCCAAACATCTATATCCATGCTGCCACAAGGGTTGTCTTTCCAGGATGCAAGTCTGACTGTGTCACCTCCTTTTCCCCACTTGTCACCAGTCATTGGTCCTCCATTGCCTCCCAGATAGATTCTAAGTTCCTTAGCATGGTGGTCAAGGCTTTCAGTCTTCAAGTCCTTGCTTCCCTCTCTAGCCTCATCTCTCATTGTCTTCGCAAATAGCAAATTACTTACAACATTGCCTTCTGAACCAACCTTGGCTTTTTTTTTTTTTTTTTTTTTTCTAACCCTCACCTATGCTGTTGCCTTTGCCTGGAGTATGTTCTCCATCTTTGGGTTTTAAGACTCATTTCAAGTGTTAAAAACCAAAGAGGCTTTCTGGCTTCAAGGAGGTTATAGTTTGATGGAGGAGACAGACATTGATTAAGTAACCAGCAAAATAATTTGAGTTGCCCGAAGGATGTATAGAAATGAATGAAGGGCAGTCAGGGTGAGAAGAGTGTTCTGGCAGAAAGAATGGTGTATGTAAAGACTCTGTGGGGGATGGATCGTGGTGTACTTGAGAAACTGCGGTGGATAAAGCAGTGATGTAAGGGGCATTACAGGAAGATATAATCTGGAGAGGCAGTCAATGGCTAGATGCTACAGGGTTTTATGGATCTGCTAAGGATATGACCTTTAATCTAACAGCAATGCAAATTACTCAAATATGTTAAGCAGGATAAGCAGACTTGAATTCAGAAATGACCTCTCTGGTTGCTATGTGGAGAATAGCTTGGAGGAAGATGTGAGTGGGCAGAAGAGTAGAAAATAGTGAGAACTTTTATGGGATGTTGCAGTCATCTGAGACAGAGAGAGAAGTGAGAGTGGAGATGAAGAGAAGTAGACAGATTGAGGGAAATTGTAGAGGGAAAATGGACAGGGTTTAGTGCTGAACTGGATGATAGTGGGTGAGGGAGGTGTCAAAGATGACTTTGCTGAATGAGGGATGGCAGCATTTTCCTCTGTCTTGGTGTAATAGAAATCATTTTGTCAAGATTAAGAGACTATAGAGTCTATGTAAAGAATGTGAATCAGCTTAGAGTTTAGGGACCCATATCCCTTTCCTGGACCCCTAAATATTGAACTTGATAAATCACAAAACTTTTCTGCTTCTTAAAATGATAGGAAAAATTATCTTCACAAAGGGGATGATTAAACAAAATTAGAGATTTGATTCAATGAAATACGTTTTTGTTGAATATCTATTTTGCCCATACCCTGTCTAATGAGACCTTGATAATCTAAAATGGAGATGTGATGTGTTTATTCTCAAGGAGGCCAAACTTTGCTGCAGGAGCCAACACTAGTGCCCATAAATTTTGGGATAACTTAGGATGAAACATAATCACATGGCAAAATATGTAGTGCTGGTTATATACTTAACAGAACAGGAAGGAGAGAAATCGCTGTGACTATTGCCTTTGGCTCGGTGCAGAAGGAAACTTGATCTGAGTTATGGAGGTGGTCAGAGTTTAAAAGTCAAAAAGGATGGAGAAAAACATAGTGTGAATAAAGGCACAGAAGCAATTATAGAGTGTTTGAGGCCAGTGAAATGTCTCATTTCACTGAGGTATGAAAACCCAAATTGGTGAATAGTGGGAGTAAATCTGGACAGGCAACTTGGGCCAAATCAGGAAGTGTATCTGGCACTTCCAGATACACTGAACTTGTCATAGTGAATCAGTGGAAAGTTTTGGAGCAGGAAAGAGAAGAGACAGGTGAGATTAATTGGGAGGGGGTGTGCTGGAAGTTTTGAATGAAAGAACAATGAGAGACAAAGAGTTCAAGGAGAAACTTAAGTGATGGGAGAGGAGAGATAGATACCTCAGAAGGATTCTCATAGCATTCGGTGGTTTTGGTTATAAAGAAAGTGGGGAGAGGAGAGTGTAACATGAATATAGGGCTTTCAATTAAGAGCCTGAGAAAATGACACTTTTTACTGACAGAAATAGGTTACAAGGAAAGAGAGACAATAGTTAGGCCTGTTTTGAAGAGGTCAAAACTCAGGCAAAATTGAGATAATCAGGTGAGTGTGCTCTGGCAGTAAGGTAAGAAGATTGAATTCAGAGATGATTGAGTGCTAGATAGATTTTAAATACAATTGTAATACTTTGGAGGAACTGCTGCCAAGAAGTGGAATCTATTTCCTCAACTCTTGAATCTGGGATGGGCTTCTGCCTTGCTTTGACCAACAGA
This sequence comes from Colobus angolensis palliatus, assembly GCF_000951035.1. Taxonomy (NCBI): domain Eukaryota; kingdom Metazoa; phylum Chordata; class Mammalia; order Primates; family Cercopithecidae; genus Colobus; species Colobus angolensis. Next base: position 8,677,970 of record NW_012115821.1, read on the forward strand.
ATGTGATGAAAGTGGCATTCTCTGAGTTCCAAGCCTAAGCCATAAGAGATCTTGCAGTATGCTTGCTTGCTTAGAACCTGGTGATTGCCATGAGAACACGTCCAGGCTAGTTCACTTGATGACAAGTAAGGGGCCCAATTATCCTCATTTTTCTAATCATCACATAGTTAATCCTTAGAAAGAACAACCACCTTATTAATCAGAGAATGACCATAGATACACGAGTGGGCCCAGTCAAGATCAGCAGGCATGCTACCCAGCTAAGCTCAGGCCAAATTGCTGACCCACAGAATCATGAGTTAGATAAATAATGCAGTTTTAAGCCATTAAATTTTGGGTTGTTTTGTTATGCAGCAAAAGCTAATTGATACGTAAACTACAAGAGAAGGTGTCAAGATAGCGAAGCAGAGAATAGTGCCATCAAAGTAAACTACATAAATTCAAGGAGGAATTAATTTTGCTAGCAGATTTCTGAGACTTTATTAAATGCAACAATTTAATTACTTTATCATATATCAAAAGCAAAGTTTAGTGCCCCAGATACCCAGATTTTCATAATAGGTGAATGAATACCTAGGATTAGGAAGACAAGGTAAGAATAAAATTAATTAAGAATCTGGGAAAGAGATTAATTCAAAAGAAGAGGGTTAGAAAATTCTATCGTTTCAAGTAAACAAAGGCAAAAAGAGTAAATCAATATCAAATTTATCATGTCTGAGTTATCAGTAATATCCAAAGCACCACCCAAGATTAAGGTAATCATGTAGTCTTACACTTTTAAGGCATGAGCTCAGACAAAGCAGTCAGGTCTTCTCCCTTCCTGGACCAAAGTTTGCTAAAGATTCAATGTGTCTATAATATGGTTTGAGCTCTGTGCATCTGTATAATTTTTCAGATGACCTTCTCCCTCTTTTGTAGGTAATACAAATTAGAATTTTTCTCCACTGAGACTTCTGATCTTTCTCTAAGTACACAAATTTAATTTTCTTAAACTGCAGTTCTTTTCACTTTTTCCTGTTTTCTAAACAATAAAATCAGTTTGTTAGGTGTTGCAGCACTTGAAGATCTCTTCAATCTTATTTTGACCTAATTTATTTCAGCAGATGCAAGACAAATCCTGAAGAGCTCATTAAAATGAACCTTCTGTACTTCTCAGTGCTAATGCTTATTGGTGAGACATAAATGTCCTAGAAAGTTCTAGGGGAAAAACAATGACATCTTAAGACTGTAACGAATAAAAAATAAAAAAAAAATCATTATAAGTGGAAATCTAAATTCAATAGAATGGCAAGACTAGAATAAAAAATATCGGTTGACTGGAATTGAAAACTATCCTTGTGGGAGGAGGAGTCAGAGTTTACTCAAAGAGAAAACACTGAGGAGTTCATCAGGAAGTTAATTCTTATCTTGGGAGAAGGAAAACAAGAGGGTTTTAAGTATGTATCACAGTGCCAGATAACTTCCCAAGAGGTACTTCAAGGCAAGCTACAAAAAGCATTCTTAGCTTGGAAGATGATAGCCCCATTTGGGGAGAAACAGGCAAAGCTTATGACTATAAACAGCTCCTTCTTACCACTCAGTTAGGCCCCCCACAAGACAGCCCAGTTCAGAGGCCCCTCTGCAAAGAGGAGAGCTTCCCTGGACCCACCAACTCTGACAGAAAATAAAAGGCAGTTTTTGTTGGTGTATTCGTGTTTGGTCCTCATTTGAAGCGGAACACTTCAGTCATCCCAGGATGGATTTGAGGACGAGGACTTAAAGCCATGGGGGTGGGGAGAAAACAAGAAACTAGCCAGGATGAAGAGTGGGTTCACCAGGAGGATGGCACAAGTGGCAAGACCTCAGGAAAAGAGGTGTGATCATGAATCAAATCTGCTCCTTTCCAAACAGTTTGTGCAGCAGTTAAGAGCATGGATGGTAGGTTCAAGCTCACCTAGGAGTAAAGCTTACACCATCACTTCCTAGTTCCACATTCTTAAATTTCTAAACTCATCAAGCCATCTGTTTTCTTCTTTGTAAACTGAGGAGGTGATCCCTGTCTCACAGGGCTGTTGTGAAAATTCAGTGATTAAATGTATTTAACGTAGTCTACCTTGTGCCTGAAGGGTTAAAAAAAAATGGAAACTGTAACTCTTACCCCTCCAATCCCACTCCCATATCCTTCTGATCAATTTCATCAAATTATTTACTCTTCACCCAGCACGTTGGCCTGGAGAGGCTTAAAGGTACTGATGCAACAGAATGCTCCTTGCTCGGAGTGTGAATTCTAAATGATTGTCAGTTATTCAACAAATATTTGCTTAAGGGCCTACACTATGCCAAATACTGTATATTAGACACTAGGGAGAAATATGATTTGGCAGTGTCCCCACCCAAATCTCACCCTGAATTCCCACATGTTGTGAGAAGGACCCGGTGGGAGGTAATTGAATCATGGAGACAAGTCTTTCCCCTGCTGTTCTCATGATAGTGAATAAATCTCATGAGATCTGATGGTTTTAAAAAGAGGAATTCCCCTGCACAAGCTCTCTCTCTCTTTGCCTGCCACCATCCATCTAAGATGCGATGTGCTCCCCCTTGCCTTCTGCCATGATTGTGAGGCCTCCCCAGCCATGTGGAACTGTAAGTCCATCAAACCTCTTTCTTTTGCAAATTGCCCAGTCTCGTGGAAGGCCTTTATCAGCAGTGTGAAAATGGACTAATACAGGAAGAAAAGAAGGGCCTTGATACTAGAGGTCTGCTTTGGAATAAACTTAATGGAAACAGGATAAAGCAGTTGACATTTGACTTTGAGAACATTTGAAGATACACGCGCACACACACACACGCATACATACAAACACACACACACACACACACACACAAGACTGTGTACAGAAGCAAAACCAGAGAGGAAAACTGGGAACTTTTTTAGGCTTAATATAATTACCTTACTGTATGAGTAAACATATAACTCAACTGGTGGCTTCAGTGGACTTGGATGCACCAAGTTTCCATGACTATTCAGCACGTTGTGGATATTAGGAAGTTTTTCTTTTAACAGAGAAACTAAAGAACGGTGGTTAATCCAACAAGTGAATGAGTGGAATTTTTAAAGAGCTTCTATTGTGCTTGCAAATTATAAAATGTTATTATTTTCTAGCTCCAGATCCCTGGAATCTTGATATACTCTTATGTTTAGCTCCAAACCAACTGCATGTGGCAGACAGTAGGGTTACCCATGATAAACTTGTATCGGTTTTAGCTTTCAGAACCTGGAAGAATGAGGCTGAAGAAAGATGCTTTCAGAATGTTACCATCTTAAAAGTTACGGTTACAGGGAAATCTGTCCTTCAATTATCCTATTATTATTTACGAACTAATTTCTTGTTAACCGATAACCTTCAACTAGACTTGTCAACTAAGTTGACACATTTCTGGATGAGCATCTGCCCTGTCAGAACTTTGGGGCCACATACATTAGGAAATGATCTGTAACACCACTTTAGCTATTTGTATCACTATCGAGGATGGCCGAACATCGTAGGATGTTTCTTATTCCTTCCCAAATTTCATACTCCAAACATAGTTGGGGGAAAAATGTAGTAGCATGTGCATGTGAAAGAAGCCAAAGGCATGACCAATTATGATAGCACAAAATGTCATTATTTCACTGTAGAAAGTAGAGTTTGAATAGTGTAATGTGAATTTTAACTTCAATCTAAGGAGACTGGAAAATTAATGAGGCCATTCTAGAGTCCAGATATGGACAATCCTCTCTTGAAGCCCAGTGGTATTCTGATTGTCCCGTAAGAGTTATAATAATTATAAATGATATTTTTGTCTCCTTTAACATATTGGCTCAAATATTTTACTTATTAGGTTATAGCATTGTTTGTGGACCAGAGAGAATAAAGAGAGAGGTAACATTTTCAAGGTACCTATTGGACACTTAGCTGCTAGAATTCACTAAACTATAATGTCAAATTAGGGCCAGTAAGAAAAAAATTGTTCCTAAATTAAAATCAGAAAGTATAAAAAAAGATCTTATTTGGAGTGAATGCTTAAACTTTCCATTCTAAAACTTAAGTAAAGTTGAGTTTGGAAAATTCCATTATATCCTAATAGATTTTGCATATATCAATCTAACATTTTCTTGAAGCTGATGCTCCATGGTTCATAAATTCCATTTGCCTTTGTATCATTTATTTTGTTTTTATCCTCAACACCTTCGTATTTAAGCAATGGTAATAGTTCAAACCTACAATAACCTCAACCATTCCTCACCATGTAGAATAATCGCCTCATCACATCACATCACACAGAGCTCTCTGCCACCCTAGAGGCCTCACCTTTGTTTTATGGGAGGCTTTCAAGGGATTGACAAATAAGTAGAGATCCTGTGGTAGAATCCAAGTTGAAAGAGGAGAATGAGGACCTGTGTCTGTGTCTCCCACATCCCTATTAACTAGTGGAAAAATGCTGATCAATTGGAAATGGACTTCCTTAGCCATAGTTTCTCTCCCTTAATGGAAAACTCAATATGCAATTCACCTGTTTGTTTCATGGGGCCATTGTCAGTATTACATAAAATAACGAATGATTTTGTTAAGTATTAAGAGTCACAAACCTGCAATAGTTACACATTCTGTGGGAAGCAGAAGAAGTGGTATTGGTTGGTCAACAAGTTTTGAATCAATTTAAAAATTTTCAAATACTCAGTTTCATTTAAAAGAAAACCTAGAAAGAAAATTTGAAAACTCACAAAGATAAAAATAGTTATTTCCAAAACTTTTCTGTAAGTTTCTTCTGATAAATGTACTGTTTAATTCAATGTATTAAAATATGTATTTGAAAGAACAGCCCATCCCCTTTACCTGATTTGTATTTTTCCATAGCTCTTATTCTATTTTCTGTCCCTCATTTCACCCCTCCATATAGCATATAACACTACTGCATTCCCAGTGTTTGGGCAAGCTCCTGGCACTTAGTAGACTATTAATGAACATTTATTGAATGAATACATTAATGAATGAAGTAACAAGAACTATATGCTAAGTTAAATTAAACATTACTTCAAAAGTTATTCTAAGTAGGTTTCTACTTACAGCAATAATGTTTATATCAGAATACAGATAATTTAAAAATAACTTTTTGTGAAATCTCATTATGTTTAATAACCAATAATAATAGTTATGATTTATTTATAGCAGTACTGTGTGCCACATACTTATTTACATTATAAAGAACCTCAAAAGAGCTCCTCTCTTTCCTGAATGGTGAGAATTTGCTCCTCTTTTCACAGACGAGAAAACTGAGGCTCAAAAATGTAAGTCACTCAAATCACACAAGTAGTGGGTAATGGGAGCAAGGATTTGAACTCCAAGTTTGGGTGGATCCAAAGTACCCATTCCACATTGTCAGTTCTTCCCAAAAGGAGATTAATCAAATGTGAAGTTTAAATGCCATTTAACCTTTGTCTGATAATGACTTTATTGCATCCTTATCCCAGAAACACCTTGGGAGAGATATTCAATTCTCATCTAACAGCCATTTTCTTTTGGTGTTTGAAGACATTATGACACCCTATTTTTGGCATTTATTGCCACTCTGACTAGTCTACTTTTAATCTGAACATCATTTTTAATAAACTCCCCAGGTGATTTTCATGTAGGTGGTCCTTGGACTACATAGTGAGAAACTGATTCCAGAGGTAAAAAAGAGTCTCTGAGTTTCTGTGGAATCTTCCACCCCAGGCTCTTCTGTTGAGGAGTTCCTGACTCCTCTGTGAAGAGAGCTGAGGTCATTTCCGTTGAAAAGGCAAAGAAAATCTGGGCAGGTCAAACAACCGGTCGGTTAGCATCACAACCAGGGCTGGAAGCCTATTCTTTAAACTTGTGCTAGATCTGAGCTCGTCAAATATAAGTGTGTATGCAAATCATCTGGAGATCATAAAAATGTAGATTCCCATACTCAGTAGGTTGAGGTGGAATCTGAGACTCTGCATTTTTAACAAGCTCCCAGGTGATGCCCACGCTGCTGGTCTTCAGCTCACCCTTTGAACAGGAAGCTGTTACATGGAAATAAGCTTAAAGGTTAAGAATTCAACACTCCCAGCACAAACAAAGTTCCATTTTATTTCAAGAACAATTATTGTGGCTCTAATTCAGATACACATAAAAATGATCCACTATTTTTCCCTCCATTTTACCAGTATTTACCAGTACAGAAACCGTATGAGGAATATTTAATATCAACTTTTCATAGGTTGACATGGTGGGTAAGAGCCTAGACTTGGGGTCAAACACACCTAGGCTATACTCTCAGAGTCACCACATACACAATGTGTGGCTTTGGACTAGTGGCTCAGGCTCTCTATATCTCATTTTCCCCATTCTTAAAATAATGACAGTGATCTTTCATGGTGCTGTTGTGAAGGTTCAAGTCCTATGTATGAGGTATAGAGCACGGTGCCTGGTAAATAAAGTGTTACATAAATGGCAGCTATGCAAACTTTTAGCATCTTGTCCTGGTGTATCATCCTCATTCCAACATTCCTGAATTTGCTAATGGAGTCTATGGGTTTTATGGGCACTAATCCTCTCCTCTTTTAACTCCCTCAAAGCATCGTTACAAGGCTTAAATGAATTAATATGCATAAAACACTTGGATCCGTGCCTGTCACATAATTAGTACCCAAGATGACTTAGCTTTTATTTTTAGCACTTACTATAATGATAATTAAACCACTTTTGAGGGATTTTAAATTGCCTCTCCCCCCGACTGGATTGCAGATCTTACACGAGACCATGTTTGTTTTAGTTACCTCTGTATCCCAAATCTTAACATAATACCCAGCACCCAGTGGCTGCTCAGTATTACATAGACTGCACAATTGAATGAACATATGAACAAATGAATGAGTGAGCAAATAAGAAAACATTCTTGCCTTTTTGAAGGGATTCAGAGAAAAAATGTTTGAGAAACACTTTCTTTGAGTGTAAAGGCAGTGGGAGAAAGAGAAAAAAATTATATCAGAGAACTGGTCTGGGGGAGGAAGGAAGGAGGGTGTCTTCCAAATGCCTCAGAAGATGAGGAGTTTATAAATACCACTCAGAGTGAAGAGGTGAGCTGAGGGAAGGAGTCTGGGAGAGGAAAGCCAGCAGATAATGGTCTTTGAAAAAAATTTGAGCTAATTGAGTTTTCTGATCAAATGTGTTAGGAGATGCTTTGAGGTAAATAAAACACGAGAAATGAGAAACCCTTTAATATCCTATAGTGGGCGCTAAGGAGAAACCCAGAGCAGGCAAAGAGAGGCTTTCTCTGAGCATCTGTACTTGGGGAGAAAATTATGATTTGTCAATTCCCCTGAGGAGTTTCCAGGATCATGTAGAGAGGGGAGAGGGTTAAAGTCACAGTGTTAGAAACTGATGGGCAAGGTCCAGGTCCTGTCAATCCCTGCCCCCTCCGCCCTGACTCCACAATAAATGGGTAATGGCAGGACTGATGGGTGTAAAGGGGTCCTAAGAAAGTGGAAAGGAAAATTCAGGGGCATTACTAAGATGAGCTAATCATAGGGAATGGCTTTATACATATTGCATGTGGTTTTATTATAGTTATTCTTCAGTGTTGATTCTCTGTCCCTGTAATTTATAATATGGCATAAATCTCCCCTTGAGATGGAATGACCCAGCAAAGCATTTCCAGACTACTTTAGACCCATCCCATAACTGCAGTGATTTTCCTGGTAGACTGGGGAAATGGTTCCCCTAACCTCAAGCACTCATCGAGGGCATGAAATGAAAATTGATAGCAAAATGGACTTTGACTTACAGAGGAAGAAAATAACAATGCTATTGTCCAGGCCTGCAGTTTCAACAGTACTTTCCCATTTCATCTATGACAGCAGTCCTCTTCATAACTCTGGGAATGTACTCATTATTACTCATAATGGTACTCATTATTTCCATTTTACAGATGAAGATACCAAGGCCCCAAGATGGTAGATGAATTGTCTAAGACCATGCATACCCCTGTGTCGCAGAGCCGGGATTTGGACCTATTTCCTCTCTTTGCAAGTTTGAGTGCTCCGAGGCAATGCAAGTAGAAGATAGTTTTCTTTTTGGGAATGCTGCCAGAGCAATATACTTGAAAGGCCTTTTATCTTTGCAAATGTGCCAAGGGTCTCGATAATTACAGATACCTTTTAACAGCTCATCAAAAGATCAAGGATATGGGCCCACATACAGTGTGAGCCCTGTCTCCTGGCAAAGTCCTGCATCCATCCAGGCTCAGGAGCATGTGTGACAAACCCACTGCAAACCACCACCTGCCTTTTGTGTGTTTTGCATGTCTACTAGTGTTCTAAGAGCCACCTAGGAGGACACGCTCTGTATCCTTTAGTGAGGCTGAAATTTGGGTAAAGTAACCCCCCAAGATGTTTAGGTATGTCCAGTTGAAAAACCAGGAACCTGCCTCAGGTACCTAGACATCTGCTTATAACCCAAAACACATACATTTCTGATTTGAACCAGATCCATATGCTGGCCTTCCTCTGTTTAAAATGGTTCTTCAGCTCACTGGGCTGAAAGGAGATTGAGTTCTTCTGTTGTCTTCCTTTTGCACCAAATTCACCACAGGGCTTGGGCAATTCAACCCATCTTTTGAGGCTTCAGTTTTCTGACTTAAATAAATTAAATTTTAATGGTGTACAGTCACCAGCAAGAGGTCAGATTGTTTGAAGATGTTATCTGCTTCCTGCTTCGATGCTGACTCACACACCTGATCCATCGGACTTCAAAACCCACACTCTCTCTACTGTGGTAGGCTGATCTCTAGGGCTTTTTGCAGCTTTTGCAATAATCACTCTACATTCCCTAAACTACTGGGGAGACTCTAAGAATGTATGTGGGCAGTCCAAAACCACTCAGCTAATAAACGCTGAGTAAGAAAGCCAAGCCTGTAGACCTCAAATTCCCTAACTACTGCTGGGCTGCCCTTATTGAGATGCTTCAAACAGAAAAAGTGTGCTTTAACCCTACTTAACTTTTTCCCCATTAAATAGCATAATTGTGTAAAAAAACACTGGTTTTGGCTGGGCATGGTGGCTCATGCCTGTAATCCCAGCGCTTTGGGAGGCCAAGGAGGGTGGATCACGAGATCAGGCGATTGAGACCATCCTGGCTAATAAGGTGAAACCCCGTCTCTACTAAAAATACAAAAAATTAGCTGGGTGTGGTGGTGGGCTCCTGTAGTCCCAGCTACTTGGGAGGCTGAGGCAGGAGAATGGCGTGAACCCGGGAGATGGAGCTTGCAGCGAGCCGAGATCGCACCACTGCACTCCAGCCTGGGCGACAGAGCGAGACTCTGTCTCAAAAAAAAAAAAGATAAAACACTGGTTTTAAGCCGGGACATGTGAGTGCAAATCCAGGTTTTATCCTTTATTAGCTGCAAGACTTTGGGTTTGTAACCATCTAAATGTCCATTTACTCACCTGTTGAAGGTGATAATATTTTAATATTGTCTTACTAGTTGGCTGCTACACGAATGTGGTAAAGTGTTATGCAGAGGTAAGGGATAGTAATAGTAAAAGGACTTAGAGATGCCTTACTTATCTTTGTTGGCAAATGTTACATATTCAGGGAAAGCAGCGTAAAAACCCTAGGGTAAACCATGCAGCAGAATATCTGAAAGAAAGAAAAGTAGAAACATGATGGGAGGATTTGGTCAAAGGTGATGATAAATCCTGCGTTTCCTGTCCTGGTTCTCAGCCAGAGGCAATTTGGCAATGTCTGGTGGTAATTTTGGTTGTCACAACCTGAGGGTTGGGTGGGGGGATTGCTACTGACACGTAGTGGGTAGAAGCCAGGGATGCTGCTTAACATCTTATAATACATAAAACAGTTCCCTAACAACGATGAAGTATCTGCACCAGAATGTTAATAGTACCAAGTTTGAGAAATCCTGGTCTATTAGAAGTTCTGTGAATCCAGGAACTAGTATATCTTGTTTATTTCTGTGCCGTAGCATCTAGCAGTGTACGTGGCTTAAAGAGGGTACCCAATATATAAATATATTTATTGAATATATAGATGAGTGAATGAATACCCACAGAAAACCAGATAATGCAAGTTAGATCTATTTCAGATTGCCCGGGAAAATCGTAATTTCTTTAGTCACTTTCTCTGTTTATTCTTTATCTTCTTTACTTTTCTTTCCTGTCAAAGCTTTTTTCCCTTCTTTCTTCTCCCAATACTGTCCAAGAATGAGAATGGCCTATCAAATCTGAGAATGCCTAGAAGCAATAAAGAATGCTTATAAGACACACACACTGCAAAACCTTTTCTAGCTCCCTGCTTCCTACCACTCCATTTCAGCAGACAGTAATCACATCAGTAAATAAGTGGATTCACTCTTGTTCCTTCACTGAGTATGAACATATAGGACCAAAAGCACATATTTCCTGCAAATGCCTTACTAGAACAGTTCAATTATGCTTTTAAGAAAACACATCCTGGGCCATGAAATAGAAATGAAGTTGAGGTGAGAAAATGGAAAAATGGAGGCATTTAGTTCTGGGAATGCAGAAATTATATCTATTTGTTCATCACTGTATCTCCCATGCCTAGCATGGTGTCTGGCACATGGTAGGCATCCTTAAATATTTATTAAATAAAAAAATAGGCAGGGCGCGGTGGCTCACGCCTGAAATCCCAGCACTTTGGGAGGCCGAGGTGGGTGGATCACGAGGTCAGGAGATCAAGACCATCCTGGCTAACATGGTGAAATCCCATCTCTACTTAACAAAAATACAAATAATTAGCCGGGCATGGTGGCGGGCACCTGTAGTCCCAGCTACTCGTGAGGCTGAGGCAGGAGAATGGCGTGAACCCGGGACGTGGAGCTTGCAGTGAGCCGAGATGGTGCCACTGCACTCCAGACTAGGCAACAGAGCAAGACTCCATCTAAAAAATAAAATAAAATAAGATAAAAATAGATGACGTCCACATTCCAGACTTTTTCTAAAATCTTCCCCCAATTAAAAAAAAATGTTTTTCCTCTGCCATTCAATTTCTTATGAAGATAGTTTGAATGTCATAGGTTCTGGAAAATCTTATCCATTTTCCTCCCTCATGGAGATCTAAAGCCAGATAAAGATGTGTGGGTTCAACATTGAGAAGTGAGTGTCAATATGGTGACTTAAGAAGTCCTTGAAATAATAATTCGTATTTGACACATACATCCTGAAAGTCATATTTTACCAGAAATAAAATGAGCCCAAAATCTTTGTTGTATCTTTGCCAGTAAGTCTACATGGGGACAATGTGTGGTAATTTGGGAGGATTTAAAGATTCTGTAAGGCCAGGAACCATGGCTCAGGCCTGTAATCCCGGCACTTGGGGAGGCTGAGGTGGGAGGATCACCTGAGGTCATGAGTTTGAGACCAGCCTGGCCAACATAGTGAAATCCCACCTCTACTAATAATACAAAAATTAGCTTAGCATGGTCACACATGCCTGTAGTCCTAGCTACTCAGGAGACTGAGGCAGGACAATCACTTGAACCCAGGAGGCGGAGGTTGCAGTAGGCTGAGATTGCACCACTGCACTCCGGCCTGGGTGACAGAATGAGGTTCCATCTCAAAAATAAATAAATAAATAAATACTCTGTAAGCAAGACTAAATAAGTCCCCTGGGGAATACCAGTAGAAAACTTTTATGCCCAACACATCATTTCCCCCAAAAGACAATAATGACATGATCATCCAGTTAGATTGGCCAACTCAAAGCTCCACGGTAAACTGATTACCTGTGTTGTGAATTAGCTTTTTAGAAACTATAACAAAACATGTTTGGAGTTGCTCCTGAACAATTTTCCATTAGTACTTTTGGCTAGAATTTGTGTTAAAAAAAAAAAATCACAGAAAATATATTAATTATGTAAATCCATTAGTCTGCAGAGTGGAGAGACTGAGGTATTTCCATTTTCAAACCCTGAATCTTTAAACATTTAAAGACACACTGATAACCAAGAGCCTCTTCTAGAAGATTTAGTGCTTCATGTGCTGATTTCAGGCTCAAAATATTCACTGACTTATTTTCTTACACAAGAATGTAACAGGACCACAAACTCTATTTGTACACCAGTCTAGAATGTTTAACGAAAAATACAAGATTAGTCCAAAACTAATTATGTGTTAACACCAGGTGCTTTCTCCATACTTAACAGATAATTTTTAAGTGCTTAATGATCAACATGTTTAAGTACACACATCTGTAGCCAAAGCAAGGGCAGGATGAAACACAGGCAAGATGGAGTACAATCCTCAGTACTATTGATTTGGAATTTAGTCACCCCTCTGAAGAAAGCAGTATCTTCTATCTAGGGACTGAAATATGATATACTTTATAAACTTGTCTATAAGATTAGTTTTTAGGGATAGCCTATATTTGATGAACTCTGTGGTTGAGCACAACATATTTTATTAAAGTAAAAGTTTTCATTTGATGGCTGTTAGTATATTTAGAACCCTCATAAATGCTGTTGGAAAAAGTAAATTGATTTGAATTTATTTTTCAGTATTGGCTCTAATACCACACTTTCTGATTAAACCACTCAATTATGACCTTTTTTTTTAAGAACAAGAAAAAGACATAATCTAGAATTGAGGAGTTACCCAAGCTTGCCTCTGACAAAAATGACTACCATTTTGGAAATGTATTTTATTATGTACTGCAGTCTGAACTCTTTAACTAACTGGGTGCCTACACCAAGAGTAGCTCAAAAGCTGTTGCTTATTAGACGCAGCAGATCACACCAATAACTCAATATTGTGTTAACCACTTCAGAAATTGACTCAGTTCTTCCAATTTGTGGTGGGTGGTTTTTGTTTGTTTGTTTGTTTTTAAGATTCCTCTGAGTTTTGGTAAATTTAGCAAAGGTGTTGTGAGCTAGGTGCTATCTTCTAGGAACATTTTCATCACTCATAATCCTTTCTCATAATGCAGCATTTTACAGGCTCACTTTATGACTGGAATGCCCTGCTTCTAGTCCAGAAGCTGCCACTTGAGGAGAAATTTAAACTTATTGATTATATGTCAGTTGCATTTTCCCCCTATAAGATCCATCTGAATTTTATTGGCTCGAGTGGATTTAAAATGGGGAGCTCAGAGCTCAGGTGCAAAGGAATGCATTTGGGGACTCTGAATTTCGACTTTGTCACGCTTCTCAGCATGCTTATTGGCAGCTGTGTTCCTTTTAAAATTACCCAGGTGAGATAGACACTTCACAGTATTCAACCTGAAGTGCTACCTCAGCCCTTTCCAGCTAGCCAAAGAATAGAAATAATAATAATAAAAAAACCCATGGTGCGAGTGAGTAAAGGGAAGGTGAGAATTTTATAAAGCTCTCCAAAAATGATTCAGTTGTAATGGCTTTTTATATTTTACACCAGTGACGAACCAGCTGCCTTGAGATATTGATATTTCTAAGCTATCGTCACGTCTTTATTTTGACTTTATGTCCAAAAACTGAAGGTCAAAGGAATTGATTTACTTTGATCAATTAAAAGATCTACCTTGATTTAGCCACTTCTGCATAAATTTTACCCTAGGTGGGCTCATTTAGTCACACTCACATCTTTGTATCTGTTCAAATTGAGGGGAAATAAAACACATATTCTTCAGTTTCAAAGACATGCTTAGCTCGGAGTCATAAAGGCATAGACTGAGAAGAAGGAGACTACCTTGTATCAAAACAGGGAAAAATAGGATGTTTAACTGTAGGTCCCTGGAAATCATTTCAGTCTAGGCATTTGTTGTAGATTGTACCAATGACAGATGGGAGGGAGGAAGAGCAGGACTCTGGAATGAGCCTGCCTGGTTCCGAGACTCATCCCCATCACTGTGTTTCCTCAAGTAAGTTACATACTTGTCCTATGTCTCCATTTTCTCATCTGTAAAATGGGGAGTTAATGTTATGGCCCTCATAGAGTGCTTATCAAGATTAAAGGAGATAAGCCATATAAAATGCTTAGCACAGTGCCAGGCATATAGGATGTATTTACTAAATGGAAATGACTTTTGCATTCTTCATTATGCTTAAAAGAAGAGAGGAGCTCATTGTGAAATTTTAAAAATCTCTTTATTGTTTCCCCCAAATGACACAAGTCTTTAATCCTTGGAAGAGATTATGACAGATTTTCTAGTTATGGTATTACGGACCTTTCAGAAGTGATACTTGTAAAAACTGTGCACATTGGCTTTAACTCAAACTAAGGATCCTGACCTTTTAAAGATACAGATGCCTTGTTGTTCTTTCTGTCTGGGCCTAAGTATACTTGGAGCCCTAACACTTCTGTAAACCAGGAGACTAGAGGAAAAGGCATAACTTTCACAAGCAGAATGCATGCTGCCACCTCAAGTTTCATTAATTTATATTACTGAATAGCTTCAGATGATGATAAGCTCTGTCTATAGCAAATGACTTTATATACAACCTGTTACAGCCATGAAAGGAGAATGATTATATAAAATAAATTATATAAAATATTAAGGGACGTTGAGGGATTGGATGTGCTGGGGAGGGGAACAGGTGATGTTCCGCGCTGGTGAGTTTACTTAGCAGTAATTGGCAACAGCCCAAGGATAAAAGTTTTTTTTTTTTTTTTTTCAACAAATTATCTGCTAAGATACACTTGGCTCCAGCTAAGGTTTATGTCATCTAAGGCTGATATTAGGCACATGCTTATTGGGACCTGTAATAAGGCAATATAATAACTTGGGTGGGTTTGGGGGATTACTCTATTTTTGAGGCTGAGTTAGATTGATCAAAATTCAGTCTATTTGTCAAAATGAGTAGCTTCACTGGAGTTTGCACAGGGTGTGTGAGTCGTGGCACGTCCAAAAGGGAGTAGACATGAAGGTTAGTGCACTCCCAGACAGGCATTCTGAGCTGTCGTAAGACTACTTCACAATCTGAAAAACTGCTATTCTGAAAAACACCTATGCCTATGAGCCCTAGGCCTGCATGATATTCCCAACTTTACTCTTAAAATCTCTGAAAAATGTACAGTCAGACCTCCTCTTGCTTCACATGCCACAGTGCCTTTAACTTTCATCATAAATGTATTCTCCAGCTCATTTCACCGAGAAAAAGACCATGCAGATTTGTTGATTGTGTAACAAAAAGAGAAGATTAAAGCATCAGTTTGTTTCCATTAAAGCAATTATTTAATCATCTTATCATCTCTGTCAAGAATAATTATATTAAAAGGCTTTTCCCCAGACTTCTGAATTAACAATGAAGAATTCAGACCATCTCTTACTCTCTGAACAAAAAGAACGCAGCTAACCAGGTAATGCATTTAAAAATCATTTCTAGCAATAGTGACTGGACAGTCATTTTGCAGTAGTTAAATTTAATAACAGCTACTTTTCTCCTGATTAGCTTCACATATAGAAACACAGGAGCCCGGACTGGGCATCTGACAGATGGTGGCAGAAATACACAGTGCAAAGAAAGACGAAAGACAAGCAAGAGCCACTTGTGATTATAGCTTTTCATGGCATGCTAGGACTTCATTTAGTGATCTGAATACTTTTTCTAAATTCAGTTCTTTTAAAGGTGCGTGCATCCAATTGTAGGGGAAACTCATTCATTCTACATACAGCTATAAGACCTTATGAAGCTAGCACCTTTCAGCACAACATATAATATTTGGTAGCTGTGGATGGAGTTTAAGTACTTCTCACTCTGACACCGACGAAGAAACTTTAATTAAAATGGTAAGCAGGTTGCAACACAATGAATGTATTTAGGATGTTAAACACTCCAAGGAGCGGGGGTAGGGTAGAATGACAATACATTTTTATAAAGCAAATACAAGTTTGCTTAAATAGTTTCCTTACTATGTTCCAAGAAACCCAGCACATACTTAAACAGCTAAAGTAAGCATTTCACTATCAACACAGCCTCTTTGGTTTTTAAACATACAAATCATAAGAAAGCAAAGTCAAGAAAAAGAGATATTACCACTAAAGATTTAAAAACTGATATTTGGAAAGAAAAGTGTACAATCCAAATGTGCCTATGGAGACACACACATGCACACACATATCCCCACAGCCAGCTGTAAATCAAGATAGCTGCAAACTTACCGGAGCAAATATCACCATACACATTTACAAAAGAATTGATAATCCAACTTCCCTCTCCTGAAAGAAAATAGAGGTTGTCTCATACTAAAAATAAAGCTTCTCTGTCCACAGCACCAGCCACTTGTCCCTCTTTTTATGAAGCAAAGGAGGAGAAGAAGAAAATCAATGCAGAGGGAAAGTGAGATGTTATACCAATCAGATAGCAGCTTCAGCCTCATTTGCAGAGAGATGGCAAAACGGTCATATTATTAGATGGTGACAACCCACAGCTGAGTACAAGAACCTGATACTCCCCTCTGGTGAACGCCGCCTGCTTGGTGGGGAGGTGGCTGCCACCATGGTGAGCTCCCACACTTGGCTCTTGGCTCACAACTGGAAGTGCAGGACTGCTTTGCACAGGCAGGCTGCATCACCAACAGAGGCACCATCTCCCCTTTACTCTGCCAGCCCCCTCCTCCTGCAAGCACAGTGCTTAAAAACAAACTAGGAGATATTTTTTTAAAGCCAGAATTTTGTGTTTTAAGGGTATGGGGAAAAATGATGGTTTTATAAAATCTTATGAATAGATTTGCATAGATTAAGTAAACGTTGATATGTTTGTTAAAAAAATTGCCCTTGTTTTAATGTAAATGCAGAGATGTTATGCATAATCCCCATTTGGGAATTCATACACTGCCCATAAATAATCATTAAGGTGATGTACTAGAAGACAGGCTTTTAAGACTCTGGCAACCATAGAAGGGACAGATTACAACTTGGTTGCTCACTCGTCACAGGAGTGTTACTTAAAGACGTCTCCTGCAAAATCTCAAAATTAAAAAGGCTTCAGATGCTTAAGTGCAATCTGGATCTGCTTTTTTCTTCAAATAAACCTCTGTAGGAAGGAGTTGAGCTCAACTACTCCGAAGGGCCCAAATCATAGCACCTTGAGGCAATGTGTGTTGGGGGTGTTTGTACCAAATTCTTGGAGAGGCTGCCACAGGTGACATGTTCTCACACTGGCATCCTGAGGACAATTTTTCCCCAAGGCAGAGACCACAGCACAGGCAAAGGACGTCTGTCTTTGGGTCCCCACTCAGTGCAGGAATGTTGTCAGGTTGGCTGAGATGTCTCTGCTTTATCTTTTGTACAGCTGGTGATGACTCAACTGAAATGCACATAGGCTGGCCACATTTTTTATAGGTATTAATTTGTTGTTAATTTGAAGTCATTCGAAGTCTTTTATTGAGGTCCCTCTCTCTGTGTCTCGCTTTCCTTCCCATCTCTATCTCTTTGTATCACTCTCTCCTTCTCTCTCACGCGTGTGCCCGCATGCACACACACACACACCCACACACACACTATCACTACCATATCGCAGGCACCACCATCATCTCTCTCTTACTCCCTTTCTTCCTTTTCTTATACACATAGTAACAACTTGGTGGATAGGGGGAGGTTGGGGGACCAAACAAAACAACCAAAAAACCATAATGAGGAGTCAGGCAACTTGGGTTCTAGTCCTGGTCTCCCACTTACCAGTCATGTGACCTGTGCCTGAGCCTTAGTTTCCCCTCTGTAAAATGGCTACACTTATGCCTCATAGAGCTACACTCATAGAGCTATGAGTGGGAAGGTGTGGGGAAGAAATGAGCACTGGGCAAGGCAGTGCTTTCACCTACACTACACACCTGCAAACTGGGCTCAGGGAGTCCAGATCCCTTTCTCCTCCGTCTCCTTTGATCGTCTTGTTCCCTACACCTGAGCTTTTGGGGTGCTTACCAACTCTTCAAACTGTATATGCCCCGTGGCCCCTTTGAAATTCTGATAGGAACCTTTTCCTCTCCACTTCCCTATGGCCACCACTCACCTGCTTATTGACAAATCTCTGCACGTCAGTGAGAGAAGTTACTCAGGGGAGTAAATTAAGCAAGTGAACATATCTGAAGCAGGGAGAAAAAGGCTTACGATCACCAGGCATTTAAGTGAGCACTCAGTAGGCATTTACAGAATAAATAAATGAAGGATTGACTGAAAGAATAGTGTCCCTGTGCTGAAGGCCACAGTTCCTCCAGGTGGCTGATAAGGGGCAGAGTTAGAGTAGGGTCGAAGAGGTGGCAGTTTCCAGCAATGCACCTGTAGGGTAGAACCATACTTAATTGTTTCTTCAGGGAGGCCAGTGAGTAATTCTCATTGGCTTTGAATATTAAGAGCCCTGTTGCAAGTAAAAGGAAAAAAGTTCTGTCTTCTACATAATAATAGCGAACATTTCTTGAATATTTACTCTGTGCCAGGTACTATTCTAAGTGGGTGTTTTTGGTATATCATCTTATTTGAGCCTTACAAAACTTCAAGTTACAATTTTTATTCCAGGGTATAGCTGAAAAAAACAAGACCCAAAGAGTTAAGTAACTTACCTGAAAGTACACAGTCAACACCTGGTAAAGCTAAAATTCGAGCCTAATTGTATGCCATTGTCTAAGCTATTAACTTAATCACTCTGCTTTGGACACCACATGATGGCACTTACACTTTTATTTATTCAGTGTACAGGGTATGACAAATCCACATTTGGATGCATGGACCCCACAGTAACTTCTCAGTTGTCCCCATTATGCAGATTTGCACCAGAGATTAGAAATTGCTGGTGTAGAAAGAGCCCATGAGATCCATGCTCAGGCCCTGCTGGGTTCTGTATGGACTTGGGCACTTTATCTAACACTTGGGAAGATAGGAGGTGTGAGGCTCAGTCTTGGGTTTGCTAGCGGTTTGCTCTGTGACCCTGGGTGTGTCCCGGAATTTGTCCACGTTTCTGTTTTTCTCATGTTTAAATTGAAGGATTTCCACTGAATTATCTCTAAAGGGCTTTCTGGGTCAACTTTCACTAGATAAGGTTCTAAGGCTAATAGGCAGATTCTAATCTGCTGGTTAGGTTAGCTCTTCCTGCCTCATATTTTTTTTCCAGATAGAGCATTAACATTCTCTAAGTCTGCCCTGCTTCTACCCTTCGGTCACCTCTCTGTGGACCACAGCAACAGGCTCTCTTTAGGTCTCACTGCTTCCACTCTTACCCCTAGAAATCTCTATTACCCATGTTGAGCCATTTAAAGCATAAATTAGATCATATCACTCATCTGAGAAAAGTTCTTCAATAGCTGTCCAGTAGGTTTACAATAAGTAAAACCCAAACCCTTTCTCATGCCTTTAAAGTGTTATGCAATCTACCTCTCATCTATTTTTTTGTTTTATTTAATTCCAACCCTCTCCTTTCCTACTCTTCAGCCACATCCACCTTCTATGCCTTTGCACTAGCTATTCTGTCTGCTTGGAACATTCTTTCCTCAGATCTTTTCCTGCCCTCTCTTCCTTTGCCATTCAACTGTTAGTTCTACTTTCTGTTTCGTAGAGTGTCTTTCTTCCCCAACCATCTAACTTAAAAACATCTTTCACTTTCTCCAGTAACTCCTTTTTTTATTTTTGCACTTTTATTGCCTGACACCTTCTTGCTTATTTATTTATTCATTTATTATTGACTATCTCCATTTACTAAGACCTCCACAAAAGCAGGAAACTTGTTTGTTTTGCTTAATACCATATCCTTGGGGTTTCAGAGAGTACCTGCCACATAGTAGGTGTTCAATAAATGTTTGGTGGATAAATGAATGAGTGATGAAAACAGTGAATCAATATGAGAACAATGTAGGTTTGAGATGGTGGTAAAGAAACCTAATTTTTTCAAAGGAGTTTAGCCTTGAAACGCAGAACAGATGAATAAGGGCAATTTATTCATTCATACTAGCAGATACAGATTGTTTTTACCTCTTCATTCAAAGAACATTCTGGAAGGATTGCAAATTTCGGTGTCATATTGATTTAATGGGAAACCATGTCAAAGATGGTGGAAAGCTCCTTTTGTAAACTATACTGATCAGTTGTTTTTTTAGAAGCTTGGGTTCCTAGGGTTTTGTTCACCTAGGCCCACATAGAGCAGCTAATTTTTGGATACTTGCCCATATATTTGTCATTAGAGAAATAATCTTGTCAGCTAGCCACTTAGACTGTCCTAACCTTCCAATTTATCAGACAGCTCAGACAGTCGGCTACTACTCTCTATCACAGAATTGGAACTGACAAAAATAAAGCAATATGCCAATATTTGATAGTTCTTGTTTGAAAAATGATATTCACATTGTTGCTACTGCCTTTAAAATAACATTTATCCATTATTAGATTATTAAAAATAGAAGTACAATGTTTTCTAAGTCAAATATTTATAGAGAAGGTTAAGTAGATTAAAATAATCTGTGATTCTCTGAAAACCTCATTAGCAATGCTAATTTCTAATATGGTCAGAGCTTCAACTGTGACCTTTCAGTTGAACAATGGTCTTCAGACAACTTCAAAAGGATTTTTTTTCCTCTGAATGGAAAAGCTTCTCTCCCCTTTGGTGGACACACCTTCTGGTAAATCCAACAGTTCCTTTCCCTTCTAACTTCTATTTCTAAACATCTAGCCTCTCAAAAGGCGTCCTTTCAGGCCTGTCTGCTGGCCAGTGGGAGGCCTAGCTTGCTAAGCATTTAGCAAACACTGAGAGGAAAATTCCAGAGCCAGAGGATTTCTTCACTGCAGTGGGAGAAAGGAGGTAATCAGAGATAAGTCTACTCTGGCCACACTAATAAATGACCAAGAGAGTTAGCCAAACCTCTTCCATTTTGCTTCAGGAACAATTTCAGCTCTTTCAAGCTATAGCAGTGAGAGCACTTACATCCAATTCACTTATGGAACAACCTTGAAATCTTTAATGGTGCCTTCCTTTCTCTGACTGAGCACAGCTCCTAGCATGGGTAAAATGCAATTTCTTGTGATGTGAGCAGGTATATAGAATCAGGGCAGAACTTTCTAGGCCTCTTATCTTTTCTTTTCCTTGTAAGAGAAAGTTTTCTCCAACACTGTCTCTTTTCTTTCTCAAATACTAATGAGATAAAATAATATTAATATCACTTGAACATTTATTAGATCATTAGCTTTCCTCAGTAGGGTTCAAGTCTGTCTGAAAGAATTCTACACTGAAGCTGGGAGGCATGATAGCTCAGGCCTGTGGTCCTGGAGCATAAGGTAGGAGAGGCCAGGAGTTCGAGACCAGCTTGGGCAACATAGCAAGCACTCATCCATATGACAGTAAAACATAATTTTATTTAAAAATTTCTAAACTGAAGCTGAAAGTAGAAGGAAAAATTTGTGGATGCAAGAAAAGCTAAGGAATATAGTGGAACAAGATTGAGAAAATTAGGATATTTGGGTGGAAATGTAGTCACGCTTGGGAGATAAAAGGAGAGAAAATGGTAGTTAAAATAGTAGGTAAAAAATGTTCAAGACATATTTTCTGAAGACCATGAGTCTAAGTTCTTCAAGGACACAATATCTCACTTATCCCTGTATCCTCAGCCCAAAGCAAAGTGCCCAGCACAGAGCAGCCAAGCAATGACTATTTGCTGAATGAGGGATAAATAGAATTGTTTGCAGATAAAATATATATGGTTAAGCATGCTCCCCTTTAGGCAGACATTGTGCTGGAGAGCTTTTGTTTGTCCCTCTAGAGTCACTCTCCTGTCTACTCTGTGTCCCAGCAGCCTGAACTAATGGACGCAATCAATGAGCTCCCTTTCTCTGAGGCATCCTAATGGGAGGTGCTAATAATAAGAAGTACTGCCAGGAAATTAGAGGGTGAGAGGAGACTGAGGTCAGGGTATTTATTCCCTTAGCACCCCTGATGGGTCTTTAAGTTGGCTATGTTCCTCTAGCGAAGGCCACAGGTGCTGTGAAGTGGCCCTTTCCATCCATACAGCTTCTTTCTCTTTCTTTCCTTCTTTTTCTTTCTTTCTCTCCATTCCTCCTCTCCCCCTCCCTCCCTCCCTCCCTTCTTTCTTTCCTTCCTTGCTTTTCCCTTTCTTCTTTCTCTTTCTATCTTTCATTCTTCTTTCTTTGTCTCTCCTTCCTTCCCTTTTCTTTTTTACTTAAACTTTGTTTACCTCTTTTCAATTTGCCCCTTCAAAAAACTCCCCTCAATCACTCTGTTTGAGTGTGCCAGCTATTTCCTGTCTGAAACCTGACTAACACAAACAGGCGAATTCTAGTTCCAGTTCTGTATATTACTACTGATGTGGTCTTGTCACTTGCCCTAACCGATCAAATTGGGTGCTTGTAAACTAATGCATACAAAGTATTAAGTGCATACCAAGCATTTAACATCTAACAATAATAAGAATGAGAGTGATACCCTTTGCCAGCATGTTTGTTTGATAGAGATAATGCACATGCTCTTTTATTTTGTCTCTAAAGGAAAGAGCTGTTCATGGTTTAGAAAGAAAAGGGGCCAGGCACAGTGGCTTATGCCTGTAATCCCAGCACTCTGGGAGGCCAAGGTGGGCAGATCACTTGAGGTCAGGAGTTTGAGACCAGCCTGGCTAAGACAGAGAAATCCCATCTCTACTAAAAATATAAAAATTAGCTGGGCATGGTGGCGGGTGCCTATAATCCCAGCTACTCAGGAGGCTGAGGCAGGAGAGTTGCTTGAATCTGGGAGGCGGAGGTTGCAGTGAGCCGAGATCGTGCCACTGCACTTCAACCCGGGCAACAGAGCAAGACTCAGTCTCGAAAAGAAAGAAAGGAAAGGGAGAGGAAAAGGAAAAGGAAAGTCCATACCATGTTGAGAAAGATTTAACAGTCTTTCCCCACTGGAATATCAGGGAGTATGGAAACGACATTGAGGCACATGTCTTGAAGCAAAGAAAGATTTGTTGGAAATGGTTTTGACTATTGGCATTTCTGAGTATTCAGAGTACGTGGGTCAATCCAGTCAGCCTATCAATCAGGTCCATGAAGAGTTGCTTCTTTTTGACGCTTGCTGGAGGGCTGTCCATGGATTCCTGGATGTTCATCCACAGGCCCTGGATCTCAGGCAATAATTCCAGATCTATTAAGTGCTAATTACCCCCTCTTCTTTCATTTCTGTCCTAATTAAATATTTCCAGCCACTGGAGGGGCTGAGTCCCCTTAGAAGCTCCCTAAATGTCCCAAAAAGACTTTGACTCAGGAGACAAGGTGACTCAGATATCGCATATCATGTCTAAAACCCACCTGGGGGCTCACGTCCTCAATAGGAAACAACAATTCTCAAATCCGTGAGAACTTTGTTAATCTTCTAAAGTAAAAGGGCAACCATTCATTCGCCTAAAAATTTCAATTCTGCAATTGTTTATGGCGTATGTGTTATATGCCAGGCACATGCTAAACTCTGTGGATACAGTGGTGAAACAGGTAAACATGGTCCCGGCTGAAAGGAACTTAGAATCTTTCTGAGTTACCGTGCAAGCCAGGACCTTATGGGCCTGGTATATAAATAATGCTCAATACACATTGTTATATGATTGAGTACATAATGCTGAATTACTCTGACATATTTCTTAATTGTAAAGGTTAAGTATATGAACATATTGGCCTAGACTTGCAATGTTCAAAATGTAAAATACAACCATCAAATATTTTGGTGAAATTTGTGAATATGTGAGAATGTAGATGGTACATTCAAATAACCAAATCATCTCAGCTTACAATGTAATTATAGGCATAATATTGAATAGCTCAGTTTTTAAGCTGAATGCCAGGAATTCCATGGAGATGCTCCAGGGCACACCATGGAGGTGGGAGGGTGTGCTAGGGGCAGCCAAAGGAACCAGGGTTCCACATCCCTTCTCTGCTTCAACCAGGCCACTCCACTGTTTTCTCGATATCCCAGGTTTCTGAACATGATTGCATTTGAACAAAATGTTTTAGATCTTAAAAGAAAAACTGTGGAGAACCACTCATGTAATGGAGAACTTTGGCAATTGTGATTTCCTATCACGGACCTTTCTGATTCCAATAATGGTGCTAATATTTATTTCTGGGTATTAGCCTAAGTGCTGTGCATGGATTATGTCATTTGATTATCGTTCATTCCGATCTACCAGAATCTACTGTTATCATTATTTTACAAACGAAGATGACAAGGTTTAGTGTGGTTCAGTAAGTTGCCAAAGTCTGCCTAGAGAGTAAGTATTTGAATAAAGGCTTGAACCTGGGTTGTCTGTTTCCAAAGCCCAGGTTATAAATCTCCAGATTACCCAGTCTTGCGAATGTGTGCAAGTTTAGCACGTACAAGGTGGGAGATGGGCATTTCCTCTCTGACAGTTGTTTAGAACTTAAAACAATGTTTTATTTCAGTTGCATGATTTCTGGTGATTATATCTACTCTTCTGGTACAGGGGATTAAAAGTGGTCCCACCATAAACTGCTGAACAGTAGACTCATTCTTCCTGCAGTCTTGCATAGCACACAATATTACATTGTTCATAGTAGGCACTAAACAAGCCTTTGCTTATTATTAAAGAAGAGAAAATAAATGACTTTTCTTAGGCCTATTTTCATAATTCTAGTCAAAAATAGCAGAGATACATCTGCTTGTTTTCCTTCTATTATTTTTTATAACAGGGAGAGCTCTATCAGCAAATTGATGGCTTAGGAGTTTGGCTGTTCTTAACACACATTTCTTAAAGCCTGGTGTGGAACCAGAAGATGAATAGTTGTTGCTATGATTAAGGATTAAGACTTTATATCAGAGGTCCCTGAGGTCCGGTTTTTAAAAGAATCTTGTTAGTACTGTAATAAGAGTGAAAGAAGAAAAACATGGAAACCATTTTCAATGATCTTGCCCAGTACACTGAGATATGAATAGTAAATTCGATCAAGAGGTACGTGACTTTTTCGCTGATCATCTCCCCATGAAGGGAGGGTGTCATAGCCAATTGCATGTATTGATGAGACTCTCTTAGCCTTTCTAAACTTCCGTTTCTTCACCTGTAAAATGGGAATAACAATGCTGAGTTATATAAATAATATGCAGCTGAGGCTGATGGAAATTACAATGACACAAGTGAAAGATATTCTCTCTGCTAAAGCTACAGGCAAGATAGATTTCAGAATCAAATGCTTACAAAATGGCTTTCTGGTTTTTCTTTCCTTTTCAACAAATTGAGTTAAAAAAAAAAACCCCTGTTAAACCAATATGCCTCCAGAACCCAGACCAAATTACAGCTCTTAATAAAATAAGGCGTGGGTAGGAAAGAGGATGAAAGTCTGTTTCTCCCCATGTAGTTATGAAATGTAGAGTGTATAACATTTGAGTGTTCTCATGGAGCTCCAAAGAGCCTCATCATGATCTGCTTGATTAGGATTCCATCTGAAAGCATTCTCCCCACTCTGCTCCCAGCTCCTGCCCCACCCCAGTCTTAGGGATGTGTGTGGTGATGATGCCCTGCAGCCAAGGAATGGAGTTGGTCTAAAAGGATCTGGGGCATTATTTT
The DNA here is from genome assembly GCF_000951035.1 of Colobus angolensis palliatus. Lineage (NCBI taxonomy): Eukaryota > Metazoa > Chordata > Mammalia > Primates > Cercopithecidae > Colobus > Colobus angolensis. Next base: position 8,703,486 of record NW_012115821.1, read on the forward strand.
AATTGGAGTGCTTATGAAATATTTGTAAAAACCTCTCTCTTTTGATGAATATGTCTTACGCCAGAGGTGTTTCTGCATCCCTATGGTACGAGGGTAATCCATTTAGCTGGTAAAATTTCTACAATTTTATTAACCGCAAAATCCCTCCTATCTGGGTGAGGCTTCTTATATTTCTAACTTATATCTTCCCAAACCCTCGGATTCAGGGCTGTAAGGGGAGGCGCTGCAGCCCTGGTATCCCATGGGGCAGTGGTGAAGCCACCATGAAGCAGCTCATGTGAAAGTCCTTTCAGAAGTAAACCGTGCAGTACCAAGTACAGTTATTCTTAGTTTCTGTGTTCAGTGCCCCCTCCATAAATATAAGACAAAACTATCTTTCCCCCAATAGTTGATTATGTATTACTGCAGGCGTGTGTAGAACAGTCCAAAATGCCATGTGAACTGTTCATTCTCGCACAGAGAAAAACCCGTTTTCTTTCTTCAGCTGTGCCTCTATTTTTAAAATAGAATGTCTTACCAATGTCTTCCTTAAAATGTTAGTTCCTTCTTACACCATCCCCAAGTCTTTAAATGATACAAATTAAGAGAGTCAGTCTGAAGAACAGGACATTCTGATATTTCCAGAATGTCACTTATCTCAACTCTAGGAGCAACACTTTTCCTCTCATTTTGCTGAAAGTGTGGAGACAAAAACTCCCTGTAAGGGGCTGTAGCGCCACTTGTTCTGACATTAGTTATAATACAAGGAAAGTCAGCCTGAGACTGTTCAGAAAAAACTTCCACCCTTTCTGTTACAACACACAATGCTCTGTGATATGGATCCTGGGGAACAAAGCCACATAGCAATGTGGTTCTCAGACTTGGCTGCCCATCAGAATCACCTGGGTAGATTATAAAAGAACATGGATTCTCAGTTCCAAACCTGGACCTCCTGAATCAGAAGCCAGGAGGGTAGAGTACTTAGAAATCTGGAATGATCAACTCCCCCGGTGCCCCTTTCCCACAGGGAACTTGACAAGGAATCTTTGCACAGCACATGAAGCCAGGGATTGTACTGAATGATCCTCAACAAGGCCACCATAACTTGTCAGACAAGGTGAGTTCCATGTTCAACACAAGTAAGAAGTGTTGTGGGAAGGGGAGTCTCATCAAAGGTGAGAGAAGCTGGTGGCAGGCATCAGCTCCACGGTGTGGAAACATATCAGTGAGGCCTCAGGCCCACCTCTCCTTCTCCTATCTCTTTCTTGTCTGGGTCTGCCTCTTTCAGGGAGCATGCTGCTACACACCAAAACAAGAGGAGGGGTTACTCGAAAAACAATAAGAGCAATGACAAGGTTGCAATGTATGTGCCAGGCCCTTTCCTAAGCAATTCATAGGAATTAACTCATTTCATCCTCCTTAAGATACAATTAAATTTAAAAAAATTAAAGGTCAAAAGCACATGGAAATACTCCTGGAACCATTTCTTAGAATCAGCTTGGCTTCTGCTGTCCTACCTCAAACCATCCCTAATCTTTTCCATGTCAGTTCATCAGCACTGCTTCCACCAGGAGGCTTGAGCAATTCTGTCTTGGGGTTGCCCCTCCCTGAGAATGTCCTCCTGAGAGACAAGGACATAAATGTAAGTAGTTTATTTGGGAGATGATTCCAGAAAAGAGAGTGGGGAATTGAGACAGGAAAATGAAGGGAGCTGATAAAGAATGCATTCATGAGCAGGTGCCTGTGCTAGGCAACTGGGGTTACCTCACTGGGGTGCTCTAGAAGACAGTGTGCACACGCTTCAGAGGTATTATAGGAGGCGCAGGAAGCAGGTACATTTATCCTCCAGCTCCCTTCTCTTATTGGCTCCTGCAAGCATCAAATTCCCTGCATTTCTGGCCTATCCCTCTTCACAGCCTGAAGCCCTCAGTTAGTGAGAACTGGCCTACAGACAGAATGCTCAGGGCCTGTGTGGTGAGTGCTGCAGATTTAGGTGCATGGCCTTAACAGTGCCTGCTGCAATGCATACAGGTGCTTTGGAAAGTTCTAAGTCACAAACAGGGAAGAAAAGAAAGAAAAGAAAAGGGAAACTATGACTTTTTTTAATGAGGGCTCCAAGGAAAGATTATGTTGGTTCTGGCTGTACTTCTTGGTGATTTTTTTTTTTTCTTTTTGCTTGTTGGTTTTGTTTTTAATGGGCTTGATGATTTGTGTAACAGTTCACGTTTTCTTTTTCTTTTCTTTGCAGCCATGTGCTTTCAAGCCTCTGCCCTTGGTTTATGCTATTCTCTCCACACAGAGTGCTTTGCTTCTCTCTTCGGCCAACCATGACCCTACTTTTCCTTCAAAAGACCAGATAAATGACCACTTCCATCCTTTTTAGTTTTTTCTCATGTATAACCCTTATTTCATCCTGTGTCATAGTTAGCCATCTTCATGCTTGTCTCTTCTCTTAACCCAATGTTTTGTGAGTGAGAGGTGATAAATAAATACCCACTGACTGAATGGACAGACCTAATCTAAATAATGAGATCTCAAGCTTCTTATTCGTAACATCTGATTTAACTTCAGACCCTGGGCACATGATTGTGGAAGAAATATTTCACTTCCCCTTGCCCATTTTCAACATTGTTAGGTCATCCAATATTGTTGATTTCTAGTGTTTTCTTTTCTGTCCTTCCTATCAGGGTAAATTCCACATCACTATTAGATTGAAATGACAGCTCAAATATGTCTTAATAGTGAGGTGGCACCAGTGAGTGCATAAGTCCACTAGGTTAATGAGCCAACATTATTAGATACAGGTAAAGAAATAGAGAAGTGTTGTTGGCTCTGCTGCCCAGGAAGCAACAGCTTCACAGATCAACTTCCAGTTTTAGAAACAAATGTCCATATCTCACTCTGCTGAAAGGCCACTTTCCCTGTAGGGGATTCATGATAAGGTTTGTGAACTCCTACTCATCCTTCGAAACCCAGCTCAGTTGTCACCTCCTCTGTGAAGAGGAAAAGAGGAAAGAAGCTGACATTCCTGGAACACTTACTCTTCCAGCTACTGCATGTGGCACTTTACTTGTGTCATTTTATTTTATTCTCCCAACAGCACTGCAAGGTAGAAGTTAGCCCCATTCTTCAGAAACAACAACAACAAAAAAAAAATGGCATGAAGCAAAAATCCAACAAATAAGTGATGAAAATAAGCTTCGAAGCTGGGTCTCTCAGATAGCACAGTGTTATACTTTCTGTTAGCTTAGATTGCCTTCCACATCGTTTATATAATAAACTTTTTTGAGTACATATGGCCTCATCTTGTGTCATAATAAATCCTCAGCAAAATATCTGTTAGTTGGATATTATCAACCACATTTCACAGGGATGCAAAGGTCTAGGAAGTGCTTTTCTTCCTCTGTCTTCTGTCCTTCCACACTGGCTGATCCGTTTCAGTTATACTATTTGTCTTAAGACTTCACAATTATGTACATCTATTTCTATCTTCCAAACAAGAACACAATTTCCATGAGGATAAGGGGGTGTGTGTGTGTGTGGTGTGTGTATTCTCAGTGTAGGGATGAATGAATGAAACTGTGGAATGAACAAACTCACTTATACCCTAAAATAAAATGTAAATATATGTTAATGCTTTGAAAAAGTCTTTAATCTATTTGAAAAGCTGACCTTTGACAAAATAAGGTTATGGAATATGTAATGTCCTAAGTACAATTAGCCCACATTGGATGCATTTCATTTATTCACTCAGGTCATGCATATCTGTACCTCCCTCACATCTGGCAACGTGCCAAAGTTCCAGATTCCCAACAACCTGGCTCTTTTCTATGTTTTGATGTAGGCAAGAACCAAGAAAAAAAATCAGACAAAGGATATGTCACCAAGCCATTCATACACTAATGACCACGTACCTTGCTCAGATGAGAGGCTCCCTGGTCCTTACCCAGAGCCTAATTCCTCTTCTTTGACAAATAGTCCTAATAAGGTTGGTTTTTCTAAGTTGACAGCATATTAGAAGAAGCCAAGTAAAACGGAACAAACTGTCAGAAGAAGGCACACTTAGAGCCCCATGGGAACAAGAAAGAGCACAAAAACAATGAAGGGGCATAAAGAAGAACTTGAAAGCATGACATTCTCAGAATATTTTATGTGAGGGCAAAGAAACCCTGCTCTGCTTCACAGGTTCTGAGGATGTCGTTGCATTCTGGCAAAGAACAATGTTGTCAAAAAACTGTTAAAGTGTTTTCCATCAACTCTATTTTGAAACACAAGGATATCAATGAGTTATATATTTAATTAATAATTTCTATTTAAAATAGTTACAATCTTTTTTAAAACAACCTGAGAATTTGGTTCTTAAGTGACAAAACTTTGACTATCAGAAATCATGTCTATTAAGGAAGAATTGTTCCCTAGGGATTCCAAAGATTGCTAAAATGTTGCAGTGCTGAGATGGTGGCAGCCCTGGTACTATAAAGAGTGAGCAGAAGTGCTAAGAATAATTGGGTGTCTCATGGCTGAATTCCACTTGAGATCCACAGCCACTAGATAATATTTTGGAGACCTATTTAACTTTAGTAGTTTGAGGCTCTTTCCATTGTTACCCACCTACATGCTCTACAGAAAAGAAGACTATATTGGTTTATGATATGCACATTATTGACACAATCCTTTCAGCATAGTGAATAATGTGGTTGTTAATCTTATGCTTGTTATGGCTCCTCTTACTGTTTTTTGCTCTCAAACATTGTTTGTGACACCGACAGGATTATAACCACCTATATGAAATAATAAAGGTACAAAGAAAAAAGAAAAATCTTTCACAGCCCTAATTGCCAACACATCAGTTCTCTGCATTTTCCATATGCCTTCCAGTTCTCATTCATGTGTGTAGCAGATTGATTGAACAAAATGACCCTATTATTCCTTTTCCTGTGTCCACACTCATTCTATGTTACTTTGTGGCTTTTCTTATGCAAGAAATAGAGTTGATTTTCTCACTCCTTGAATCTGGAGTCACCTCATATCTTTTTCTGGTCAACAAAATATGGCAGAAGTGAAATCGTGCACAATCTGAGCCTAGGTCTCAAGCTGCCTTGCAGTCCCCACTCTCTTGGAACTTTTCCAAGTCATCATGTGAATAAGCCTAGGCTAGCCTGCTGCATGACACTGAAGAGACACATGATCTATCATCCCCTTGCTCTAGCCAACAGCCAGCTGACCAATAGACTTATCAGCAAGGCCATCCTAGCCTAGACCAGTCAGTATCTGGCTGACCCAAATGCTGACACCCAAACAAGCCTAGCTGATCAGCAGAACCACTTGTTTTCCCATAGACAAATAAGCAATAATAAATGCCTATTGTTTTAAGCATTGAGTTTTACATGATTTATTACGCAGCAATAGTTGATAAAACACGCATACCTAGAGTTGACCTAGTCATATTCATATTGTAAATCATGCTTCTAATAGCTATCTTATGTTTCATACAGTGAACATACAACAATTTATTTTAATATTTCCCCAATTGGGGGATATTTAATTAATCTACAGTTACTAAATAGAGGCAACAATGTGCCATAAACAGCACATGTTATTGATCTTCTAACAATGATTTCAAATCCTGAATTTTCTGATGATTAATTCTGTGGCTTTGGCCTACTTAACCTCAATACACCTGCTTTTTAAAATCTGTGAAATGGGAATAATGATTCTTTGAGATTTCATTTTTAATACTCAAGATGATATATAACAGTCTAGTGTCTGAATGCAGTGTAGTTAGTCAATAAATGGAAGATATCATAGAAACAATGCTGCAATTCATTTAATTCCCAACTACGAAATTGTTGGTTCAAAGATAAGGGCAATAAAAAAGAGAAGGAAATTAAATGAGCAGGCAGACAATACATTTTTTAAAAAACTAGTGCTTAGAGGTAATTACTGACTTCAATTTCCATTTCTGGCGTTGAGAGGCACTGAAGGAATCATAATTCTGCCACAGTATACTTGGCTTGGACCTTGGAAATCAGAAATCATCACTCTGGTGGTTATTAAACAAGAGTGTGTGGCGAGAGCTGTATGAGAAAGAGCTAATGATCTTGTTTAACATGCAGGTTCTCAAGCCACACATCCAGAGATTCTGATCCAGTAGACCTGGGTTTGAGCCCAAGAATCTCTGTATGCTCTGAGCTCTCCCCCAGGGGATTAATCAGAATCTACCAGTTTGGGGAACAACTGCCTTATTTCCACCCACTCCCCAGTTGTGGAGGGAGACCAAAGGCCAAGAAGGGTTAAATAAGAAGCTTCCATCTCCTCAGAGACAACCGGTGGCTGAGATGGGGTGAAAGGGCCCAGTCCTTCAGCTTTCTGAGCAGTGGCTTACAAGAACTATCCTGAGTTCATCAAAGGACAGAAATCTGCTGAGACCCTTGTTCTAAGTATGTACTTTTCTTCCCAAGGCCAGTCTCTCTCTCATCCTAGTTGATACATACTTTATACACTGGGGAAATGATTAATGTGAATACATTATTTATTCTTTACTGAGAACTTGTCCTTTGAGCTGTAACCAAAGTAACTGACTTTCAGACAAGTTGAAATATGCCAAGAAATGGTTTGTCTTGTATATCAATATACAGCTCAGTGTTGGCTTTCACAAAAAAAAAAAAAAAGTAAATAAAATCAAGGTAACAGATTCTTTTACATTTTATTGTCTCCTTGGGGCTTTGTAATACTTTTTTTTTAAAAGGTAAAGAACTTGCCATTTTATATAACTCATCCTTTCAAACAAGTAGCGTGAGACCTGTTTGCCTTCCAAGTTTGAATTTTAGGAGGACACTCTTCTGTCATGTCACTTATTGAAGAAATGCAGCCGTCAGTATGGATATACTCAAGAAGCATACTTATTCTGGTAGAACTAGAAGGCTCGACACAGTTTTATTTAAAAATTATTTTAAAATAATTTTGAAGTTGAATTCAAATGCAAAGCAACTTAAACTATTTGCTGAGACAAAAAGAAGAAATTCTGTCACCAGGACTGCCCTGCAGTGGAAAAAGTTTAGCAGTTTTTTTTTTTTTTTTCTTTTAGTCTCCTTATTGGTAGGCACAACAGCTTGAAGAAGCCAAATGGCCTGGATGCCAAAAGCAATTTTGTGACCCCCTATCAGAGGAAGTGAAGACCAGTGAGAAACCAGTGCAGACCAGAGGAGGTGACCTCTAGTTACCTTTGAATCATTAACATATCATTCTTGTACTAAAATCCCCTCTGCTAAGTGAAGATCACCACCATTTTGTGTATATGCAATATACGGAGAAGCATGTTCATAAATTGCACCTACCACTTGGAACTCCACCCTATACATGCCTGCATACCTCCCCGTACATTCAACCCCTTGAAACTCCCATACGTCCCATTGCCTGGGAAGAGGTGCCTTTAGATCATGACCTCCCCTTCTTTGGCCACTGAATAAAACCTGATTGCCTTTCCAATTTGACATTCTTTCTTTGTGGCTGACATACAATAGGGAAAGAATGCAGGTTACTGGTGACAGTTCCAGCCCAAGTCAACTGTCTGCAGAGTCAAGCTTCATGTGCCTAATCAGTGAAAGTAATTTGTGGTACAATGATTAAAAGAATAATGTTTGAGAAGACAAGGGTTTGAATGCTTCCCTACTTACAGGCACATAACCTTGAAAAATGACTCAGCTTCTCTAAGCCTTATCATCTTCATCCATGTAATGGGCATAATTACAGCAAACTTTTGTTGAACACTTATTATACACTAGGACATTTTAAAAAGTCTATTTCCGGCCAGGCATGGTGGCTCATGCCTGTAATTCCAGCACTTTGGGAGGCCGAGGCAGGTGGATCACAAGGTCAGGGGTTCAAGACCAGCCTGGCCAATAGTGAAACCCCATTTCTATTAAAAATACAAAAAAGTTAGCCGGGCGTGGAGGCACATGCCTGTAATCCCAGCTACTCAGGAGGCTGAGACAGGAGAATTACTTGAACTCGGGAGGCGGAGGTTGCAGTGAGCCGAGATTGCGCTACTGCACTCCAGCCTGGGTGACAGAGTGAGACTTTGTCTCACTTCAAAAAAAAAAAAAAGTCTATTTCCATGAGTTCATTTAACACTTATAATAATTCCATGAGTTAGTGTTATTTTTATCCCTGTTTTACATATCTGAATACTGTGGTTCAGAGAGATTAAGTAACCTGCCTAAGGTCACACAGATAGTAATGGATGAAGCCTGAATTTGAACCTTGGCAGGCAGATCCCAGAGCCTAAGAATTCAGTAAAAATAGTCCTTGCCAAGAGCTTGGAAGTGTGCTTATAATGAGAGCTCAAAAATGGTACCTTAATATTGTTATCGGAGAAGAGCACCTTGAAGCTTATTCCTACATGAGGAGTTCTCTCCTGGGACTGTAAACCACCTTCATATCATTACTTACCTTTAATCATTTGTAGCATGTATACCCATAACAACAAATTAACCTATATCTCCCCTATCTCTTTTCAGTCTCTTTAAATAATCTGAAAAACACGAAAACTACACAGAATAAAGTTTACTGTATACCACCAATCAGTTGACTACTCTTTGGGTGCAGAGTTTATCCTTCCAGTGTTTTCTTTACACATGAATATTTGCCCATTTCCCCCCAAAATGGGGATTACTCTATAAATAGGATTTAATTCTGCTTTTCCTCCCTGATGTTTATATCATGAGCATTTTTCCATCTCATGCACTATTCTGTGAAAATAGAATTTTTGTGATGACACAATATTTCATTTTAAAGATAAAATGGAGAGAGGTAAGGGCAGCAGGAAGATGACCCTTTCCCCTCCTCCCCGCTAACAGGATGGATCTAATGTGATTGGGATTGGGCATATATGCTAGGAAGGATCATTGTGCCAAAAAATTCACACACAAGGGTACTTTCTCTTCCTTAGTTGAGTTGAGGAAAGATTACTGCCTCTGTATGAAGCTTTTCCTTTGTGTCCCTCCCTCTCACTGAATAGAGTAGTGTAAGCTAGATATTTTAGTCTTAACTTACGAAGAGTGGTAAGGAAAATTCTCCTAAGAACAAAGAGAATAAAGTTCAGTACAACTTACTAATAGCTCCCACCCCTCCGAAGTGCCCCATATTGTCAAAGGGATTGTTGATATTGTGTACATTTTGATGTGTGCTAACAGAGTGATTGCAAACCTAAGTTTGTTTATTTTTTTAATTAGCAAGGTTTAAAGATACTATGGTTTTCTTACCTAATAATCAAAACAAACACATTTGATATATATAATAATACAATAATTACAATAAAATGGAAATAATAAGTAATTGTTATTGAGTCTTTACTATGTGCTAAATGCTTTATGCATACTTATTTAATGTCTCAATCATTCTCCAAGGTAAAGAGTGTTCTCATTTTGCAAAAGAGGAAATGGAAGCTGAAGTAGTTCCAAAGGTGTCGTGGGCATGGGTGGAGGAGCCAGGATTTCAACACAGACTGACTTACCTTCAAAATAGTATTTTCCTACATGACACCCCACCAAGATGTTTTCTTTGAACTATAGGTGATGATTTTTTTTTTAAATAAGCTTTTATATTAAAATAGTTTCAGATTTACAGAAAAGTTGCAAGAATATAACAGAGAGTTTCCATATACCTTGCACCCAGCTTCCTTTATTTTTGACATTACCAAGGTACATTTGTCACAACTAATGAACTAACATTGATATGTTATTACCAGCTAAAGCTCATAATTTATTCTGAGTTTCTTAGTTTTTAACCTCATGTGCCTTTTCTGTTTTAGAATCTCACTCAAGATACCACACTACATTTATTCGTGATGTCTCCTTAGACTGTAAATTTCTCAGATTTTCCTTGTTTTTGATGACCTTGACATTTTGAAGAGAACTGGTAAAGTATTTTATAGAATGTCTCTCACTTTGGATTTTTCTGATGCTGTTCTCATATTTAGACAAGGGTTATTTATAGGTGATAATTTAAAAACAAACTAAAGTGAAACTTTATGTAACTGCCAAACCAGCCCAAACTGGCCCTACTCTGCTGGTAACAGAATGTTGCATTAGCTTATAGGCATTAACAGAGCCAAGGCTGCAAGTCATACAGCCCAGGCATTTGTAACAGAAACAGCTTTGACCTCTAACAACATCCAGACCAATGATTCCTCCTTATGGAACCAAGAAGATGGAACGTGACCAGAACCTGCTGGAACATGACCACCGGAACTCTTTCAAAGCAAGTGATCTGTTGGCCAGGAAGATCTGGGACTAAAATCTGCCTCAACATGCCTTACTGTAAGTGGTCAAATTTGAAGACCTCCAACTGGACCCTGCCAAGTCAACATTTGTAAATCCTTTCTCTTGTCATCCAACCCCTTAATACTTGCCCCAGGCCCCAAGTGTGAGAGACTGATTTGAGCCTGTCTCCTGCCTCCTTGCTGGCCAGCCTTGTAATAAAGCCTTTCTTTTCTCAAAAGCTGGTGCCATAGTATTAGCTTCTATGTGTGGTAGGCAGGAAGTCCATTTGCTGTATAACAGTCACTTAATATCCACCACCGGCATGAACAAACACTAATGTTTTCCATATTTGCTTCTGAATCTCTTAAATGAAAAAAATAGATGATGAAACTGAGCTCCCTTTTAGGTCTGTCTCTAGTTTTATTCCCTTTTCTCCCAAAGTCATGAATTTGTATTTTTTTCATCCATGTTGTTACGTACATGTGTTACATATATTTTTCAATAAACAGCATGCAGCAATATTTTGCACTTGTATTCCATAGATGTTATCATAATGAACAGTGGATCTGCAATGTGTTTTTTTAGACATTAGATTTTAAGATCTATGTTGATATATACAGACCCATGTTTTCATTTTTAACTCTTGAATGGTGTTTCTTTTTATGAATATGTCATGTTTATTCATTTGTCTAATGATGGACATTTAAGTTGTTTTCAATTTTTATTATTCCAACAATATACAGTGAGTATCCTTGTATTTATTCTCGGTGGAAATGGGTGAGTTTCTCTTCAATATCTATATAGCAGTGAGGTTTGGGGGGTATTAAAAATATAGCCATATTCATCTTTTATTCTAGGAATGACCCAAACCATCTGTAGTTTACACATTCCTGCCCCAGCACTGTATGTATTTCCATTATGTCCCATCATTGCTTATACTTGGTACTTTTAGACTTCCAATATTTTGCCAATCTGATGGGTGAAAATGTTTTTATTTAACTTATGACTTTAATTGAGGCACAACTGATATATAATAAACTGCATATACTTAAAGGGTACAATTTGATGAATTTTGAGAAATGTATATACCCATGAAACCAGCGTCACAACTGAGATGTTGAATATTTCTGTCACCTCTAAAAGTTTCCTTGTGCCTCTTTGCAATTCATTTCTTTCTCAATTATTTTTTTTCACTCAATGCACTGTAGACGTTGATCATCTTGTTCTTAAAATAGTATTTTTTTTCATGTGTCTACATGATGGAACAATGAAAAAGGAAAAGCAATTGACATTTCATTGTGTTAGGCAAAAGGTCCCACTTCAAAAAGAAGGGAGAACACACTGCAACGTAGAAAGTAGTTAAGAACACTGATAAAACAAGACTGATTTATTTATATCTTTCCCTCAACTTCTGACCCTGGGTGTGGTAAACAGGAGATGGCCTCAAGTTTCCCACCCCTTGGTGTACAAACCCTATGAAATTTCCTCACCTGAATGTGAATGGAACCTGTAAAAATAATGATACAACACTCACTGATTAGCCTACATTATGTGGCAAAGGGGAAGGGTTCTTGCAATATGTAATTAACATCCCTAATCAGCTGACTTTAAGTTAATCAAAAGAGAGGCTATCCCAGATGGGCCTGATATAATACATGAGCTCTTTAAAAGAGGTTCTAAAAGTCAGAAACAGAAGCCACAAAGATTTGAAAAAGCAGGGAAGCTGTCCTGGTAGCCTGGAAGAACCAAACTGCCATGTGTGAAGAGGGCCCTGTGGCAGAGAAGGGCAAGGGCCTGTAGGAGTTTGGAGCCGCAATCCTCCAGGTGTAAAGAACTGAATTCTGCCAACAACCAAAGAGCTTGCAAGAGGATCTAAAGCCGCAGATGAGATTGCAGCACTGATTTCAGTCTGGGCAGAGCGCCTGGGTAACTCTTGCCCCATGGAAACTGAGAGAAAATAAATATGTGTTGTTTTAAGTCTCTAAGCTCAAGGTAATTTAACATGCAACGACTGGAAATGAATACACAAGGCAACAACTGATCTGTTTTCTTTTAATAAAGATTAGTTTGCATTTTCTAGATTCTTTAAACAAATGAAATCATACTATATATATACATATTTTTTAGTCTGAATTTTCTCACTCAGCATAATGATTTTTTAGATTCATCCATCTTATTGTTTATCAGAGCTTAGTGATTTTTTTCAGTGTATGGATATACTATATTTTGCATATATATTTATCTGTTAATTAACAGTTGGTGGTTTCCAGTTTTTTGGCTATTACAAATAAAATTGCAAGTCTTTGTGTGAACCTATGTTTTTATTTCTCTTATTTTAATTTGACGTTTCCTGATTACTAGTAAAGTTAATTATCTTTTCATATTGTGTTACCTACCTGAGCATCCTCTCCTGTGAATTGCCTCTTAGAAGCTGGGCACAGTGGCTCATGCCTGTAATCCCAGCACTTTTGGAGGCCGGTACAGGAGAATTGCTTGAGCCCAGGAGTTTGAGACCATTCCTGGGTAACATAGGGAGACTCCATCTCTACAAGAAAATTTAAAAATTAGCTGGGCATGGTGGTATGTACCTATAGTTACAGCTAGTTGGGAGACTGAGGTGGAAAGATTGCTTGAGCCTGGGAGGTTGAGGCTGCAGTGAGTCATGATCACGCCACTGCACTACAGCCTGGGAGGCAGCAAGACCCTGAATCAAAAAATTAATTAATTAAAAAATTGCTTCTTAGTATCTTCTGCCCATTTTTCTATTTGTATGTTTTCTCCCTGATTTATAAGTTCTTTAAACATTCTGAATACAATTCCTTTACCCATTATAAATGTTGAAAGTATCTTTTCCCAGTTGACTATTGTCTTTCTTTGATGTCCTTTGTCATATAAATATTTAAATTTTAATAAAGCCTAACTTTATCTTTGAAAAAACCATTTGCTTTTATTATTTGTTTTAAGAAATTCCTCCTAGACTGGAAATTATAAAGGTATATTCCATTTTTAAATCATAGTTTCGGAGTTTTGTTTTTCACATTTAGGTCTTTAATTCTTTGGAGTTTATTTTTGTATAGAGGAAGGTAGGAATACATTTGTTTTCTATAAAGAAAGATAATTTCTCAAGACTACATATCAAGTAGTTCATCATTTCTCCACTGATTTGCAGTTTCAGATACAGCAATTTCCATATATGCATATATCTATTTTCCAGCTTTTTGTTCTGATGCACTGGTGTGTTTGATTACTGCTATACCAATACCATGCTGTTTTAATTATAATACCCTTGCTATAAGCCTCATATATATGATAACATTTCCCTCTCTTTTGTCTTCTCTCTAAAAATCATCTTGGCCTTTCCTGTATTTTATGCCTTTAGATTAAGTTGAAAATAAATTTACCAGGATACCTGAAATATTTGGTACATTTTAAATTAAAATGTCATTGAATGTATAGACTAATTGGGGGAAATTTGCATCTTTACAATATCGAATCTTCTCATCCATGATCATGTTATATAATGCTATTTTTCTTGTCTTCTTTTTCAATGCATAAACAACATTTTACATATTTTTCAAGATCTTGCACTTCCTTTGTTAGATTTACTACTAGGTAGATATGGTCTGAACATTTTATGCAAACCGTCATAGCTATTTCCCTATGAAAGTTATAATGTGAAAAAATTGGAATCTTCACCAAATAGACTACTTTCAACAAAGAACATGAATATAGTCCTAGTATTGCTTATGAGCTGATGTCTAAAATGATATGTTCTCTGTTCTGCGTTAAGAAAGAAGAGCCCTTTTTGATCCTTCACCTGGGAGCTTCACGTGCCTTTCATGGAAAATCACCTTCTGCAGTCTGTGCTTAAGATATCAATAGTCTCTGACTTCCCTGACCCACTTCATGGGGCAACTGTTACTCAGCTCCTGATCATACTGCAATTGGGAAATGTGGGGGATGATGGTTGCTAGATTTTTCAGTTCTTTAAGAAAAGCTGACAATCCAGATTTTTATATAAAATCTTCTTACCTTTACATATTAGTAATTTTAAAAAAATAAGACACTTTATATTATGTGGGACAAACTAAGCTGGCCTTAGACCTGACAGGACATGAGGGCAGCCTGTGTTCAATCTTTGGGGTAACTCTGTCACTGACAACTTCCAGTTCAGCTTCTTTCCTTTAGACCACAACCCTTTGCCCAAGAGGGACATGCTTTCCAACTCTAAGTATTTGGTATCATAGAGTGTGAGCCATAAGGGATATTAGAGTTTGTCTGGTCCTAGTTCAGTTTTGATGGCTATAGCAGTTTTGAGGCTGGGGCAGGGAAGCAACTAGTCTGACTTCACACAGTGACCTAAAGGCAAGGCCAGGCCTAGAACTCAGGTGGGCTGAGTACACATCCAGGGGGTTTGCCATCACTTACACTGCCTGATTACTTTGCAAAGCATTCAAGAGACAGGCTGTGACCCTTCCCATGATGTCTCAAATAAATAAGAGTTTGTTTGACAAGGGAGACACTATTAAGATACCATTCTGTTTGAGGATGCCTATGGAGGAACTCTAGAAAAAGTGGAGAGAATGTACAGTCACATAAATGTTGGCCTCTAAGAGGAAGTTAAAAATTCATGAAAACTATTAAGACTCTATTAAACTAAATATTCTACTAATTCTTAGTAGCCCCTGGGCCTAAATTCTGAGCAGCTGTGACCAGACTTTCCAGATTAATGGGTGGAAAGACTGAGTGATATGGTCCGGCTGGGTCCCCACCCAAATCTCATCTTGAATTCCCACAAAAGTGGGAGGGACCTGGTGGGAGGTAATTGAATCATGGGAGGAGGACTTTCCCATGCTGTTGTGACAGTGAATAAGTCTCACAAGATCTAATGGTTTTATAAGGGAGAGCTTCCTTGCAAAAGCTCTCTGCCTGCTGCCATGTTATGTAAGATGTGACTTGCTCCTCTTTGTCTTCCACCATAGTTGTGTGGCCTCCCCAGTCATGTGGAGCTGTGAATCCATTAAACCTCTTTTTCTTCATAAATTACCCAGTCTTGGGTATGTCTTTATCAGCAGTGTGAAAACAGAATAATACAGTAAATTGGTACTGGTAGAGTGGGGCACTGCTGTAAAAATACCCAAAAATGTGGAAGCGACTTTGGAACTGACTAACAGGCAGAGATTGGAACAGTTTGGAGGGCTCAGAAGAACACAAGAAAATGTAAGGCAGTTTAGAACTTCCTAGAGACTTGTTGAATGGCTTTGACCAAGTTTCTGATAATGATAGGGACAATGAAATCTAGGCTGAGGTGGTCTCAGATGAAGATGAGTAACTTGTTAGGAACTGGAACAAAGGTGATTCTGGCTATGCTTTTTCAAAGAGACTGGTGGCATTTTGTCCCCACCCCAGAGATTTGTGGAACTTTGAACTTGAGAAAGATGATTCAGGAAGAAATTTCTAAGTATCAAAGCATTCAAGAGGTGACTTGGATGCTGTTAAAGCCAGTCAGTTTCATAAGGGAAGCAGAGCATAAAAGTTTGGAAAATTTGCAGCCTGACAATGTGATAGAAAGAAAAATCCCATTTTCTGAGTAGAAATTCAAGCCAGTTGCAGACATTTGCATAATTAACGAGGAGCTGAATGTTAATCACCAAGACAATGGGGAAAATGTCTCCAGGGCATGTCAGAGGTCTTCACAGCAACCCCTCCCATCACAGGCCCAGAGGCCTAGGAGGAAAAAGTGGTTTCATAGGCTGGGCGCTGGGTCCCTCTGCTATGTGCAGTCTAGGAACTTGGTGCCCTGCATGCCAGCCACTCTAGCCATGACTAAAATGGGCCAAGGTAGAGCTCAGGCTGTGCCTTCAGAGGGTGCAAGCCCCAAGCCTTCGCAGCTTCCACATGATGTTGAGCCTGTCAGTGCACAGAAGTCAAGAATTGGGGTTTGGAAACCTCCACCTAGATTTCAGAGGATGTATGGAAATGCCTGGATGTCCAGGAAGAAGCTTGCTGCAGGGGCAGGACCCTCATGGAGAACTCTGCTAGGTCAGTGCTGAAGGGAAATGTAGGGTGGGAGCCTCAACACAGAGTCCCTACTAGGCCACTGCCTAGTGGAGCTGTGAGAAGAGGGCCACTGCCCTCCAGATCCCACAATGGTAGATCCAATGATGGCTTGCACTGTGTGCCTGGAAAAGCTGCAGATACTCATCACCAGCCCATGAAAGCAGCCAGGACGGAGGCTGTACCCTGCAAAGCCACAGGGCCAGAGCTTCCCAAGACCATAGGAATCCACCTCTTGCATCAGTGTGACCTGGATGTGAGACATGGAGACAAAGGAGATCATTTTGGAGCTTTAAGATTTGACTGCTCTGCTGCATTTTAGACTTGCATGGGGCCTGTAGCCCCTTTCTTTGGGCCAATTTATCCCATTTGGAATGACTGTATTTACCCAATGCCTGTACCCCTACTGTATCTAGGAAGTAACCAATTTACAAGCTCATAAGTGCAAGGGATTTGCCTTGTCTCAGATGAGACTTTGGACTGTGGACTTTTGAGTTAATGCTGAAATGAGTTACGACTTTGGGGGACTGTTGGAAAGGCATGACTGGTTTTGAAACGTGAGGACATGAGATTTGAGAGTGGCCAGGAGTGGAATGAGATGCTTTGGCTGTGTCCCCACCTTAATCTCATCTTGAATTCCTATGTGTCATGGGAGGGACCTGGTGGGAGGTAATTGAATCATGGGGGCAGGTTTTTCCTGTGCTGTTCTTGTGATAGTGAATAAGTCTCATGAGATCTGACGGTTTTATAAGGGGGAATTTTCCTGCACAAGCTCTGTCTTTGCCTGCTGCCATCCACGTAAGACATCACTTGCTCCTCCTTGCCCTCCACCATAATCGTGAGGCCTCCCCAGCCATGTAGAAATGTGAATCCATTAAACCTCTTTTTCTTTATAAATTACACAGTCTTGGGTGTGTCTTTATTAGCAGCATGAAAATGGACTAATACACTGAGCATAGCAATAACTTCTGTGCTTAAGAACTTTTTTTTTTTTTTGAGACGGAGTCTCACTCTGTCACCCAGGCTGGAGTACATTGGCACAATCTCATCTCACTGCAACCTCCACCTCCTGGGTTCAAGCAATTCACCCACCTTAGCCTCCAGGATAGCTAGGACTACAGGCACGCACCACTACACCTGGCTAATTTTTCTATTTCTTGGTGGAGGCAGGGTTTCACCATGTTGCCCAGCCTGGTCTCAAGCTCCAAACCTCAGGTGATCCACCCACCTTGGCCTCCCAAAGTGCTGGGATTATAGGTGTGAGCCATAGTACCCAGCCAAAGGCATTTTTGATACAGATTCTGTGTATAGGTGTTTACATGTGACTGCACATAAACACACTCATATAAATAGAATGAAATACAATAAAATGCCGGCCTTCTTACTATAAACAGTCTTGTGAACTGAAATGTAAAGTTCAATGATCCAACAGAAAAGAGTCTCAGTAAAATTAAGTGTATATTACTCCAACCAGTTGGCTTCAGCTTATTTAAAAGATCATCAGTGGGTTGATGAATAAGTAGATGCCTTGTTTGTAATCATCTATTGCTTTCTGAAAGTAGCTGTGTGGCTAAGTGAATCAGGCAACTTTAAAATGCTTTAAAACCACACAGCTTCATTTCACAACTGCCATTACATGATTGACCAAAGAGTCTTCAGAGATGGAATTTTCCATTTAATATAACTGCAAAGTGATTCAAATTAGCTATGCTGCAATTTGCTGCAGGGAAAGGTCGTTGATACTTGTAATTCTTTAAGGGTATTACCTAGATCTAAATATTTATTATAGTTATAACTTATTGGTTAGAAGGACGCTTACCAAAACATAGACTTAATTATTTTTGTTTGCAACTTACACCACTGGTTGGAAAACTATGGCCTGTGGGCCAAGTAAGGCCCTGTTTTTCTTGAATTTTTATTGGAAAACAGCCATGTTGATTTGTTTACATATTGTCTATGACTGCTTCTGTGCTACAATGGCTGAGTGGAGCAGTTGTGACAGGTTCTATAGGGCCCACGAAGCCTAATACATTTACTAACAGCCCTTGAAAGAAAAAAATTGCCACATATGATCTGTCACATATTTGTCTTTTCTTTTTAAAATAACCTTTAAAAATGTAAAAAGAAAAAAAAAAAATTCTTAATTCTGAGACAGGATTTGGCTTTTGGGCCAAATTTCAGTCCAGATTTGCCAATCCCTGGTCTAGATAATTAAAACAATAAAGCAAATTTTAATTTATGGCATTTGCCTATTTCCATGGTGTAAATACTCTCACCCTGACTGATTTTGAACTACCAGCATTCTGTAGTTGAATGCAGTGTTGTGAGGGGATGTATAAGAGCACACCATTTTATAGTATTTTAACCATGAAGATACAATATGCATAAAGAACTGCAAGAGCATAGATAACAGTAAAAAGTAGTAAAAGAACTCATAAATAATATATTTTCAGCATTTATGATTTTTTTTGTTATAACTCATTCAATTTTAAGCTTATGTAATTTAATTTTTAATAGTGAACATATTTAACAACTGGCTCATAAAAGCCTTGAAAATTGAACAACGGGCTCTGGTGAGCCAGTAAAAGCCTGCAGTAGCATATTCTTGAGTTTAGAAAATTTTGCTCTGTTTAGAGATAAAAGGAAAGTACACAAATGACCATACTGTAACTTAGAAAGTGGTAAGTTTCAAAATATATATATGTATATAAGGAGAAGACTTGAGCATAAACATATTGGCTAATTAACTTCATTATATGTGCAAATGACATTCATTGTAATTGGGATCTATATAGGCTGAAAAGCTTCAGTTTATATAGACAGTTGGTAATGAGACTTACATATTCTCCTCCTCCAAATAAATTTTCTTTTAGCTTTAAGAAAAACAGCCAGTAGCAGGTGGATTTGATTTTGATCGATTCAAAATATTTAGTGGAAAAATTTTCCTATCTTTTTGTTAGTGAAGGTTGTTCCTGAAAGTATTTGCAATCAATCTGAATATTCACAATATTTCTGAATTGCAATAATGAAAAGACAAAGATAGGTTTGTTGCAGCATTGTTGACATCTCACTGTCACTGTTTTCATGCTGAAGAAGACACTTAGCCCATTTGTGGCAGGAAGTCCTTTTTTACATTTCTACAAATTCAATAGACTTGAAACCAAGGCTGAAGTGACATATTTGCAACCTAATAAAATTCCAAAAACTAAGAAATCCATCAGATGGGCCCCTATTGTGTGTGAGGTTTTTTTCAAAAGATATTTAATGTTTTATGTTTTTAAGAAGAAAATCCACGAAACTAATTACTGTCAACTACATTTTAAGTTTTCAGATA
The DNA here is from genome assembly GCF_000951035.1 of Colobus angolensis palliatus. NCBI lineage: Eukaryota > Metazoa > Chordata > Mammalia > Primates > Cercopithecidae > Colobus > Colobus angolensis. The sequence goes on from NW_012115821.1 coordinate 8,723,118, forward strand.
TCTAGCCAGCAGAAAGCTGTTATTAAATCACTGTAAGTCTTTTTTGCCTTTCTTCCCACATAAGAATCATTATTTTATTCACAATATTGGCTTCAAAACAGAGGTTGTCAATCAGGATACCCAAGCTACTGCCTGAGAGAGAACAACCTAGGGCCTTTGTTTTTATTTCAGATCTCTCTCTCTCTCTCTCTCTCTCTCTATATATATATATATATATTTTTTTTTTCCTCCTTTTACGGTTTCTTATACTCGTACCCAACTGTTAGTAAGAAAATAAATGGAGAAAGGCTCCTAATTTGAGTATACTTCAGCTCTTGGGTTCTAAAACATAGTTTCTTTTGTTAATGTTCAACTCCTCCGTTATCCTTCTAGGGCAGTGGAGCCTTTCACATCTCGGCAGCATGGAAAACACAGTTGGTAAGGGATCTTTCTTTCCCCTTCCTCTTTCCCAAGGAGCAATCACCATCAGCAGCTGCCAGCAACTTACATGTAACAGCAGACAATAAAACAATAGCTCATAGTGATTTCAATGGGGTAAGCCAAAAGTATCCAGAGTGTTGCTATTTAAAGTTCTAGCTTAGCATAACTGCTCTCTGCCAAAGTGGTATTTGAGGCTTTATTTGTTCTAAGGGTCTTTTCTTGATTTTTGTTCTCATCACTCATGTTAATGAAGGAAAATAAAATAGCTTTTGTCTAACTAGGAGAAACTTGATTTCCTATCTCGCTTTTTATGTGGATCAAATAAGCCATTACATAAGCCTTCAGGGACTCCTTTTTAGAATTCTTTCTCAATTATCTACTCATTATTTAACTTAAGACCAAACAAATCTTAACTTTTACGTTAATAGTCTCACTGGCCTGTTAGCCTGTAGCAAACTGTGGCAAAAAGGTAAGAGACTGTCACAGTTCAAGTCAGCTATAGTCAAAACATGGTGAGTCATGGAATATGATAAAAAGCAATATGCATCAATTAAAGAGAGATTAAAGACACACTGTACCTTGTTCCAAATTTGCTTTGTGATGGAAAAATGTTTTTTTAACGAGGAAGGTTATGTTATGGTTTCTAACAAGTTAGCAAGCTAATGCCATTTTTTGATCGTTATCCAATTTAACCATAAAAAGAATAAAGTATAATGGTACACTGATTTGTGTATTTTTCAATTGTTGTGCTTCAAATGAGATAAGATAATGACATGAACACTTGGAACCCAAAAGGCACTAATAAACATAAAATCCACCTACTAAACAGATGCACATAACAAGTTTGGAAGTTGAGTGATATTTCTCAGAACTCTTATTAAATGCATCCACCACGACTCCAGCAGAGTTATCTACCTAAAACACAAATCTGATCCTATTCTCCCCTTGCAAGAAATGCTTCAGTGGCATCTGGCAATCTTCACGTTCAGGTTCAAAAGGTTTATAGGATTGCTGATTCCAGCCTTCTGCCTACATCTCTGGCTTTATCTTTTAATACTTCTCAGTTTCTAACTCTCTTCCTTCAGCCAAATTTAATATTGATGATTCCTCAAGAACAGTGTATGCTTCCATGACACTAAGTCTTCGCATTATTGTCTTCCCTTCCTAGAATACAACTCATTCCTGCACCTCAACCCTAAAATCTACCCTACAATATTTGCCTTTTAAAAGAACCCTCTACACACCTTCATTACTTAGTTTGTTGTTTGTGTATTGACTTTTACATTTCTCAGCTATACTATAAACTCCTCTATGTCCATGTCCTTCTCTTCATTCTGTATCTCCCGTGCTTGGTGCAAGGCAGATGCTTGATAAAACTGCATGGAATAAATAGATGAATGTTCTAAACGAGCTTATCAGTCTGGATTTGGTCAGATTCTAGCTTCAGCAGAATCCTGCTCTTAAGATCAATAAAGAAACATTTTGAGTGCAATACTCTTCCTGAAACTTCAGACCCTCATATCTATCTACTTTTGTCTTCTCTTGAATGCTTCAAAGACACCCCAGTCTCAGTATGTGCCAGACCCGAAGACACTATTCTCACTCTTTTGCTGCCAAATCTGATACTCTTCCAGTGGTCCTTGCATCAGTTGCCTATCAGAAAAGCCAGTCACCACCCATTCTATATCTAACTTATTGAGAAGTTTCATTGATTTGCCTCCTAACTCTATCTCCAATCTACTCTACTCCGCTTCATCTCTCTTGCCAGTTCTGTATCCTAATCTAGTAATCCACTCTTGGCCTACACTATCACAGTTGCCTCCTTAGTAACTTTCTTGAATTCATTCCATTCCCCTATCCCATCCACTGTTCCTACTTTGGTCAAAATGGCATTTTAGAATGCACATCTGACAGTGTTACCACAGGGCTTAAAACTCTTTGATAGCCTCCTATAGATTTTAGGAAAAAATATCAAAATCCTTAATAGGTCTTCAAGACTCTGCATATTCTTCCCTGACTCCCCAGTACCACCAGAGTCAGATCTTATTCCATTCTTCCCGCTTCTCTTCACTTCAAGTTCATCAACTTTGCAGTTCTTCAAATGTGCCATGTTTATTTTATCTCTAGGGTCTTTGAACATGCTGTTTATGTCTCCTGGAATACTCTTCTGCTCTCTTTCACCCCTGGTTGTCTCTTGGCCCTCAAATCTCAACTGCAAAATCGCTTCCTCAGGAAGGCATCTCTGACCTCCCACACTTGGTTGTTATGTGTATATAACTTTGCTTTATTATCAGTTTGTAGTTATATATTTGTCCATTGGTATGATCAGCCTTCCCATTATATAAAACTATTAGCTAGTATGAGAGCTGAGATTATGCCTGACTGATCCATTATTATATCCACCACTGCCTAGCATGGAGCCAGGCAAGCAGTATGTGCTCTATAAATATTCATTGAATGACTGCACGAACAGATCTAAGAGGACATAGGCCAGCAGAAACATGCTGCCCACACCAATATGTTCAAGGTAGAACTGAAGCTCACCTCCTTTTCAAGCCTTACCACCTTTGACCTCAGACTCCTTAGACTTTAATTCCCTACCCACTCACACACCCTTAGGTTAGTCATTTGTTGTTCTCTTAACCCAGGATCTGGCTTGAAACTTTTCTGATTCAGTTTCCACATTGCATTGGTTCAGGTTTTTAGTTAAAGAAGCAGAAGTTGACTGCAGTTCATTAAGCAGAAAACAAGTTCATTAAAGAATAGTGAGTAGTTAAAAGATATTGGGAAGTTTAGAGAATTGCACTTAATGCCAAATTTCTAGGAATAATGCCCCAAATTATGCTCCAAAACTAGCCTAACAAAATAAATGCTGCTGCCCTGCCATTGGTACTATTGAACAAGTTCCTGTTCACACTGCAGCCTCATGAGCCAGGCACTCAACCCAACCATCACTGTCCTCCTCAAAGTCAGGGGTTTCTGCTGCCCCTCACCAGCTAAGTAGATCCCAGTGTAAGCATTTTTCCTCAGATTACTCATTTCTGAACTGAAGTCTAGTGGGGGTGTCCCTGATTGGTGGAGGATGTTCACATGCATGTGTTCTAGCTGCAAAGGAGGCTGGAAGTGAGTTTTTAGGCTCCCACCTTGGAAACCCATCAATTGGAAAAATTCTGCAAAAATATAATGGGGTATTTAAAAGATGCAAGGCAGACACAAACATGATGGAAAACATGACCAATGCCTACTCCATAAATCATGATCAAAATTTCGGTATCTTGCTCAACTTCCTTTTGGTAATGAGCCTTTGGCAATTTGCTTTACCCATTACACCTGAACTGATAGTACATTAGGAATTTAGCCTGCTATCTGCCTGACATAGAGCAGACCTAGACCCTGAAAGATTTAAAAAACCAGTCATAAACTTTGTTCAAAAATCTCTATTTGAGATCATAGAAAGCAACATTTCAGTGCATAAACTCTGGAATCTAATGACCTGAGTTTGAAACTCAGGTCCATCATTTAATTAAGTTCATGATTTTGGTGGACAAGTTACCAGAGATGATAAAGACAAGTGTCATGTCTTGCTTTTGCAGTATGTAGCCCACATCTGGCATGCAGTAGACAGTTAGTAATTGTCTGTTGAATGAATAAATGGATAAATAATTGCATGAATGAGTAACTTCTGTATTCATCACAACAAGCAAAGTGAAGCTGTGTTAACAAACAATGTGCAAGTCAGTGGCTTGAGACAACAAAGTGTTTTTTTTTTTTTCTTGTCCACTAAAGAATGGATGGGGCTCTGCTCCATGACACCTCTTCCCAGGGTGCTAGTGAATGGAGTTTCTACTCTTTGGAACACTGCTGGGGTACATGGAAGGCGAACACGGTGAATTGTGCATTGGCTCCGAGAGCTCCCATGCTGATGTGACGTCTATCACTTCTACTCATACTTTATTAACCAAAGCAAATTATATAGGCACACCTAATTCCAAATGGGTAGAACAGTGCTCAAAAAGAGAGTTTGAAATACATAATGGACAGCAGAAATGATGGCCTTAACTTTTCTGAATTTCAGTTTACCCATCTGCAAAATAAGGACAATAATAGCATCTACCTCATAGGGTTGTGAAGACAATGAATCACACATAGTAAACATTCAATACGTATCTAAAGAACAATATATAAGCTTTGTGAAATTCATAAGGAGCATTATGACATAAAGAGTGTGAATTTTAGGAGAATTTGACCACCATGGTCCTCACTGTACATCTTTGTGAGGGCAAGACAGCAGAGTCCAGGATTAATGCCAGCCAAGAGTCAAATGTGGGAATTAACCTGCTGCAACCTGAAAGTAGGACTCACAGTGAATGGATGCAGTACAGCAAGATGTGATCTGGAAACATCGGTCTTTGTGCTTTTCTTCCCATCCTTGTTTATGACCCTGCCTCCTGTCAGTCAGAGGCATCACTTTGCCTCAAGGAGAACTGATGTAGTTACAGTAGAAATGTAAAAAGAACAAAAAAAAAATCAATGTTTAGTTTTTCTGAATTCTAAAATATGTTCTTAAAGCCCACAGGAGAAACAAAAGCTTTGAAAGCTACAGCTTTGATATATAAAGAGACTTAGGAGAAAAAAAGGGCTTTTGAGAATGAAAATAGAAGGCCCTGAGGAATGAACAAGGGATATAGGGTTTATGCCATAGACCACGTTGGAACAAGAAGAAAGAAAGCTGCAGATGGATTGCTCTTTAGGGAGGCAGGACAAGATTCACCTGGCTTGGTGGGGTAGAAAAGAGAGGAAGAGGGTAGAAGAACTTAAGATCCTACAGAGGTTGGTGGGGTTAGAGAGGAGAGACCCCATGGAGAGAAGTGGAGGGCAGAGTCAGTGTGGAGACTGTGAAAACACTGTGGGCAACTGTTAACTTTAGGTGTCAACTTGAGTGGATTAAGGGATTCCCAGATAGCCAGTAAAGCATTATTTCTTGATATATCTCTGACAGTGTTTCTAAAAAAGATTGGCATTTGAATCAGTGGACAGAGTAAGGAAGATCTTTCCTCGCTCCATGTGGGCAGGCACCATCCAATCCGTTGAGGGCTCAGATAAAACAAAAAGGCAAAGGAAAGATGAATGTGCGCTCTCTCTCCTGGAGCTGGGACACCCTTCTTCTCCTGTCCTTGGGTATCAGAATTCCAGGTTCTCCAACTTCTGGACTCCAAGACTTGCACCAGCAGGCCCCCAGTTTCTCAGGCCTTCTGCCTTGAACTGAGAATTATACTATCAGCTCTCCTGGTTCTCAGGCCTACAGACTTAAATTGAGACACACCACCAGCTTCCCTCATTCTCCAGCTTGCAGACAGCATGCTGTGGAACTCATCAGCCTCCATGATCACATGTGCTGATCCCCATAACAAGTCTCCTTTCATCTATCTATCTATCTATCTATCTATCTATCTATCTATCTATCTATCTATCTATCTATCTATCTCCTATTGGTTCTGTTTATCTGGAGAATCCTGACTAATATAGCAGCCAAGGAAAAGCCAAGCCAAAGCCTACAGATTTCCACTGCCAGTAGGGAAAGCACTACATATCACCATATTGAGGAACCATGCTAGCTAGCTTTCTAAAGATGCCTGTGAATCATTCAATAGAAAGATGGCCCTAGTGTGTCCAGTATCTCTGCCAAGCCCCAACACAACTGGACATTAGAATTCCTTTCAAATGTCTCGAGGTACTGTAATCTTCAGAAAGGCAGTTGATATCAGCATGGTAGTGTTGAAGTGAGAGCCCTAGCATCTGTACTTGGGTGGGAAAACAGAGATACCCATTCTGGGTTACAGTCTAACTTCTGAGTACTCTTTCTACTTACCCCACCATTTGTCTTGCTCTCCAACAAGATAAAATTGCACTCCTGGATCCACCTCTCAAGGGGACAATTTTGACATGATGTATTTTTTTCCTTGAGCAAAGATATGGTTGAAAAAACATACATGATTACAAAGAAGGCATTTAATTTGTATGATATTAATGCTGACAAATAAGTAACAGCTAAGATGTATTGAGCATTTAGTCCTTGTCAGGTCCTATTAAACACTTTAAATGGAATATCTTACAATAGCATTATTTCCATTTTATAAATAAGAAAATCAAAGTCAAGAGAGAAATGTCAAACAGGAAGCTAGGATGATTTCAATCCAGATTGGCTGATTTCCGCATCCTCAGATTTGACCGTTATACTACATTTCTCCCTTATTATACAAAGATAAGTTGTTCATAACTCATGTAATCCTTCATCCATTCAAGCATTTTTTGACCTTGCTGTAAATTAAGCACTATGTTGACAACAGGGATAAAGAAGTCAATTGGACACCGTGTTACCACTCTGGAGCCAATCCTGGTCTATGCTGTAATGGTTCATTATTACTGCTGTCCTAAGCTGCTCATGGGATTTCTCCATGGAAAAGATGCAATGGAAATACCTTTGTGCAAGTTTGACCACCAGGTACATGTGTGATCCAGGGAAGTAAATAAATCATTTAAACTGTCTGGGTTTTGTTACCTGTTAGATATTTTCAATCCTCCAATTATAAGGTCCTGGGACAAGGACAGGTAGAGCATGAGCTCAAGGTATTATGAAGTCCAAGAAAGTTCAGAGGCAAGTTAATATTCTTTAGATTCTCAATTAGTCAACATGGACCAATCTGTGGCCATCCAAAGGGCACCAAAACTCTTCTATCAGCAGTAAAAATTTCTAGACTGGAACTTACGTTTTGGTCATGACTTCTCATTCAGTGTGGGCCTCTAAAGTCAACAGAACACATTTCTGCCATCAAGAAACTAGGCAACATTGTCAAGACAAGAGACTTCTTCTGTTACTCTAATGAGACCTCTTTGTAAGATTGCTCAGCTCCAAATTCTACACCCAATAAAGCTTTCCATTGTCTTTTCCACTTTGGGAATTTTTGTTTCTTTCTAACCAAATGCCTACCTGCCTTGTGCGTCTCTGTCTTCTTTTCCTCTGACAGGCAGTAATGTGCCACGGAGAGAGAATCAGAGTCAGGTTCGGCTCTCGCCTGTTCTAACTGAATGACCTTGGACATAAAGCAAAATCTTTCTCAGTCTAGGTTCTTAATTTTTAAAAAAATGGAATGATATCACCTACTTTCTAGGGTTCTTGGAAGATTAAAAATAATACATTCCCTAAACCTGGCACAGTGATGAATAAAAATAAAACATGTACTAAATACCTAGCCCATGCTTAAGTGTTCATTATTTGATTTCTTCCTTCTTTTTACGTTTCTTACCCCAAGCCAATGCTTTTTTTCTACAACAAAAAGAACAAATTTCACTGAAAATATAGGGATGTTGGTCCTGACAAGTACACAGGGCATTGGTGGGTTTCTTTTCTTTTTTAAGCTGCTTTCTAAACCCACGCACCTCAAGACTCGAATGTTACACTCATCTTATTATTGTTCTCTGACATTGATTTCCAGCGAGAACACAGGCTTTGGAGTCAGACTGTCAGTGCCCAAATCCCAGCTCTGCCACCTTCTGGTAATGTGATCCTGGGCAAGAAATTCAACTTTTCTGATCCTTGATGTCCTCTCTACAGGACAGTAAGAATAAATTGAATATACCCATTTCCACGTAGTGTTGTGAAGGTTAAATGAGAAGCAATGATTGAGCGCCTATCATAGAGAAAATGTCCAACCAGTGCTGTTATTTGCACCATTGTTACTATGTTGTTATTTTTATCGGAATCAGCACATTGACATGTTTTCCAGTAACACAGCATTCAAGCAAGGCTTTGTGGATTCTATTATTTAATATTCTTTACAAATCCATTTATGCTCTTCTATCCTCTGGCATGTGCCACCCCATCTCTGACTCAGAATCTTGCAGTAGTCTTCTAACTGCTCTCCTAGCCTTGCTTCTTCCATACCACTGTCCACATGGCAGCCTGAAGGGTCTGTTTCAGGCATTAATACGATCATCTCACTCTCTTGGTCAACACCTTTCACCTGCTTCCTACTGCTCTTACTATTAAGTTCTTTCTTTAACACAGTCCATGAGTCCTGTGCTGTCTGGGTCTCATCTATGTCTGTAGCCTCAACACAAAACAGGGCCTCCTCCATCCTTTGTGATCTAGCCATACAGAACAATTTACACTTCCTTGAAGGAGCGGAAAGCACACAGCCTTCTGTGCTTTTCTGTTCACTCTTGCCTTACCTCAGCATTTGGTACAAGTTTCCTATCAGTTTGTAGAACATTTCTTTGGAGAAGGTTTCCTTAACCTGTGTTGTGTGTTTTCCTTGTGGTTTTATAGCCTCATGTATTTTTTCTGTTAGACCACTTATCACACGGTTTACTGTTTTCCCATTGAATTCTGAAGCCCCTTTCCATAGACAGCTACAGAGAGAAACTGAGTCTACCTTGTTCATCACTGCATGCAGCCATGCTTCTCAATTGAATGAATAAAAATAAAGCATGTACTGAATACGAAGCCCATGCTTAAGTGTTCATTATTTGATTTCTTCCTTCTTTGTTACGTTTCTTACCTCAAGCCAATGTTTTTTTCTACAACAAAAAGAACAAATCTCATTGAAAATACAGGGATGTTGGTCCTGACAAGTACACAGGGCATTGGTGGGTTTTTTTTAAAAGCTGCTTTCTAAACCCACCCTCAGAGAAGGGAAGGACAGAGATTGCCTAGATTGGAGTAGCTGGAGGTAGGGAGCCAGTAAAACTGATGTCCTGTTCCTTAGGACTGTCACCAAATAATGGTATGGATTATTGCATATGCTTGGTTCTCATCATATGTGACACACAGTAAGTACTCAACAAATGTTTGTTGAACAAGTGACCAAATAAATGATCATATGTTCACCTACACTGCTGGCTGGTAATTTCTGACTACATAGAGTTAGTGCAATGCCACTCCCTTTTGCAGACTTTTGAATTCCAGCTTGAGAGGGGAGGTTAATTTTGTCTAACCCCTGAGATTTATGTGAAATGTGTTAAATAAATGAAGCAGATATTCTATTTAAATAATCAGGTGGCAATTGCTTGTATTAAAAGGAGAGTACTTTCAAAATAAAAACAGGATAAATATCTAACAAATATTAATACTCTGAATTATGATTTTTATTTGAAAATAAATATAATTAAAATATAAAGTAGAATGATCATGATCATACAGGTTATGTGAAGCACAGGGTCTCTGTAGTGAATAAAAAGCATGTAATTAAAATTTCATTGAAATGATAGCTTATAAAAATGACAGTCTGACCCAGTTCTAAGGAAAATCAGAAAGATACTTACAGCTTAAAACATTCCAGTGAAACCTTGAGGCAAAGCTTTAAGATAATTGATAACTGATTTTCTTTTAAATAAGGGATCCTGTCTCAAAAACTTTTTTTATGATTTTCCTTAATATATACTACATAATTCATGTGAGACTATTATCATTGTTGTAGTTCTTTGTTAAGAAATCTATTTTACTATAATTCTATTCACTGTAATTTCCTTAGTAACAGGCTGCTGTCTTTTTATTTTAAAAACTATTAAAATGTCATTCACATCATATTCTAGATGTGGATCCAGCTATTCCCAATAGCTATTCAAAAAACGTAATCACCATAATTATTGTTGACATCTAATTAACATTCAGCTTCCTTTCTACAGCATCTACAGCTGGACAAACCATCTATTCCAGGATAAAAAGAATGCTCTGTTGCCTTCTCTTCAAAACATAAAACAAACCAGGATCCTAAACACCTGGGCTCAGTGTTTTTGTTCTCCAGTAAATGGTGGTTGGAGGTAGGGCAGCTAACGTGGACACCTTTTTAAATATTATCAACTGATAAATTGAACCCAGTCATATGAAATTAAATCCACCCTACATGTGACAGGAATGCTGACGTTTATATCCAAGGTAGGTGTTGTGGTTGATCAAGGATGGCTCCCAGAGTCTCTCAGTGCACAGTCTTTTGACGAGGCCTCCCTTGATCCGGCTCCTTTCTCTCTGGCTTACTTCATCATTTGCTACCCTATTCCTTGTTCTCTCTCAGGCTACATCCTGGTCTCCTTCCAGTTCCCCAACAGCATGTTCTCTCTCACCTCTGTGGCTTTGACTATGCTACCCCTCTGTCTTCTTTCACTATTGTAATGGTTGAGGGGTGTAGGCCCTGAAGCTAGAACCTCGAATTGTGTGTCTCAGCTCTCCATACTGCAAGTATGACCTAGAGCACATTAGCTTAGCTTCTGAGTTCCTGTGCTGTCTCATTTGCTAAATGAGGATGGTATCCAACAAATGTACCCACTTCATGGGGTTATTGTGAGGATTAAATATGCCTCTGTCTCATCCTCTCTCTCTGTTTGTGTGTGTGTGTGTATACATATGTATGAGAATGTGTGTGCGTGTGTGTGTGTGCGTGTGTGTGTGTGTATATATATATATATCAAACAGTAACTCAGTAATGTAGTAACACAGCATTCAACCAAGGGTTTGTGGACTCTATTATTTAATGTTCTTTTCAAATCCATTTATGCAACATTTAGGCAATTCATTTAGGCAAATCCATAGTCCAGACTAGGAATTGACAACACTTTCACTTCTACCTCCTTCAATCAGCCAGAGCATGTTATATGGTTGAATACAAAGACAAGATACGAGAAAATATGCTTCAGTGGGAGGAACTACAATATGGCAGAATGTGGATGTAAAATTATGTTACTTGGGAAGGAGTAAACTATAGACACAATAATATATATAAACATTCTCTCTCAGTTAATGTTTACTGTATGGTCTCTTCTCCTGTCCAGAGACCCCTGGTCTCATATTTGAGGTCATTATCTCTAGAAAGGTTTCCTCAGTGTTCCAGGACATTTTCTCCAGAGATTCTTTCTTCATGTTCCAGAAAAGTTTAGTTCTCCATCCTGTGTGCCCCCACAGCACCTGGTACTTCCACATTTGCATCACCATCACACTTGCAATGACTGTCAAGTGTGCTATGCTTTATTATTTGTGCAACAAATATTCCTCCAGCTGCCACTCTGTGCCAGGAACTGGGAATATAGCAGTAAATGAAAAGAGTTCCAGGCAGAGGGAACAGCTAAAGCAAAGGTTTGCAAGACAGGCTTGGCCCAGGCCTCTGGCTTCACCTTTTTTCCTCTCCTTCAGTGAATGGCCACAAAGCACACTCCCACTGCTTCCTCCATCTTGGAGTCATCCTAGCTATGCCCACAGTCACAAATAGGCTGGCCTTTTTTCCTCTTAAGGTTTTGTCATAAAGAGGGGTCTATCCAGATAAAATAGCAAAAGGACAGAGTTTCCAGAATCCTTTATGTTTCTTGTCATCACAGACACTGGATTATAAAATACTAACTCGCTTTTGGGATGAGAACTAGGATTCATATTGAATTTCTATCCTCTGATTTTTATCATTTAGAGCAGTGGTTCTCAACTGGGGGAGACTTGGCCTCTCCCGCTTCTACCCTTAGCCCCAGGCCCCAGGGACATCTGACAATGCCTGGAGACATTTCTGATTGTCACCACTTTGCAGGGAGTGCTCCTCATGTTTAGAGGCCAGGGATGCTGCTAAACATCCCAGAGTGCACAGAACAGCCGCACACCAAAGAATTATCCAGTCCAAAATGTCAATAATGGCTGATCTAGAAAGTGTCTTCTTTAAACCCCTCCTTCCTCCTTCCGGCTGCAGGGGCTCCTTCCTCTGCAACATTGCTCTTCATTTATGAGCACGTAGGCTTGAATATATGAAATTAAGGATGAACAGCAGGGGCTTATTTGTCTCAAGAGAGAAATGCATCTCTCTTAGGATCAGCAAACTGGAGAAGACTTTGTTCTCTAGATATCTCTCTGGCAGAAGACATTGCTTTCTGTATCTCCTACTGGCCTCATGTTTCTCAACTTTCAGAGAGACTGAGCCCAGGGATGACAATTTGGGTTCATCCTGCACTACCACTTCGTTAGATGGGTAGCAGCTGTTTGGAGCACAATTTTTATTCCCACAAGGATTCCCAAGGCCACATTCAGGCTCTGCAAAAAAGCTCAATCAATTAGTGATGTCCATCAAGAATACAAGCACAGTACCAGGTATATGCCATCTCTTCATGAGAGAATAGTTCTTTTTTTTTCTGCCATTGACCTGATTCCATAGTTCATTTTATGCTCTGGGCTAGACACACGACTCTAAAAAGTTCACAGTTAATGCTGTTCAAAACTGCACAGATGACCTGGGGAAGCTAGTGTGCAGAAAATGATGCTTTTCTGTGTTTTCTCCCTACCTTCTCATTCTTTGTCCTTAGGAACAGCATGGGAGGGAGAGAGACATGACCACTGATGTCCTGTGATTGGAGTGGCACTTCCTAGCCACACCTTATACAGTTCTACTCAGCAGTAGACATAATGATCATCACTGTCCTTTTCTTCTTACTTCTAATTGACCATAGTGATCACAGGCTCTTAACTGAATGGCTCTCATCAAGCATTTATTTGATTCGTGGATGGTCTGAGTGCACACACACCTGCAGGCCACTCATCAGCAAATTCAGCTGTCCTCTTGGGTACTTGCTTTGTTGTTTTCCTTACCCATTCCGCCAGCCTGCCTGCAGACTTCCTTCTAATACCTTTATGAGTACATGAATGCCATCTCTACCTCTTTTCCTTTTCCCACCTGCATTATAGGCCTCAAAGATGTTTTTGTAAACCACCTCCCTCTCAAGCTGGGTCCTCGTGTTATCTTCATTAAAAAAAAACCTTTTTTGGGGTATTACATCTAATTCCTATACCCCCATGTTGCCTCTGCTGTTTGTTGCTTTTGTGCCAATTTTGCTTTCCTTCTGGACACCCTCAGAGGATTTTCCATCATATGTATCAAGCCATTCTGTGTTGCTGTACCTCTTCACACACTGGCCCTACTGCTAATTTAATTAATTTAGATTGCTCTGCTTCCCCTCACTACAGAATCCTTATTTCATTTTAGGAAATTACCTCTTCCCCATTTTGTTCAATTTGATGATGAGTTAACCTAGTACTTGTCTGTGGTAGGTTTGACATATGTCCACAAATTCTTTGACACTCCTGTCTTTGAGTGGTGGAGCCTAATTCCCCTCCCTTTAAGTGTGGGCTCAGCTCAGTGACTCATCAATGAATAGAATGTCATGACAGCAATGATGTATGACTTTCCAGGTTATCTTGAAAAAAGCACTGTGGCTTCCTCCTTGATCTCTCTCTTGGGAAGTTTCCTGCTGCGTAGAATATCAGCTGCCATGTTTTGAGGACATACAGGCAGGCTGGTAGAGAAAACCATGTGACAATGAAATGAGGCATTCTGCCAACAGGCAGCTCTAACGGGCCATTGGTGTGAGTAACCCATGTTGGAAGCAAATCACTCAGTCCTTCAAGTTACTGCAACTGTGACTGACATCTTGACTTCAGATGTCAAGCAAAAACTCAAATGTTTCATGCAAAAACTCATATTAGACTCTCCCAGCTAAGCTGCTTCTGGACTCCTGCAGAATCTCTGTGGGATAATCATGTCTCTTGTTTTATGTCGTTACATTTTGGGGTATTTTGCCATGCACCAACAGATAATGAACACATTGTACCTCACTGAGAAGAAGTAGAAAAGCCCATGTATCAGTTAGCTATAGCTGTGTAAGAGCCACAAAATCTTATTTTCACACAAATATCAGCATTCTTTTCTTTGCGCTTCTATAGGTCATGAGGATAGCTCTGTTAACCTTGGCTGAGCTTGCTCATCCTCTACAGAATGGGTTGGGGATTGGTTCACTTATGTGGCTCTGCTTCATTTGACTCTCATTTCCATTGAACAACAGGCTGTCATAGGCATTTTTTCTTTTCATGGAAATAGCATAACCACAAAATAATGAGCAAAAATAGGGGAAGCCTTTTAAGGTCCAGACTAGGAACTGACAATCAGCCAGAGAAAGTTACATGGTTCAATACAAGGACAAGATGCAAGAAAATATGCTTCAGTGGGAGGAATTATAAAGTTATATGGCAGAATGTGGGTGTAAAATTTTGTTGCTTGGGAGGGAGTAAACTATTGGCACAATAATCTAGTCTACCACGGGCAAGGTCCACCTGCTACGGTCTGAATGCTTGTATCCCCCAGATTCATACATTGAAACCTAGCCTCCCTTTTGGGAGGTGATTGGGTCATGAGAGCAAAACCCTCATGAGTGTGATTACTACCCTTGTACAAGAGGCCCCAAGCTCCCTTCCACCATGGAAAGACACAGCAAGAAGGTGCCATCTATGAGGAATGGGTACTCACCAGACACCAAATCTGCCAGCACCTTAATTTTGGACTTCCAGATCACCTTTAGAAATACATTTCTGTTGTTTACAAGCTACTCAGTTTATGGTATTTTGTTGTAGCAGCCAGAAGGGACTAAGAAACCCTCAATGCAGCAGGCACTGGGACTAAAACTGATCTAATCCAATGGTCTCTTGCAGGAATTTGAATCTTAAATGGTGCAAAGTCCAACATTTTGCATCTCCTTCATTCTAGCCACAGGTCCTGATGTAGCTTTTCCTACCACGAGAACAGTGATATATTCCTGCTTCCTAGCCCAATAAATGTCTTAGTTTCTGCCTATTTTTAAGTGTGAATCTCTATCCTTCATGTCAATTCCATGAACTTCAGATACTTTTTCAGTAACTGTCCTTCTGCTTAAGTCAGTTGGAGTCAGTTCTGTAGCTGGCACCAGAAGAATCCTTAAAAACTGCAACTTCTCTTCAGATATCTGAAGCCAGCTACATCCCAGGCCTTACCTTCTTCCCAGTTCACCATCTGTGGTCCCCTCAGATATTCCTCAGGGACTGTGGTTTAGATTCCTCCATCATTTAGTTACTGTTATCTGAATACATTCCTCTGAAAGTACACTCTTAAGTGGCAGATTCAAATACAGGTCTCTATGTATATTTGACATTGCAGAGAATAAAAAGGGCGTATCTCTTCATTCTAGATAACATGCTTTTAATATTGGAGACTAAGATTCCATCTGCTTTTACTTCCAATTCAAAATCTGAAAACTTAACCTTTTTTAGGCACTGCTGCCAAGTACCAGCTCTTATGCTCTATCTATGCAGTCACTTTGTCATCTTTTGAATTGGAAACCCCTTCTAAATTTAGGAGTTGACTTCATTTACAGAAGACCAAGAAGGACAATCAAACCTGGGATGAGCCGTGTCCCAAGAAGCAAAATATTCACTTGATCATTTTGTAGCCCAGGCTCTTCTACAAGGTTCACCCTCTTTTCTTCACTACACCACCCTACAACAGTGACCGCTTTTCCATCCTCTGTCCATCCCCAAGAGTAACTGGAGATTCCATTTCTCATAATGTCATGAGTATTTTACATATCTTAAAATGATTTCTTTGCTAAAGCTATTTCTATATTTGTCTCAATGTCACTTTTTATTTTCTTTAAAGGCAATCCTTAGGCCCCAATACATAAGAGAATTAATGTCTCTTGAATGCTTTTATGAGCCATTATCATATTTTTTGAGGAAGCTATCATCTTCTCCATTTTTCAGATGAGATGAAGGTTTTTATAGAGAAAGTAACTGATTTGTTCAAAGTCATACAGCTAGTCAGAGGCAGGGTATAGGTTGAAACTGAATCTGCCTAATGCCAAAGTTGGTAGTCTTTCTTCTGTACCATATTAGATGGTCTAGTGTTGACTTGGCTTCTGATATCATAGAACTTCGCAGCGAGTAAGACCTCAGGAATTGCTGAATGTAGTGGTTTTATAACTGTCATTCTCTGGGTCCAAGAGTTTCTCAAAAGTGCCTTAGAAGCTGCCAGAAAAAGGAGAATGCGGGAGGAATTAGGCAGAAAAAAGGAAGTAAGGGAATAAGTGAAAGGGAGGCAAAGTAGGTAGAACTCTAGACTCTTCAGTTTTGTTTTCATCAGATTAGCTCAATTTCCATTTTATATACTAGAGTTCCAACTAAGATTTTTTAGGGGTTCTGCTGCTTTAAACAAAGTTTTAAAACTACCAGTTTAAATCAACTCTTTCATTTTCCCTATCTATGATTCTGAAGACAAGTTAGGTGGTTGGTTCCAGATCTCAGTTAATAATAGTCCCAAGATACTTTGCATCCCAATACAGCACTTTCTCTTCTCTCCCTCCCTAAAGCCTTCTTGAATTAACTCCTCCCTTCCCCCATCCCTGTATTTTTAATGTTAATGTTTTTAAAGTTTTAGGCTGTTCCCTCTTATTCTATCTAGTACTCAAGAAGCCTGAAGTTATAGGCAGAGTTCTCACAAGAAATAAAACAAAAGAAAATGCAGATATGAAATATTTAAATGCTACAGTTTGTGTCTACATCAGATTTTAAGTATTGATGGTCCCTGAGCTGAAGGAAGACCTCAGGCCTCCATCATACATCTTTTCCAACTAAAGACCTGATAGCCCAGAGATTTATCCAGGAGTGTTCTTGACACATTAAGAAAAAGGATGTTATCAATCTAGCAGCTGAAGATGTTGGCTAAAAGAGAGGTGATATCTGAACTAATATTATTTCTGACAGGGATACTGATTTAGGATGCCTTAGGAAAGAGTGACTGAAAACGTCTCCCCTCCTTCCTCCCCGTAGACATGGGATATTGACTTGCTCACAGAGTTGATTTTATAATCTTCTTCCTCAGGTTTCACTTCTACAAAACTCGTTTTGTCAGAAAGGGAGCTCTTGAAGTTTCATTTTTAGGCTAATAGCTTTTCCAAAAAGCAAGATTTTGAGGAGCCTTGTGATATGGATGAATCACTGATTTGAAGGGCAATTAGAGAGTCCTTTTATAGTGAGGGCATACCAACTCCAGAATTAATTGTGGAGCGGATATCATGCAAAAGACTATGCAATGTGCAGGGGAAATCACTCCAAGGAAGTAAGTTTATAACACGTCATAGCTGTTTTCTGTCTGATCAAGAGTTCAACCATGGATGTTGGTTGTGCCTGTGTGGTTATTATTAGGTAACAGCTAACATGATTAGGCTGCTTTCTATGGGCTAGCCATTGCTTTGAATCCTTTCCATGTTCTTATTCATTTAATCTTCAAAAGAAATGAAGAATTTGAGGTAAATAGCTTAAGTAAAATGGAATGTTTTAGAACTTTTAAATCCCTCAAAAAAGGAAAAACGTAAAATCCCAAGGAATGACTTTGTACCCACCAGATGAGAAAAAAAAGAACATTTAAGTATGATATCCAATGCAGATAAAGTTATAGTGATAAAGCTATGTACACTGAAATAGCTAACTACATATAATATGTATATACATACAATACTTGGCATATATTAAACATTCAAGGTTTGTTATCTATCATAGCTACTTATTACTATTACCTCACATGTAATGGGAAGACAGCACTAGCACACATAAGGTGAGCTATGTGAACTTAGGTATCTTACTTAGCCTCTCTGATTCTCTGAACCTCATCATGTCTATTTGAAAATATACATAATTGTAGTATTTTCCTCACAGGATTGTTATGAGTTTCAGGTAGGATACTGTATATAAAGTGCTTAGCACAGTGCCTGGCACACACCAATTACTGAATCAACAGAGCTAGCATTTTTGTTACTGTTATTATTACTACACATATTTTGCCAGCCACACTAAAATCAGTAGGATAAATTCACATAAAGAGTCATAAGAAGATTTATGTTCACTTCTCAAGATTTCTTATAAGGAATAATTCAGTAGAGGCAAGAATCAATGTGTAAACTGCATTTGGTAATATTATTTCCAATAACCTTTTGGTTTAGGCAGAGAATAATAGCTATCCAACAGCTTTCTCTCTGAAAAACATGGAAACTGGAGCCAGAAACTAGCAACTGGTATGTTTTTTTTTCCTAAAACACTGGAATTGTTTAATGATCAGTAGTCAGGCCGTGAAACAAGTCTGTTTTAGGGCTTTTAAACCTATTACTATCTACCATTTGTGAGTTAGGGGAGCACACTGCTTTTCATATGGTGGTACAGATTAGTAGATGCATAATAAGTATATTTTGATGGATGTATCTGTTTATACTGAAGATTTCATTAGATAAATTATGCCCTATAAATATGAGATAATTGCAAACTTTATCTGATACTAATACTCAGTATTCCTTTAGTAGTTAATATTTGCTTTTAGTAAGAAAATTTTCTAAAAGAATAATTACTTAAGGTATTTTTGCTTCTCTGAACATATTTGTATTCTCTCAGAGCTAAAATTCTGGAGAAATGATTCTGAATCAAATGAGACTAGTGTTTTAGCTTTGTCTGGTTATATCTTGGCAGTGTGGCCTACAGCAATTTAGCATACTTACTGCTTAGGGATATCTGGGGAGCATTTATTCCTTGGAAGAAAGCTGAATGACGCCTCTGATCTAGAAAAGTTGAGAGCTATTTGTTGAAAAGGTAACAGATTTTGCCATTTTGAAAGAAAAAATGCAGATGCAATTGCCAGATTCTTAAGAAAGCAAATACAAAATGTTAAGTACATTTAGAGTTTCATTTAATGTCTGTGCTTAGGGACCAAACCAGGACAACCGCATCGTGAGCAGAGCTTTCTGATATTTCTAGTAGTAATCCCTTGGAAGAGCCAAAATCAGATTTAAAATACAACAATTTCTGGATTAGAGTGAGTAAGATTGAAGTTAGGCTTTGATATCATCTTAAAAAGGAAGAATGAGCAGAAAATAGAATTACAAAATGTATTATAGTCAAGGAAAGTTAGATTAAAAGAGGTTAAGAGACTTGTTCAAGGTCACATAGGTAAGAAAGGAGAAGAGCTAAGACTTGAATGCAGGTCTGTCCTATTCCAAAGCTCATTTGGAAGTTGAGCAAATATTTATTCTGTATCTACTATATATTAGTGCTATGACCCTGGCGGGGGGTAAATATTGGCTAAAATAAATACAATCCTGACTTCGGGAGATTACATTCTGACAGGGAAAATAGATTTAAAACATATCTGCTTATAAAATATTTGTAATAAAAGTGAATAACTACAGTATGTAAATAACTACTACAAGTCAATAACAAAAAGAAAATGTTCAGTAGACAATCAAAAGATATGAACAGAAATGTCTCTCCAACAATGAGGCAGCAAGAGAATACCATTTATTACTCACTAGATTAACAAACATGAAGTTTGACTAAAGTTCCATGACAATATTGAGAAACAAGCCACTGTGGCTCACACCTGTAATCCCAGTACTTTGAGAGGCTGAGGTGGGAGGATTGCTTGAGGCCAGGAGTTCAAGACCACCCTGAGCAACATAGTGAGATCCCCATCTTCAAAACAAAGCAACAAACAAACAAAAAAACATTGGCAGAGTGTGGTAGAGAGATGAAAGAAAGGAAGGAATGAAGGAAGGAAGGAAGGAAAAAAGGAAGGAAGGAAGGAAGGGAAAAAAGAGAAGGAAAATGAAATAGTCATTCTTCAACACTCCAACACTAATGAAAAGAATACATATAAAATAAGCAGCTACTGGCCGGGTGCGGTGGCTCAAGCCTGTAATCCCAGCACTTTGGGAGGCCGAGACGGGCGGATCACGAGGTCAGAAGATCAAGACCATCCTGGCTAACACGGTGAAACCCTGTCTCTACTAAAAACTACAAAAAACTAGCCGGGCGAGGTGGCAGGCGCCTGTAGTCCCAGCTACTCGGGAGGCTAAGGCAGGAGAATGGCGTGAGCCGGGGAGGCGGAGCTTGCAGTGAGCTGAGATCCGGCCACTGCACTCCAGCCTGGGCGACAGAACCAGACTCCGTCTCAAAAAAAAAAAAAAAAAGTAAGCAGCTACTTTGGAGACCTATGTACTCTGTGACTCACTAATTGTACTTTTTAGTATTTACCCTAGAATAACCCTCACATACATGCACAAGGAGACATGTATAAGACTGTTTATTTTAGCCTTATTTGTAATACACGAAAAAAGTAAAATAACCCAGATATTCATCAGTGCGGGAAGAGAAAAAATAAGTTTTGGTGTGTTTGATCCTGTGCAATACCATGCAACTTTTCCAGTGAGTGCTTTAGGTGTGTAAGTAACAAACACATAAAGAAAACATATTTTTCAGTGACTTATGGTTGAGTCCAAGTTGTAGAAAAATTGGTAGGGGATGCTATCATGTATGCTTGAGACTCCCATCCATATCATTTAGTTTTCCAGGGCCATATGTATGCACGGAAATGGGAAAAAAATATATAGAAGAATCATAATACACCACTGGAGTAAGCATATTCCTTGCCCCGAGAAAGGCAGGCAGGTGGGAATCAGGGCGTGAATCGAGAAAACTGGAGATTTACCTTTGATCCTTCAGTGCAGTTGTTTCCAAAAATAATTTATCCAAAAATCACTTGTGTAAATAAAAGTTAACTATAATAATAATAATAATAATAATAATAATAATAAAGAAAGTGTGTCTTACTGGGTGATAGCATTCTCCAGTAAGAAAATGGAGGCCTAGCTCATTACCTCCTTCTGGGAAAAAAAAATGATAGTTTCCCTTTGAACTGGATATTAAGGCTGAACCGTCAGGCATCTGGAGTATAACTGAATTCCAGAGACAATAATGACAATACTGCTTTCTATGTGTTCAGCACTTTGCAGTTTTCAAAGCACCTTCCCCATACATTATTTCCCTGGATTCTCACAGCAGCCTAATGAGGATGCAGCTCTATTTCCCAGGTGATGCTCACGTGAGAAAGATAACACAATTCCATAAACAAAGCACACACACACTAGATGTCAAGGATTATGAGTAGTCTTATTTTAGAGGTTCTTTTGTGTGAATGGTCATTCCTCTTATTGGGCAAATGTGGGACAGAAAATGATAATTTGAAGAGTTTGTGTACAATGGCATAACCTGAGAATCTATTTGACTTTTGCCTCTGAAACCAGAGAGAAGTATCATTTCTGAAAACCTCACTCTTACTGCCTGGAATTAGGCAACTTAATATTCCACTTTGAGTATACTAATGCACGACCTTAAAGAAGGAAGGATGTGTGGTGGCATTTCTGGGACTAATTCTCGTGTTTTCTCTTTTCCATAATAAATGTATCATTACACAAATATTAATTATTGATAATGCATTTTAGTTAGGTGGCGGAGTTGCTAGTCCTAACAGAGTTGAAGATTACTTATATACAAGCTCACACTTAGAAGGCTGGCTCACTGCTCACGTCTGAGAAGAGGTTGCACAGGTTAGGAAGGGGCAATGGGATCTGGTCATTAAGAACCAAATCACTAGAGTAAAGCACATCTGAATTATTATTTTGCTTCTGCTGTTTACTAGCCATGAGACATGGGTACATACAATTACTTTCATAAGCTCAGTATCCTCTTCTATAAAATGGAGTTAGCACAGGAGTTAAGTGAGCAGACTCCAAACCCAGTCATCTGGGTTCACCTCTCAGCTCTGCCACTATTTTCTTATATGATCAGAGCCAGCAAAATCTTCCTTTGTCTCAATTTTCTCATTTTATGAGAGGTAATAATTCTGCCAATCTTATAGGGTTGTCTTCAATAGGTATGTATCATATCTATGGATACTGAGTATAGTATGTATCATACCTATGACAATTGAGTCAATAGGTATGTATCATACATGTACATATTTTGTGTGTGGCACATAATTCTCATAGGTGTTAGCAAGGATTGGTATGCAGCACACACAATCAGTGCTCACTGTATGGTAGTGGATGCTTATGGTGCTATTGACACAAATGACATTTGGAAAGATAACTTTTCAAATTCAGACAATGGTAAGTACAGATTCCTTCAACCAGGGAAAGGCACAAAGTTGAGGCTCAGTGGATGCCCATTACTTAACTAAGATATGAACATCCTTTGGAAGGAAAAAAAAATGGCTGTATGAAACTTAGAGTCACAGAGACACATTGGTGCAAATTTTATGGACTTCCTATGTTACAGTGAGGCAGATTCAGCCATGGTCTAGGGTGAGTGGGCCCCCAGGGAGGGACCAGGAAGGATGAGTGGTAGATAGCTCCATTCTTAAGTCTGGCTAAGGCTCTGAATAAAGATAGAGAGGTTTCCAGGAAGAGCTATCCCTAAATGTCTTCCTGTGTAAACAGGCCAAAGGTTATTATTAAGAAGGAATTGAGTCATGATGAAACACAGTATACCTTATTTTGATGATGACTAATTCATTAAACAAATATAGAGGACTTACTATGGCCCTGCACTATTCTTGGCATTGAGTATCCAACTGGGATCATAGAGTGATTTCCAGCTGCATGGGGCTAACAGATGCAAAGAAGAGCGCAGGGGGCTCTGGAGGAGTTGAGTGGGCTATGAAGGCACAACGAATACAGGAAAGCAAAGACAACTTCCAGGAAGGAGGAGGCCTTGGCTGAGTAGCCAGCAAAGTTAGAGATGAGCATTCCAGGCTAAAGGAACAATGTGGGGGAAGGCCCCGAGGAGGGGTGCATTTTTAAGAGTTAAAAAAAATCAGTTAGCCTGGAGCCAGAGCATTACTGGGAATGTGTGAAGGAATGGGAAACCCGAAGTCCTGGGAATTAAACATTTTTCCCAAGTTCACATAACAGGATGCATATCCAGGTCCGTCTGACCACAAGACGCACAACAGACTCTATTTTGTCTCACATAGTGCTATTGGCATTGCATCCCCACAATAGCAGATGAGATGTGTGTCCTCAGTAAGCAGTCGGTGATGACACCCTATCTTCTTTTAGGGGTCAGCTCAGATCCCCTTCTTTTAGGTGTACACCTTCATTTATCTCTAACCTTTCAGTGGCTCACATCAAAAGGCATCACACTTGAATTTCACATTCATTCGTCCTTTCCTGGGTTTCCTGCCTTTGATGTACTTAACAGCCACCTGGGTACCATTTGGAGGGTGTGTTCTTGCTATTTAGGCTTGCTAAATGTACCCTGAAGAATTCTATCTATTTCTGTTCTATCTTTTGATTAAAATTCAAAATTAGGCAACAAAAACACATTTGTTTATCATGATCTTTAGAGACAAAAGATTTTCTTGTTCCCAATTTGTGTGCAGGGTAAAAATGCTGAGATATCACTTGGTTTTCTCTTCATGGTGCTAGGATAATATTAAACATCCTGTGAAAAGGGGGAAGTCATTAGATGCTTGGTCCAATTTAAAGGCTTTCATAGGTTTCTAACTGAAGTGAGTTAATACTTGTGGAAACACCAGCACAGAGCCCAGAGTGGGCTTGTTATTAACTACAATGATAGTTCTTAGTTAATGAGCACCTTCTATAGTCCAAAGAGCTTTTATTTACACATTAACAACTATCCTTACAACAATCCTGCAAAGTCAGAATCATCTGCTCCACTTTATATGTGAGAACAGTAAAGGAAAGAGAATAGAAGTAACTTGCCAAATAAAACTGGCAGAGGCAGAATTTTCACCTTGGTCTGAAAAGATGGTACATGCCAAGTGTTCTTGACATTCATTTATCCATTTTACGATGACAGCATGTTGATTTTCCCTTAGGAATCACCCCCTACTGGATTTTCAATCTTCATGGTTACAAAGGGGCTGATGGGATGTCTTAGCTTCAGGGTGGGCACATAATACCCACCTGGTCAATGCAGATACCTTACCTGCCAACCTCAGTGATTGGTTCAGGGACGGGCATATGACTCAAGTGAGCCAATCAAAACCAAAGAGTATCAGTCTCACTGAGTTGGCTGGAATTATTGGTAGGAGAGACAACTTTCTGCTCAGAACTGAATCTGGGATGATAAGTTTGCCAATTTCTATCATTGGGAGAGCCTACCTGAGAATGAAGCTAAAGTTATAACATCATTTTAGACTGTGCTGCAGATGTGTTGACCCTAACAATTCCTTCTTTTCCCCATTTTTTACACTTAAGGTAGGTTTTGGTATTTTTTATGCTTAAGGTAGATTTTGGTTACTTGATTCATTCCATCCACTCGATATACTTTTTTTTTGGTCAACTTTTAGGTTCTGGGGTACATGTGCAAGATGTGCAAGTTTGTTACAGTATACTGTCACATAATGCATTACACACAAGAGCAGGCTCATTAAAACACATTCTTCTATTCCTAATTTATCTGACAGCAACTCCAAACAGATCACCACTTTTACTCTTGCTGATCAAAATTTGGTAAAAATAAAACCCAGATGTGGCCAAAACTCTAAATCTCCTTATGTAGAGTCCAAAAAGATCTAATTTTGGAAGTCAGCATGACTGTTTTATGAAAATATAACAAAAGTCACTTCCCCCCATCTCATTTTTTTCCTATTTATGGGAATTTGTTTTGTGTGAGCAAGTATCAATTAATGGCTTTGGAAGCCTAATATTAAATTTCTGAGTATAAATCTAATAATTTCTGGGGCCTCATGTGGCTCAGTCTCTGCACACTCTTACTTTAAATGCATTGTTCAAAAAGGAACTCCAGGCTGGGCGTGGTGACTCACGCCTATAATCCCAGGCGTGAGCCACTTTGGGAGGCTGAGGTGGGTGGATCATGAAGTTAGAAGATTGAGACCACCCTAGTCAACATGGTGAAACCCTATCTCTACTAAAAATACACACACACACACACACACACATTAGCCAGGTGTGGTGGTACTTGCCTGTAATCAATCCTAGGTGCTCAGGAGGCTTGCACCCGGGAGGTGGAGGTAGCAGTGAGCCGAGATTGTACCACGCCACTCCAGCCTGGGTGACAGAGTGAGACTTTGCCGCAAAAAAAAAAAAAAAAAAAAAAAAGAAGAAGGAGCTCCAAACTTTACTTGGGCTTTTGAAAAATATTAAATGAAGTCCAGTTTATAACTCACAGGATAGGGGATGCTGTGATATGCCTTCCAGATATCCCTCAGGAATTCAGGAATAAAGCGTATATGATCTTAGTTTCTGGTCACACCGCTTGCTGGGAATGCTCTGCCATCAGCTCCTCTGGGAATCACCTTAGTTGAGGAGGGCTGCCTCACTCAAAGTCACTCACACTTCCTTAGACAACCCACATTCAATAACTCATCATGGGTACCCAAGTCCAGGCCCCTCACCCCAGCTGGAAAGAGCTCTGAGGGTCATCCTGCCTTTAGAGCTCCCAGCAGTGTCAGCTCAGCTGCTATATGTCCTGTGACTGTGCTGTAGCTCACCTCCTTCCTCTGCCCCAGCCTGCTCCCATCCTTTGCTCTCCCCAGGTGTTGATCCAGTGATCCAAGTATTCCCTGATCCATTTCTTCAATCTAGTCTCTGAGGGTTTGCTTCCTAGGTAACCCAACCTGTGACACATAGCAGTCGGTCTCGGTAGCTTTGCCCCTCTGCCACCCAATTCTCCCACACTCCAAGGCTGCTTTGTAACCTCTTATCTCAAATCCCAAATACCCTCAATAGCCTCCACCATATAATGCCTTTCTTCCTATTTCCCTCACTCATTCTTTTGGCCTAGAAGGATGTACCACCAGTGGTTAAGTGGTTCAACCTGACCTCTGTGGCTATGACTGTGTGTTCCTATTTTCTTTTCCACTCTGCCTTTCACCTCCCATTTTCCAAATTCTGAAAGGATTTTTTGTTTTGGTTGCTAAAGAAATGTAAAAGACATAGAAAAGTACATTTAAAGTTGTTTCAGTCACATAGGATCATAATGATGCTAAGGTTCTCTTTAGATAGCAGTAAACTGAAGTATCGAAAGAGGTGGGGGCTACCGAAA
The DNA here is from genome assembly GCF_000951035.1 of Colobus angolensis palliatus. Taxonomy (NCBI): domain Eukaryota; kingdom Metazoa; phylum Chordata; class Mammalia; order Primates; family Cercopithecidae; genus Colobus; species Colobus angolensis. The sequence continues at coordinate 8,749,273 of NW_012115821.1, forward strand.
CTAGTGACATTTTGAGGTCATTAAGACAGACATGCCAGTGGGAAATTCTAAAGGATAAGAGATATGAGGTGCATTTACGGACCTCACAGATTTTTACCCTCTCTTGTAAACACTGTGGAATTCTAACATAACTGTATGGTAAAACATTTACCTTTATTTAAACAAAATAGAGTGACTGAAAGAAAAATATTGAGTTATATATTTGGATATAAGAATGGATATGGTGACAATTGCAATGGTCGTATGCAAATAACTAAATTACAGAAAACCCTTGTGGGGCTGTTGTGGCAATCAAGTCAGATCATTATGTGAGCATAAACATTGTATGTCAGTAAAAGACATTTCTGCTCTTTGAAACATTGGATCATCTATTAAAGGATAGTCCTGATTCAAGAGAAGGCAATTTTCCTAATAGGACTAGGAAGCCAAATATAAACTGATCCCAGAGAAATGAGATTCTTGAGAGATCACTGCCGTTGTTTTGAAACATTCCAATTATCTGAAAAGAAGAGCAGAGACCACTCAGCAGAGTCCCCACTGTCTTGGTGAGGCTTTCCTCTGACCTGAGTCACACCATCAGCGGCTGAGGGAGGCAGTGTGCTTTCTGTGCTGACCTACAGCAGTGCCATGCTGCTCTTTGCTCCACGAGGTGCCTGAGCAGCCTCCCTAGCTCCCACCAGGCTGACCCTGGCTGAAGGCACAGCTCCTCCTCTGAAGGCTGATCTGAGGTCATTCACCCAGTCATGATCAGATTTGTGTGCTAAGGAAGGAAAATAAAGAAAGAAAGGAAGGAAGGAAGAAAGGAAGTAAATATAATCCAACTCTGCTCTTACTCTCATGGAAGATAATTACAACCAAACAAGAAAATTAAATGTCAAAGTGCCAGACTATATTATAATTAAACAAACACAAAGCAGGTTTGGGGAGCATTAAGAATGCCATCTGAACGATTCCAACAAAGCTTGTTAAAGAAGAAGGCAGACACCTTGTCATTACTCCAGAACTTGGCACTGCCCATGCCTTCTAAAATGGCAGGCGGCAATGGAACTCGGGAACTCCTACAGAGTAGAATAAATTTATTTCTTTGTTTCTGGGGTAAGACAATAAGGCTCAATAGCTACAGCTAAGATTGTGGGGTCAATTGAAGCAGGGTTCAAATCTCACTTGAATGCATGTGCATTCTCTGTGCCTCCATTTCCTTTCTATAGAATAAGGATTAATTACAGACAGTTGTGAGGAGGGTGTGACGCTGATGCCCATGGAGCCTCACTTGTAGTCAGCACTCTGTATATGTCAGCTGAGTGCTACCAAAATAATTAGCACTGACCGTCATACTTGATGCATTACTGGGGCCCAGTTTGTATTGCAGGAGATAAAATAAAGATGAATAAACATCTAGCTATTCATAATTTCCCATATATAATTCAACACTTCTCTAGCAAGGTCTTGGCAAGACTAACACTTGGTCTTGAGTCCCAGTTAGTCTCTGCAAAACTTTGAGCTCTCCGAGGTTAGAACCCCCATTTGTTTTGTCTCAATGGAGTCCACAGCATATAGGTATGTGTTGCATAAAGAGCTGTTGACAGCTCCCATCATCAGAAGCGTAAACAGCATATTATATGTGCTTCCTCACATGTGTAACCAGTGATTTCTCTTCCACCTGACCTCACATGAAGTTTATGTACCTTCAGTTCTCAGTTACTAAACAGTTTCTACTTAATACTGGAAAAAATCTAAATTAGCTGTAGGAGGGAGACCAGCCAGAGGTGCCATTAATGTTACAGCCAGGTTACGGATTGATGTTTCTTTAGGCCAAAGGGAAGAGCTGCAAAACAACTTTCCCGTTTGCTGAGTGAGTTCAAATCCATTGTTTCATTAGATTTTCACAAAAATGCTCAGAGTTCAAGCCAGTGAATCTTAAACTGTGGAGCACATACTTAAAATGAGAGGTGATATTAGGTGATGTACAATATTAAATCACATTGAATCACACCATCAGAAAATTACTCCCTTATCAATTATTTTTTAAATGTTTTCTATTACATCAAGAAGTAAGTCTCAGTTTGGTGCCACCATGTCCTTAACACCTCCATAACACTTGCTAACCTCCGAAAGAAAAAGGAAGGAAGCAGGGGAGGAAGGAGGAGGGGAAAATAATAGTCCTGTTCAAAGCATTGTGGAGTATTTGGGAAGAATTTAATGCTATTATCTTCATTATACTTATTTTCAGAGCTATCTTCTTAAAGAAGGATATTTAGTGAATATTAAGTAAATAATAGCACAGGAGGTATCAATATAATGAAAAAATTGAGGAAGTAGGGTAGATGACTGAAGTTTGTATGCATAGTTTGTATTAGGTCATAAAGCTGTAGTTGTAAGAGCTGAGGCCATGGGGTCTTCTTAAATTGGAATCACATGCTTTTTCCACCTCAAGCATGCCTCCTAAACTCTTAAATTCAAATACAAGTCTGAATAGAGCGTAAGAGCTCTTCTCTCTAGTTAGAAAAATCTAAAATTGAATCCAGCGTCAACACCATGGCTATGCTTCCTTGGACAAGTTATGTAACATCTCTACATCCCAGTTTTTATTTTTCAAAAGAGGGGGAAATACAAACAATGAACTCATAGGATTGTTATGGTGTTTTGATGAGAAAAAACAATGTAAAGCATTTAACACAGTCCCACACACATAGTAGGGGCTCCATAAATGTCTGCTAAAAATATTAATGGAAAGGCTTAAAATAAGAACTCTGTCAAATGTTTGTATATTCTATCATTTCAATGAATGGTCTTTTAACTATCATGAACTGATTTATGTTAGTCAGGACATATTGTTCGTTCCTTTTCTAGGATAAAACCTAACCATGGTTAGGGAATTATAAGGCTTGTTCCTGAGACTGACTGGTTGAGATAAAAGAAACATAAAATTACACATTGTAGTCAAGGAAAGACATTATCATAAATAGCTAGACTTTGAGGAAGGGAGAGAGCTGATAAATTGTTCTTAATTGAATCTCAATAAAGGATGCTCTGTGTAGAAGTAAAAAATGATATTTGTGGAAGATATATATTAATATGTAAAAAACCTCTAAAAATGTTTATTGAGCACTCATTCCACTAGATGCTGAATATACAGCAATAAATAAGATATTTAAGCCCCGCCTTCACAGTGTTGCAATAAAATGTTTAGGACTCCAGCCTAAGGGCACACAATCCTCTCTGCACTTGTTCAGGGAAAAGCATAGCTGGAAAGGAGCAAATGAAGTAGGCATTAGATGACTGAATTTCAGATCCAGCACTGACTGCCCTCAAATTGATGTGATACTTTGAAGAAGGCATTTTGCTTCTCTGAGTATTCATGTTGATACAGAGATGTCATTAGATGTTTGATCAAGGTTTCTGAAATACCAAGCCTTTAAATATACTTACAATTATTGCTATATCTATATTCCACCAAATTATTTATATTTTACTGCAGTAAATTAATTTCTTAAAGGCAATCCTGAATTCCCACTGTAATCAAAAATTGGTGTCATATGACATAATGGAAGTCATCTGTAAAAAACAATGACTAATTTCTGGTAGCTTTATTGAGGTATAATTGACAAATAAAAATTGTACACAGTGTGAATACTTAATATATATAGCCATTGTTTAACAATTACCACAATTGAATTAAGCAACACGTTCATCACCACACATAGTTACCCTTTTGTGTATGTATGTGCATATGGTGAGGACATTTAAGATCTAGTACTTAGCAAATTTCAAGTAAGCACTACAGTGTTAATAACTAAAATCACCACTGCCATCCATTTATTAAACTATTATAGAGGAGATTTTTATGAAGCAAAGATGTTCTTCTTAGTGTCATTGTAGGGAGGAGTGCTATTTCCCATTCCTGTTCTTTGCTTCATACAATAGGAGTTCTATTAGTGTAGCTCCTGGCCTCTTTTATTTTGTTTATTTATTTGGATACAGAGTCTCGCTCTGTTGCCTAGGCTGGAGTGCAGTGGTGCTATCTCGGCTCACTGCAACCATGCCTGGATATTTTTTTGTATTTTAGAAGAGAGGGGGTTTCACTGTGTTGCCCAGGTTGGTCTTGAACTCCTGTGCTCAGGCTATTTGCCCATCTCGGCTCCCAAAGTGGTAGGATCACAGGCATGAGCCACTGTACCCAGTCCTGGCCCCTTTTATTCCTTAGCTATGCTGCTCCAGGAGTGGTGGAGTGACTTGTCTGCTTAATAAATATGGAAAAGATAAAGGACACTCTCGGTTCAGCTCTATTCTTTTCTTTTGGGAGGTACTGCATCTTATTTTATGCTGTTTTCCAATTTAACCCTTGCTCTCCAGTGCTACTACTTCATTTTATTATCCATTTGTTCAGAATGTGGTTGGGAAAAGGGTGTGCTAACCCTTGTAAACCTCAAACTCCCTAGGAGTGAAATGACTAAATGTTTGGCACCTCCTAGTGTGAAGATCTCTACAACACTTTCCATAAAATAGTCTAAAGAATTAAACCTGAAGTAAATCAAGTCTCTGGTTCTAATGAGCAGATAGTAGTAACATAGGCGATAGAATAATGAATTAAGTGATACAAAAGAATACAACCGTCCGATCCAGAATGTTGGAAATTCTTCAAAACAAACAAAAACCAAAACCCCTCCTCTCTTCGGTAAGTAAATAAGAAAAAAGGCAAGAGGTGGCAAAGTAAAAAACAGCACAGAGGGAAGATGGAGTAGACATACTTTTCATTGTTTCTCCTGCTAAGTACAACTAAAAACTCTAGAAATTATACATAACACACACATAAGAGGACTCCAAAAGGAGGAGAAAAAGGCAGATTGGCCAGGGACCTTGGCACCACTGAATAGACACAGTGGTGTGTTCCCTGAGTTTTCTTTTTGCCTCATACATCTCAGACGTGGAGATGGAAAAGCCAGCAATCTGGATATACCAGTGACGGCAGACAGGGTAAGTTCCAACAAAAGTCTTCTCTTTCTAGACAAAGGACCAAGGAAACAATTATCTGGCAAGAAAACTTTAAGAATATCGCTAGTCTATGCCAGTCAAACACCACTGAAAACAACTGTGGCCCTACTTCCATCTGTGCCAGCAAAGGTCAAGTGGGAAACCTAGACTTCCAAATTTACCAGGCTGTAATGACCCCTAACTACTCCCTCACTCTCACCTCCAAACCCAATCTGGCTGGTGTCAGGGAAGGTTAACTAGGGAGCCAGGAATTTCATGCCTTTGGGCAGTAACAATGGCCCTGGGAGAATACGGAAGATCACCTTGGGAGCGTGGATTTCCATCCCCACTCAGCAGTAATGAGGCACCCCTCCTGCTAAAGTTGTATCAGGGGAAACCTAGTAGAGTCAGGTTATGGACAAATATAACACAGTTTCCTTCCCTTCTTGAGTTTTCTAAATTATTTTTGATAGTGAAAATATTTTTTTTTTCAAGTGAAAGTTTTTATTTTCCTTGTGGTTATTTTGATGTGAATACATAGGGGCCATAGACATTTTTTAAAGAAGGGAATTCAGTTTCATTTTTTTTTTTTTTGAAATATGTGAGAATGCTGATAACCTGATTGTCTCCCTCTAGATTTGAGAGACAGCTGCTTAGCAGACTGAAAACCAGATCAGGAAAGGTATAGGAACTTCCTACTACTTTACATATTCAATTCTTTAAGGGAAACTGGATGTGGCCCTTACTTCCATGATACTTATTCATAGGTTATGATGTACAGCTTGTGGATACTGGTGTGAGGGTCACAATATAAGGTTAGTTAACCTCCATGGAGCTAGGTTCTAGATTTGAGGAAGACACACAAGTGTGGCATCTTCTAACTGAAGCTAACAGATCCCAGAGTAAATCATATTTGTGCCAACTGATAAGTGAGAAGGTGGTAACAGTTTCAATAAACAAAGGAGTTAACCAGACAAACCTAAAATCAATTAAAAGGAAGTCACAGTTTATTTTCACATTAGATCATCATGATGGTGAAAATAATAACATTGTCTGATGTAGTTGTAAGTGTATTTAAAAGAAATATTTAAAATACTATTATAAACTGCTGGGGACAGAAAAGAAAAGCAGAAGGAGGTAAGTTTTCTGTACTTTACTTGAAATGGTAAAATGTTGACACTAGTAGATTTGGTAAGTTGCACGTACATAAATGCCTGAAGGAACCCCTAAAAAAGCTATACAAAGATGTACACTTAAAAGCATTAGAGCAAATCAAAATGAAATTTAAAAAGGTGTTTCAGTAATCCACAGGAAGGCAGGAAAAAGGAAGAAGAGAAACAATAAACAGAGGGAGTCAGAGAAACAATACAGAGAATGAACAGAAAACAAGAAATAAAATGGCAGGCTTTAACATATAGATAGTAACATTAAATGTAAATGGTCTAAATACACCAATTACAAGAAAGAGATTGGAAGAACAGATTAAAATACATTACCCAACAATATGCTATCTAAAAGAAATTCACTACAGCTATAAAAACGTAGACACGTTGAAAGTAAAAGAATCGAAAAAGATATACAAACAGTAATCAAAAGAAAGCAAGAGTAGCAATATTAAAATGAGATAAAGTAAACTTCAGAGCAAAGAAAATTAACAAAGACAGAAAGAGACATCATGTAAGGCCAAAAAGTTTAATACAAGAAGACATAGCCGTTCTAAATGTGTATGTACCAAAAAACAGAGCTACAAACTTCCAGCTGAAGCAGAAACCAGTAGAACTGAAAAGAGAGAAAGGCAAATCCACAATTGTTGTTAGGGACATTAACACCTCCTTCCAATAACTGATGAAACAACTAGAAAGAAAAAGGGCAAGGATATAGAATAACTCAAGAATATCACCAAACAACAGAATCTAATCAACATTATGGAACTCTTCACCAAATGACAGCAGAATACATATACTTTTCCACAGCAGAATACACATACTTTTCAAGTTCCTATGAACACATACAAAGACAGGCCATATCCAAGGCCATAAAACGAAACTCAACAAATTTAAAAGAATTAAAATTATACAGAATACTCAATGAAACCAAACTAGAAATTCAATAACAGAAATGTTACATAAAAATTCCCCCAAACACTTGGAAACTAAAAAACACACTCAGCATAGTACATTTATGATTTTCAAAAAGTCTCAAAAGAAAGTTTTTAAAATACATTGAATTGAATGAAAATAAAAACAATTATCACAATGTGTAATACAAATTTTGTGTATTCTTAGCACACAGTGCTAAGAAACATATTTATAGTGCAAACTACTTAAACATTAGAAAAGATTTTTAAAATCTTCAATCAGTAATCTAAATTTTCACACTGCAAGACTCTTTAAAAAAAAAAAGGGAGCAAAATAAATCCAAGATAAGGAAAAGGAAGCAAATAATTAAAATAACAATATAAATAAATAACAGTGGAAAAAAAGGAGAGGTGGCATATATTACTAATACTAGGAATGAGGTAGGGTATATATCACTACAGACCCTGCAGATGTGAAGAGGATAAGATAATACAGGCGTATCTCCAGCAAGATTTCACGTGGAAAGGCAAAGGAATGAGAATAACTAAAACAACGTTGGAACAGAACAGAATAAAGTGAGAGAAATCAGTTTACCCAATTTCAAGACTTATTACATACTTATAATTATCAAAACTCCAATATTGGCAGAGGGGAAGACATATAAATAGAATACAGTAGAGAACCCAGAAATAGACCAAAGCAAATATGTTCAAATGATTTTTGACAAAGTTGCAAAAGGAATTCAAAAGACAAAGAATAGCCTTTTCGACAAATGGTGGCAGAGCAACTGGACATCCACAGACAAAAAATGAACCCCAATCTAAACATAAACTGAATGACTAATATATGTTGGTTTATAATTCTACTCAATCTATTTTTGTGTGTGTTTACAAAGTTCCATAAGAGTTTAAAGAGAGAAAGAATTTGAAGGTAAATACCTTTCCCACTGTATAATTGAATGTTATTTAATGCTATAATTCTGGACACTCAAAGCTACATTACAAAATATTATACTATATAAATTATAAGCATTTGTTTGTTTATAGCATTAATATACTAAATATCTATAATTTATACACAAAAATACATATGGAATTATCCTTTGTTGAAAATATTTCACTATATTATACAATTTTCTTTCTAAAGATTTTATGTTCTTATAATAAATGTAATATGAATTTATAGGTCAACACTAAAAATGCATAATCTGAATTTTATTCTTTACTTTCTGAACCAATACAACTTCTTATTGAAGTTGAACTATTAATATTTAATTTTTAATGCCCTGGGGATAAAAAAATCTTATGCTCATTTATTCTTACATGCTAAATTTCGTATACTCTCCTAATTTCCATTATACTTGTTTTATTAAAGATTCTACTTGGCAGTAAGAGGAAAAATCATGAAACATAGAACATTCTGAATAATTACAGTGCTCTGCTAAATATAAAACCATGTAATTAATGTTTTTGTTTGATATCATAGATCCCAATTTTCTAGAGAATTGTGTCTTCATGAAGCAGGGTTTAAAAAAAATCTAAGATGTATCTCACTTGGTTTGTTCTATCCTTGCTGGTTGATTCTAATTTTTTTAACCTTTTATTTGGTAGTACACTGAAAGAAAGATCTTAACTCAAAGTATGGGATTTCATAAAAGATGATAGGTTGGCATGCCTTACTGAAATTTGCTATTGTCCTGAAGCTATTTTACTGTACCTTTCCAGGCTGTCAGTTCTGCTTAAACCTGATAATTATAAAATAAGGCTTCTTTTCTTATCTTAAAGTGACTTCTAACATAGGAGCAAGTACCTCTTAAACCTAGAACTGTACATTTCATTTATTTAAGCCTCAAGAGCCTGGAGAACCACTGGCTAAAAATCCAGTAATAAAATGCCACATCCTGTTAAGAAATTTTGGAAGAAAACTTATTATTTCTGCTGCTTTTAAGTAAATTGAGATTTATTTCTTATGTGGTCTTCATTAAACGTTTAACTCATTTAACAGCAGATGTGTTTCAGAATCTATTAACATTACCTTAGTCCTGGATTTTATTTTAACCTTTTTGATAAAACCTTAAAAATGAAATCATTTCCTCAACTTATACATAGCTAAATCAGTTGCACTTGGGAAAAATGGGATGTTGAAGAGAGAATGTTAAGGAGAGAAATTAGTGTGAGGCATGAAACTCACTGCAATAAAAACACAATGTTGGGGCCGGGCGCGGTGGCTCATGCTTGTAATCCCAGCCCTTTGGGAGGCCGAGGCGGGCGGATCACGAGTTCAGGAGATCGAGACCATCCTGGTTAACACGGTGAAACCCCGTCTCTACTAAAAAAATACAAAAAAAATTAGCGGGGCGTGGTGGCGCGCCTGTAGTCCCAGCTACTAGTGAGGCTGAGGCAGGAGAATGGCGTGAACCCGGGAGGCGGAGCTTGCAGTGAGCCAAGATCGCGCCACTGCACTCCAGCCTGGGCGACAGAGCGAGACTCCATCTCAAAATAAAAGAAAAAAAAGACAATGTTGGCATGACTCTTTAAGGGTTTGTTATGCACCGGGAGCCATTTTATGCTCTAGGAATACAATAGAGAATAAAATAGGTATGGTTCTTGTAAAGCACACATTTTAGTGGGGGAAAGAGTCAATAATCAAATAAATAAAGAAAAAATATCAAACAGTAACTAGTGCCATGAATCAAACAAAAAGAAAATGATAGAGACAGTGGCTACTCTAATAAATTAGCACATTAACTAAAGCCTGAATGAGAAGAAAGAGCCAATCATGTGAGTATCTTGGGAGAGGTGGGTGATGAACAGGTCTGAGAGTTCAGCAAGTGCAAAGGCACTGGGGTAGAAACTTTTGCTCCTTTACAGAAAAGAAAGAAGCTCAAGGTGGTGAAAGAATAATGACTAATGTAGAGAGAGGCCTATAATGGGGCAGAGGGATGGGAAAGCAGCATTATCATACAGGATGTTATAGGCCAGGATAAATAGTATTTTATCCTAAGTAAGGGGAAGCCATTAGAGGTTTTGAAAGGGGAGTGATGTTAACTAATGCAAGTTATAATAAGATCATTCTTACATCTGTGTGGAGAACAGATTTTAGAGAGGTAAAACTAGAAGTTTAAAAGCAAAACTAGAGAAGGCAAAAAACTAGAACGAGTTAGAAGATTGTAGCAGGAACCCTCTTGAGGGATGGCAATGGCTTGGGCTAGGATGAGAATAGTGAACATACAGAGAAATAGATGATTTCAGATGGGCCCAAAAAGTTCTATTGAGAATATTTGGTGATGAATTGGAAAGAGAAGGGAGAGAACAGAAGAAAAATCAAGGCTGACTCCTAGGTTTGGGACTTGTTTAGTTGAGTGGTTTGTGGTGCTACTTACTGAGAGCAGAAGAATACCGCAGGAGACGCAGGTTTTAAGGTGGAAAGCAATAATTTCTTCTTCAGCATATTAATTCGTAGATGACTTTAGATACTCAAGTGGACATGTTTGGTGGATCATTGCATACTCATAACTGGAGTTTAAAGGGCAAGTAAAGCACAGAGGTAGACATTTTGGACACACTGACATCTAAATAGTAGTTTTTTAAAGTAGGAATAAATAAAATAACTATACTGATTTTTTTATTATTATTATACTTTAAGTTCTAGGGTACATACGCACAATGTGCAGGTTTGTTACATAGGTATACATGTGCCATGTTGGTTTGCTGCACACATCAACTCGTCATTTATATTAGGTATTTCTCCTAATGCTATCCCTCTCCTAGCCCCTACTCCATGACAGGCCCTGGAATGTGATGTTCCTTGCCCTGTGTCCAAGTTTTCTCATTCTTCAATTCCCACCTATGAGTGAGAACATGCGGTATTTGGTTTTCTGTCCTTGTGATAGTTTGCTGAGAATGATGGTTTCCAGCTTCATCCATGTCCCTGCAAAGAACATGAACTCATCCTTTTTAATAGCTGCATAGTATTCCATGGTGTATATGTGCCACATTTTCTTAATCCAGTCTATCATTGATGGACATTTAGGTTGATTCCAAGTCTTTGCTATTGTGAATAGTGCCACAATAAACATACGTGTACATGTGTCTTTATAGCAGCATGATTTATAATCCTTTGAGTATATAACCAGTAATGGGATCGCTGGGTCAAATGGTATTTCTAGTTCTAGATCCTTGAGGAATCCCCCCACTGTCTTCCACAATGGTTAAACTAATTTATAATCCCACCAACAGTGTAAAAGTGTTCCTATTTCTCCAGATCCTCTCCAGCATCTGTTGTTTCCTGACTTTTTAATGATCACCATTCTAACTGGTGTGAGATTGTATCTCATTGTGGTTCTGATTTGCATTTCTCTGATGACCAGTAATGACCAAAACAGCATGGTACTGCTACAAAAACAGATATATAGACCAATAGAACAGAACAGAGTCCTCAGAAATAACACCACACATCTACAACCATCTGATCTTTGACAAACCTGACAAAAACAAGCAATGGGGAAGGGATTCCCTATTTAACAAATGGTGCTGGGAAAACTGGCTATACTAATATTAAACATAATTTTAGGGAGGCTGTGTAGAGTGGAATGTAACTATAAACTTACTAGCAAATTTGATGTTAGGTGCTTTCATTTTCAAAAACTATACCCAAAATATCACATGAATGTAACTGGAAACCCTGAACGATTTGAAGACTTGGGGTATAAAAGTGATTTGATCATACAATAGAATTTGGACTATTTAAATTCTTTTTTTAGCTTTTATTGTAGGTTCAGGGGTATATGTGCAGGTGTGTTATACAGGCAAACTGTGTGTCACAGGGGCTTAGTGTACAGATTATTTAATCACCAGGATAATAAGCATAGTACCTGACAGATAGTTTGTTGATCCTCTCTCTCTTTCCACACTCCACCCTCAAGTATACCATGGTGTCTGTTGTCTCCTTTGTGTCCATGAATTCTCGTTGTTTAGCTCCCATTTGTAAGTGAGAATATGCAGTGAGAATAAATGTGATTCATCACATAAACAGAACTAAAACAAAAAACCATATAATTATCTCAATAGATTCAGGAAAGGATTTGAATAAAATTCAACATCACTTGATATTTAAAAACCCTTAATAAACTAGGCATTAGAGGAACATATTTCAAAATAATAAGAGCCATCTATGACAACCCACAGCCAACATCATACTGAATGGGCAAAAGATGGAAGCATTCCCCTTGAAAATTGTAGTGGCTGGTAATGGCCTTTCCTTTCCATTCCATATTTAGCACTACTTTCGAAACTTCTTGTAAGGTAGGTCCAGTGGTAACAAATTCCCTCAGCATTTGCTTGTCTGAAAAGGATCTGATTTCTCCTTCACTTGTGAAGCTTTATTTGGCTGAATATGAAATTCTTGGTTGGAAATTTCTCTCTTTACCAATTCTGAACATAGACCCCCAATTCTGAACATAAGCCCCCAATCTCTTCTGGATTATATGGTTTCTGCTGAAAGGTCCACTGTTAGCCTGATGGGGTTCCCTTTATAGGTGACCTGCCCCTTCTCTCTAGCTGCTTTTAACATTTTTTTCTTTCATTTCAACCTTGAAGAATCTGATGATTATGTGTCTTGGGGATGGTCTTCTTGTGTAGTATCTTGCAGGGGTTCTCTGCATTTCCTTAATTTGAATGTTGACCTCTCCAGAGAGGTTGGGAAGTTTTCATAGATGATATCCTAATACATGTTTTCCAAGTTGCTTGCTTTTTCCCCATCACTTTCAAGGATACCAGTAAGTCATAGATTTGATCTTTTTACATAATCCCATCATCCCCAGAGGTTTTGTTCATTCTTTTTAAATTCCTTTTTCTTTATTTTTCTCTGATTGAGTTAGTTTGGAGAGCAAGTCTTCAAGCTCTGAGACTCTTTCCTCAGCCTGGTGTATTTTGCTGTTAATACTTGTGATTGCATTATGAAATTTTTGTAGTGTGCTTTTCAGCTCTATTAGATCAGTTTCTTTCTTTCTTATGTTGGTTATTTTGTCTATCAGCTTTTATATCATTTTATTGTAATCCTTAGATTCTTTGAATTAGGTTTCAACTTTCTTCTGAATATCAACAGTCTTTGTTCCTGTCCATATTCTGAATTCTATTTCTGTCATTTCAGCCATTTCAGCCTGGCTAAGTACCCTTGCTGGGGAACTAGTGTGGTCTTTTGGGATTAGAAGACACTCTGGCTTTTTGAGCTGCCAGAGTTATTGCACTGATTCTTTCTCATCTATGGTGGGATGATTTCCTTTAACAATGGTGTAATTTGAGTAGCCAGTAGACTTCTTTTCTGGATGTTTTTAGAAGGCTGGGGGTTTTTACAGGGGGTTTGTAGCTGAGTTCTCACCCTTGGTTTCACAGTGGGGTATATTATTAAAGGATTTTTGGTGTTGAAGTTTGGGCTGTGATCCAGTAGATAAGCATAATAGCCAGTTGGTAGGCTCTTGTCTAGCCACATGGCTCCTCTATATTTCCTCATGAATGCAACTGTGCTCTTTCTCAGTGCTCTGAGAGTGTGGGCTCCTCCCCACTCAAGTGCTAGCTGCAGATCTTTGCTTGATTCTTCTGGGCTGCACTTTGCAGCCCTGGGACAAGCTCAGGCTTCATGTTTTCATCCCAGCTTGGAGGCAGCAGGGGAAGGGATCTTGGCAGTGGTTGTGGCAGAGAACTTTTCACCTATCTCATGGGGCTCTATCCCAGAGAGATTCAGAGCTGCTATTAATCAGTGTGATCTGCCTGGGGTGGAACTGCTGTGCTGTGGGCCCAAACCAAGGGTAGCTGTGCCTTGTGATGAGCAAGGGTTGTGGGGGAAAGGGGGATGGGGGAAACAGACTGGCCTCTCTCCTTAGGACAACTGCAACTTGCTGGAGTCATGGTTAAAGCACCCAGGGTCTTTGCTACTTCCCCAATCCAAGGGCAGCAAAGGCAGTATCACTGCAGTGGCAGTGGCAGAGGGGCTTTCAGTTGCCTCTGGGAGTTCCATCTCAGAGAAACACAGAGCCACTGCTACTGGAAATGTTCAGCCAGGGATGGGGTGGCTGTGTTGCTGGCTCAAGCTGGGGCCTTCATTTGGTGAGGAGCAGGGGGTGGAAGGCTTACAGGGAGGAGTGACTGGACTCCTGTCTATATGGTGACTGTGTCATGCTGGACATAGTCTCTGTTTTTATATGTTTTTGTTTTTCCCCAGACTGAGGGGAGCAGTGGCAGAACCACTGTCGTGGCAGTGGCAGAGGGGCTGTTGGTTGCCTCTGAGAGCCCTTTCCCAGGGAAACATAGAGTCCCTACCTTTGGATATACTGAGCCATGCATGGGATGGCTGTTCTGCGGTCCCAAACTGGGGGCTCAGTCTAGTGAAGAGTGGGGATTGGGGGCTTGCAGGGAAGAGAAACTGGGCTTCTCTCTGCATGGTGGCTGTGGTATGTGGGAAATGCCAGCATAGCAACCAGGCCATTTGTTCCTTCCCCATCCTGAGGGTGGTTAGGGCGGTACTACTGCAGTTCCAATGGCAGAGGGGCTGTGGGTTGTCTCTGTGATTTCCTCCTCAGCAAAATGTAGAACCACCTCCGACCAAAGTGTTGAGGTGGGGCCAGAGTGGTTATGCTAGAGTACCAGGTCCGGGGTCCCACTCAGTGAGAAGTTGGAACGAGGATTCAGGTGGAAAAGAGTCTGGCCACTTCTCTGTGGGGCAGCTGTGCTGTGCTGGGGAGCTGGGCCAGTCTCAAATCACCACATACCTTCTAGAACCTGAGGGCAGCAGCAATGAGGGCTGCAGGGCAGCAAAAATAGTGACTTGCATCTCCCTCTGGGAGCTCCGTCCCAGGGAAGTCAGAGCTGCTGCTGGCCTGAAAGCCCAGGCAGTAGGTGGCTCGAGTCCCAGGCCAGTGGGTCTTATCCTGCAAGGTGAAACCTGAAGTTGATCACTGCTCAGCCTCATGAAATTTACTTCTTTCCCGGAGATGTGCAAGGGAGCCTGACCTCCCCCACTGCCAGAGCTGCAGCGGCTAATGCCAGGATGCCTGGGGATTCAAGACTCCTGGGACTCCATGTGTGCATGAGTGGCTTCTCTGCCCAGATTCCACACAACTCTTAGTGTCAGTCTGGAGGCCTCTGTGGGGTGGGCTCACCAGGGGATCTCCTGAGCCCAGGGTCACAAAAGTCCATGGTAGAAGTGTGGGTTCCTCGGGACTCTCACTCACCATTTTTCCGAGGTACGAGGGCCTCCTCTGGCTCTATGCCATCCCAGGTGGGTGGTCATCTTGTCTCATTCCTCTCTGTCCTTCATGGGTTGTTTCCTTGATGAACCCCACTGTGTCCGCCTGAATGTTCCAGTTAAAGGTCTAATGTTTATCACCACTCTTTCTTCTGTCCGTGAGAGCAGTGCACACTAGCTGCTTCTAGTCAGCCATCTTGGCTCTCGCCCATATTTAAATTCTAATTCAACAACAGGGATTACATGATATTTTCTGGGTTTATGAATGCACTATATTTATATAGGAGTCTTTCTCTAACTCAATACTCTAAATTTTTACAAGGTTCTTACTTATGAAATCAAAGTTTAACCTGATAGCATAAAATACACAATTACTCCTTACTGTCCCCAGTGGGTCTGGATATCTAAACAATCTCAAAACTGCAGGAGAGTAGAAGATATTCTTATATTGTAACCCACAAAGTGCTTAGAGATCCATCTAGAAATTATGCCCCCAGCCTAAAAATTTCTAGCTATGCCCACAAATCATAGACAAAAGGCCATGTGGTATTTGTCCATTTTAAACACCATAGTATACAATTACCACAGTTAAGCTTCAGTCTAATTTTTTGGGCGAGTACAAATTCCATTTTTCAGACATCTACAGAAGTGAGATTATGAAATTCTATTAAGAGGAAGTATCCAATAGATTCTTTATTGGCACACTAGACAGCTTGTCAATGTGTTTTTTGAAAACTCATCTAAGAAACAACGAAAGGATTAAATAAATCCCAGACAGGGGTAGAGTCAATCCTTTCAGAGCACTCTCAAGGGCCTGATTTTCTAAATGAAATCTTGCCAAGTATTTTAAAATATCATCCCATCTTGGGCTAGCTTTGGAAAAAAACATCTTCCATAGGGCGGAGAACTGCCTCCCCTAGGGAAGCTTTTAGAGGATAAAGGGGGATTAATATGTCCACTTCATGTAGACATCTACAAATTTATCACTCATTTACATATCTCCTCCAGCTGTCTAGCTGCTTGCTGATTATTTGCACTATCAAAAATCAGAAAGAAAGTGGATTATCTACAAGGACAGAGCCTCACAAACAGCTTTTAAATTTTATTCCCTTCTTTAGATAGTAAAATTCAAATGAAGTAACTCAAAATGGTTCATTCATGACCCTCTTTTCAAAATGGTCATGAGATAAGAAAAGAACCTGAAGAAGCTCCAAGAATCTTTGGATTCCTTAGGTGAAGAAGAAAATTCTTCTTAGTCTTCCTGAACTCAAATCAATGTCAGAATTCCATACAGTGATAAAGAAACAGAAAGGGAGTCTAAAAATGTTCTAAAAAGATAAGCAAAATATGGTATTAGCTGATTGATTGTTGTCCCAATTACAATTAAATAAAAAATAATGACATGGAAGGCTTTGTGAGCAATGTACCCCTCTCTGCTTCACCTTCACACTAGTGGGTAGTGATTTGTTACAAGACAACAACAATACAAAGACAGCAGAATGGAAAATCGATTCCATCTTAGGAAGCTTGAACACCAGGTTCCAAACTTGAAAGGATTGGATTTGTGTATCCAGTGGGAAAACACAAATCTGAAAATGTTTTAGGAAAGTAAAAGACAAAGAAATATCACATAGCTTTTTTTTTTATTTTTTTATTTTTTTATTTTTCGCAGGTACATTTATTCTCTGAGATCTACTTTCCCTATACTGGTTACTCATCTTTCCACACTTAACCCCCTCCTCCATTTTGCAGACTGTATCAGTTTGCTCAGGCTGCTGCAGCAAAATGATTTTGACAACAGAAATTTATTTTCTCAGAGTTCTGGAGGCTGGAGTCCAGGATCAAAGTGTCAGGAAACTTGGATTCTCCTGAGGTCCCTGTCCTTGGCTTGCAGACGGCCACCCTCTTGTTGCCGCTTCCCATGGTCGCCTTTGTGCATGCATGCTCCTGGTGCCTCTTTCACTTCCTAAAAGGACACCAGTCATATTGGATTAAGTTCCCACTCTAAGGGCCTCATTTTAACTTAAATTCATCTTTAAAGACCTCACCATTAAATACGGTGACATGCTGAGATATTGGGGGTTAAGATGCTAAATTGTGAATTCTGCAGGTACATGATTTAGCTCATAACACAGACCACGAGTACAGAGGATTTATTTTTCCCTATCTTGACAACAACAGCGTCTCCATGTAAGGTGTCCTTCTCAACTCTAAGAAATGTCCTGGTTGAAGCTTTGTTTGAATATCTATCAACAAGTGGTCTTAATTATCTCACCACAATCACTTGTCAAATCTTTCCAATCTGACTTGAAGCAACACTGTATAAATAAAATACCTCTTTCCAAAGCTATCAATAAACTTCTTCAGCCAAAATCAAAGGCCATTTTTTTCATTCTATTTTTCCTGGTTCATTCTGTATCACTGCACACCATTACTGCCATCTCTGATTGAAAATATGATCCTTCCTTAATGACCATGACTTTATACTTCATAGAACTATTTGTTATCCCTTCTCCTAATTTTGCTTCTCTTAGGTCCAGATTCATTCTTCTGGACTGTTCCTTCCCCAATCTTAAGAAAATCCTGTCCTTTTAAGTAACTCAATCATCGCCTTTTTCACAAGTGGCCCTGCAGTGACATCTCCAGACTTGAATTGCCTCAGAACTTAGGTCTTTTACATCCAACTTGAAGCTCTTCATCTTTGATTTTCTCAACTGGAACTCAGCATATACAACATCACATTCCTCTTTCACTCAGACTAGCACCCTTTCCTTCACTCTTTCTCTGCTTCCCTGTAGGAAACTCAGCTCAATGCCTGGCATTACCACTGGTCATCATTAGTGTATTACCCAAGTATTTACTGAGCCTCTGCTGGGAAGCAGACAATGTGCTAACCAAGGCAGATACCTGTGAATGAAACAGGCATAGTCCTCAGCTTTGCAGTTGCTCTTGGTCCAGGCAAACACCTTTCTCTTTGATGCTCCATAGCCTGTCACTAAACTCTATAAATCCTCCTTCTAAACATCATCTAGGATCATCTCTACTTTTTAAAAATTTCTTGCTGCCAAAATCAACGTCTCGTTTCTCATTACATCAGTTTTTATCACACTGAGATTGCTGTAATAACCTCCAAACTGATCCTACGCTTCTAATCTCCATTTTACTTAATCCTCACCACCCAATCTCTCTAGAATATCATGGCAATACTAGCCTTTAACTACTAGTATTACCACTGTCACTTCCTGCAGAAAATTGTCAGTGAGTGGGCTTGCCCTCTTAAAAATAAAATCCAAACTTCAGATCTGGGGAAATGGGAAGAAACATGTAGGTTTGAATTATTATTTTGTTACTTAAAAGCTTTATGTTCCCAGGAAAGTCACTTGCCATCTCTGGTTCTGTTTCCGCAGTTGAAATATTAGGGCTAAAATTGGTAACCAGCTCATGAATTATTTAAATTATAATTCAAGGCCGGGTGCAATAGCTCACAACTGTAATCCTAGCACTCACTTTAGGAGGCTGAGGTAGGCAGATCACTTGAGCTCACAAGTTTGAGACCAGACTGGGCAACATGGCAAAACCCCATGTCTACCAAAAATCTAAAAATTAGCTGGGCATGGTGCATGTTCCTGTAGTCTCAGCTACTTTGGAGGTTGAGGTGGGAGGATTTGAGCCTGGTAGGTGGAGGGTGCAGTAACCCAAGATCGCAGGACTGCACGCCAGCCTGGGAGATAGAGCCAGATATTGTCTCAAAAAAATAATAAATAAATAAATAAATAAATAAATAATTCAACAATGATGCTTAGAGGATATTTTCTGAACTTCTCAATGAACTGTATTTATATAGGAGTCTTTCTCTAACTCAACACTCTAAATTTTTACGAGATTCTCACTTATAAATTCAAAGCTCAACCTGGTATCATAAAATATAAAACATAAAATTACCCCTACTTTTCCCAGTGGGCCTGGATAATATCTAAACAATCTCAAAGTTGCTGGAGAGTTTGTAACCCAAAAAGTGCTAGGAGATCCATCTTGAAGTTTTGCATCTGGCCTAGAATTTCCAGGTATGCCCACAAATTATAGAAAAAAGGCAAAATGGTATTTGTCCATTTTAAACACATAGTGTGCATAGCTCACAGAGTTGTTATGAAGGATACTGGCACACACTATTGCTGCTGCCACCACCACCACCTGGTCTACCAGCTAATGTTTATTAAGTACCCAATATGCCAAGTACTGTGATTATTATTGCTCATTTAGTCTTCAGTCTGTACACTAACTGTGTGACCTTGTGGCAAGTTTCTTAACCATTCAATGGCTCAGGTGTTTTTATTTTCAAAACGTGGTGTTATAAAGAATCAATGTGATTTATGCAAAAATGACGGTGCCTGGCACAGAATCAGTTCTCAAAAATGGCACTATGACTCTTACTCAGGACCACCAATTGTAACTTTTTGATAGAAACTGTACATACAAGGGTCCCACAAGTGCAGCCATCTCCTACTTTCTAAGCTGGATTGGTGACCTGCCAGCAAGAAGGAACTGTATCTTATATTTGTTTATTTTCCTAACAGGAGCAAACAACATAGAAAACCATGACTCAATAAATGACAAAGGATGAATCACTAGGGAAAATTGTTATCTATAAAAGTGCACACACTTTATTTGAAATTATGCTCCAGAAAGTTTCCTAGAGTGGCCTTTCTTCTCTGGTTTATATTACACTTGACCTTTTTCCTTACATAACATAGTGAAGTTATTTACTTCTAGTCCTATTATTGTAGTGATAAAGATCATCTAAATTTATTTAAAACCATAAATATTTCTCTTATCACCCCTCCCAAGAGAAAATTAGCATTTTAGGAGAAAAATAAACCTAAAGGGAAAAAAAACCCTCAGTTTTGTTCCAAGAATGTCTTGTAAAGATTTAGATTCTACTTGAATTCAATACATAACCAGAGACTACATGTGGGTTAATGAGTACCAGAATTAAAGCTAATTAAGATTCTGTCTCTTTTGCAGAAAGTAAAATGGATTCAGTATAATTCAGTCTTCCAAATCTTTTATTGATATAATTACTAAATGCAAATATTTATGAATTACACAGGCAATGTTCAGTATTATTTAAAATAGCAAAGAGCTATTGCTGCAACAAAGGAAAGAAGGGAATAGAACATCAAAAGCTTCCCACAGATCATCTGCTCACCATGTTTATGTGAGAAATAATCAGAATATGAGGTGTACCCCTATTAATGGACTCATCACTCTGAAATGGTACGAAGGTCAACATGTTCGCATTGCTTTTCAGCTGAACAGAAAATGTAATCAAAGAATGTTTTTGTCTATCCCATTTTACACACACACATGCACATACATACGTATTGCCTTAGAAAAAAGACATATCTTTTGAATAAATACAGGTTCTTTCTGCCCTGGATAATATTTTTTCCCTCAAATTAATGAAAAGAGAACTGAATATATTTCTTTAAAAGGGAACTGAATTTATTTCTTTCCTCTTTCAGTATCTTTCAAAGAAATATATCCTTGTGATATTTTTGTCAACAAATTGTAAAGTTGAAATTCTTGTCAGTAATTCTTCAGTTTATTTCCCCATGTTAACTTTTAATTAACCAAATTTAAATTTTGTATGTGAACCTCTACATAGACATCTACAGTGTAAAACAGATAATAGCAATGGTGCTCAAATCAAAGCTTCCTTTGGGCTGGGAGTGCTGAACTGTCGCTACTCTCCTCACCCACAACCCACTTCCATGTCCAGTCAGGAAGAACCCCTATGGAACCCTGGGGACCCAGGAATCCCACTTAAATACCTTCAAGTTTAAAACTATATTCTTCTGGTTGTTGAACACAACCGTCAAAGTTATGATGTCATTTGGTGGAATCTGAGAGGTAAATTACAAATTATACGGTTGAACTTCATCCCTTTGCCAATATCCTGCACTTCAGCTGACATTTGCTGTGTTGGAAAGCCACAGCCCTCTGCTGGTATGTGTGTACCTTGCAGCCAGCTAATCCTCCCTAAATAGTTTCTGTAATTACTGATCTTAAGTGATCACTCCCTTTTCGTGTACGTGTGCAGATTGTTTTTAGACTCTCCAAAGTCAACCTTTTCATTTATCTCTATTTTAATGTCATTTCATTAAACCTGCCCCCTATTTCAACTTATTCAGTTCACTTGAGACCATATTTCAGTCACCGAGTATATTCATTTATCCTGTAACCTAATTTCATTTACAAGATTGATGAAGTTAACTTCTTTAACATAGAGCACATCCCATGTCCCATCTCATGCCTACTGAATCATAATCTCCAATGGCACATCCAAATAACTATTTGCTTACATTCTTCTCAGAGGACTCAGATTCACTCCTAAATGCAAACCACTTCTAGAGGTATTAATAATAAAAGTAGTTGGTAGCAGTGAATAGGTCAGGACCAAGGACAGAGACCATCAGCGCGCCAATTGATTTTAATCTACAATTTATACTGGATAATTCAGCCAATTAAGAATTCACTGACTCTATCCTCTTCTAACTTACTTTTACTCTTGAGTAACTTCCTCTAAAACCTTACTTGCATCCAGATATAACTGTTTACAATGTTTTTGTCTATTCGAAGCCATATTTTTAAAAAAGAAATCACAAAATTGATACTTCTAGTATGACTTCTTCTTTCTCCATGAGCTCATAGACCCTTTATCTATTTGATTATTTGTCCCACAATTTGGCTGTGAATTGACATGAAGCTCCTGAACCTATAAGTGGTTGTATACACTTATCTCATTACCCCTACCTTTTTAAAACCATCACCAATATCTGAGCAAACTGAAAAATTCTCTTAATACCTTGCACAAAAGTGAAATTTATTCAGAATAAGATAAGTGAACTAATTTAGATTTCTGCCTTTCCATCTTTATGAAACTTCAATAGTTTTAGAAGTGGTATGTTTTACATTTTTAGACCAGTGGTCACTCTCTTTGACAGGATAAATAGAAAAAGAACATGAGTTTGGTGTAGGAAAGCTTTTGCAGATAGTAACTCCAGTATTATTGTTAGTCAGTACTATTTGTTATTATTTTCTCACCTTTCTACATCAGGGGATCTGCATCTTCAGGGGTAGTAGTGACAATAGAAGTAATAAGGTCATGGTGATAAATTTCCTTTTCATACTTAATATTCTTCCTCATCATCATGCACAATTTTATAATTGATGCAGGCAATGAATCCTTTTGGGAGGTTATAAAAAGAGTCTGGGCAGAAGGAAATAATATTATATGAGCCTTATAGCACTTTCATGGTAACCTGAAAGTATCGACATTCCAGGGTTGTGTTCTTAGTATCTAGACAGTATCTGGCACTAGTGAGATATGGATAATATTTTAATGAATAACCAAATAAATTATCACATGAGTAAAGAACAGCCCATCTCATTTAATCCAAGTAATTACCCCAAGAATTAGTTATCATTCTTTATCTGACAGAGAAGAAAATCAGGATCAGAGATGTTTAGTGACTTTCCCAAGTTCACACAGTCAATGTAAGAGCAACAATCCAAACCTACATGTTTCAGCTGCCAGATCATGAATGCATTTCCTCTCATTCTAAACTGAGTTATCACTAGTATTGAGTTGGCTTCGTTGTTCAGCCACCTACCAGCTGTAGACCTTGAGAAAGTCTCAGAAGCTCTCAGAGACCAGTCTTCTTACTTAAAAGGAAGAAATATATGTTACAAGCCTTGCTTATCGTGAAAGATGGTTTTAACATGCAAGAGAGATAATGCATAAATTGTGAAGTACAGTCAAACTTGAGGAATTACTATTATTTTCTCTCAAATCTTCCCTAGAAGAAAACAGTTAATTTAAGAGGCTGATAACACTAAGAGGCTGACATTTTCTACTGAAAAATATGCCGGTCAAAGTAAAAAATTTCAAAATGGCAGCACCAGATAACAGTAAGTTAAGTGGAAATAATGCTGGTTTCCTACAGTAAGGTACACAAGAACATTATTCTAAATGGTACAAAACCCAAAAGTTGTATTTGCTACCATGTAGATTATTTGCATAAGAATATTACAGACATTCTACTTACTACAGTTAGGTCTCCATATTCCTGGAATTGTTTGGATAATTCTAGTGGTGGTGGCAGTCTCTTTCCTCAGGAATCATTCAGATAATGGTTTTTGCTCTCCATGAAATTTTTTATTATATGTCTAGTAAAAGACTGAAGGTATAGAGCAATTTTAGAATCAAGGTACTAAAAGGAGCAGATTTTGGAAAGTAGGATCAACATATTGGCATCTTTGCATAGAGGCTGAGATCTCTGCTCATTATTTGGGTCTCAGCATGAAAGTCCCCTTCTCATGGAAGCCTTTCCTAATACTCACCTTAGTAAAGTTAGGTTAGGCCTCCCTCTCAGCATGCAGTACTTTCTCCCTATAGCATTCATCACAACTGTGATTATACAGTCATTGCTATGTAATTATTCAGTGTTAGTCCACCAGACTCTAAGATCCTTGAAGATAAAGGTTACTTTACTTGCTCACTTTTTTTTTCCTAGGGCATAGTGTTGGGCTTGGCAACATGGTAGGCTCCATTATTTTTTCTTAATAAACCCATCCATGAAGCTAGAATAGAGAGATTATTGTACTGTTTATCTTAGGAAACCTGTTTCCTAACATGGTGCCTTTCACTTAGTGGTTGCTAATATGAGAAAAAGAAAGTTAAAACTTCCTGTTTGGTTCAGGATAGGCTTGAATATACTGCAGTAGCAAAACAAAAACAAAAGCAAAAGCAAAAACAAACAAACAAACAACAAAAAACACACCAAATCTGATTAGTTTTAAAACAGCAAAGGTTTATTTCTCACTCATGTTGCATGTCCATCACATGCTAGGCTAGTTCTTCTTCATGCACACATTCAGAGACACAGAGTGAGCATGGCTTCACCATCTGAACATCTCTGGTTATGGTAGGAGGGGGAAGATGGCAGGGAGATAATGCACCAGTCCTTAAATTGTCCTGTATGAAGGAGCATGTATCACTCTCACATTTTATTGGCCACAACTGGTCAATTGCCTACACCTAAAACCAAAGGGATAGAGAATGGAATTCCTTCTGTAATTACTTAAAGAATTGCATATGGGCAAACATTAAAAATATCTAATCTACCCTCAAAAATATGCTAACAATATTAGCTACGTTTTCAGGAGTTGCCCCAAAACACCACCAATTTCTTATTTTACAGAAACATACAATGTTTGTATATACTAATGCATATATATATGTAGAAATATGTATATACATATGTAGAAATATTTTACTGAAGTCTTAAGTTAATTAGCACCCTATAATAACTATACTGCAATCATAGCTATCATCTGTATGTACCAAGTGGCCCACATCACTCTCACAATAATCTTATGCTTTGGGTTTTATATCCATTTTTCCTTCTCCTTGTAAGATCACTCCAAGCTACCTTGAGGGAACCATCATTTCTTCAATGCACACCATCCTGCAGGTGTAATTTTAACAGAAACTTATTTTGCCCTGACCAAGATGGGCATATAACCCAGCATAGGCCATTGAGACTCTTGGAGATTTTCAAGATTCCGAATCTCCTGGATATTTCCAAATCACCAAGAAATGAAATGTAAAAAACAGTTGGAACTGTATACCTCAGTGGCGACATTCTATCGGAATATATTCATTAATTTATTCCGATATTTATCAATTGTCCATTATGTGCAGGAAGCCATCTGGGATTTCAGCAGTGTACCAAATACATGTATCTCCTGCCTTCATGGAGTTTACATTCTAGTGATTAAATAGACAATAAATGCAAACACACACACATATCATGGGTGATTCTTGGATAGCAATACATGTTATGAACAAGAATTTAAGGAGTTAGAAAATACAGTGAAAAGATATATAGGGGGAATATATGTTACTTAGTGCAATCAGTAATGCTCCTTAAGGGGGCACTCTGGGTCTGAATGAAGTAAGGAAGTCAGCTATGTGAATATCAGTGGCCAGAACAGTGTTCTAGGCCAAGGAGAATTAGAAAATACCAAGACCCTAAGATGGAAATGAACTAGTATGTTCAAGGAACATCAAAGAGGTTAATGTGCCAAGCAAGGGGTGGAATGCTACGTAAGGAGTTTGGAGATATAGCCAGTGTCCAGATGATATTGTGTCTTATAGGCCAAGATCAATACATTGAGTTTTAGTTTTAAAGTACTAGAAAGTCATTAGAGGGAGCAAGAAGGATAGACATGTTTTAATTTTGTTTTTGAAATAAGTTCTCTGGTTCTCATGTGTAGAATAGCTTTGAGACAGGAACAATGGTTGAAACGGGGAGAAGAGAAAATAAGTCCTCACAATGGTCCAATTAAGATAGGAGGGCTCTTGGTCAGTGGGCCATTGTGGGAGGTGAGCAGTGGTCAGAATCAGGGTATAGGTTGAAGGGATGATGGGAAGAATTTGCTGATGGACAGAACATGGGGTGTGAGAAAAAGAGTGCAAAGATGTCTCTGAGATTTGGGACTAGAATAATGGGGTAAAAGGGTGTATGTTTACAAGAATAGGGGCTGCTGGAGTTTGGAGAGATAATTACATATTTTATTTTGTAAATATTAATCTGAGACACCTATTATCCATTTTGGTGGAGACGTCACACAGGAGTTTGATGCATAAGTCTAGATTTTCAGAAGAAAAGTAGTGGCTGCGATGTATATTTGAGAATCAGAGGAGACTGGCTATGAATTGCTACTTGATAAATCACCAGGGCTGCTTGATTCTGATTCTTTCTGAGTCTGTCTGTTTCTTTAGATTTTTATTGAACCTGCAAGCTACCCATAATTTTAAATAAATTCTTACATTTACCAAAGTTATTTTATGTTGTTTATAGCCAAAAACACTAATGAATGTTATTATTATTTCCACCATATCAATATGGAGACTGAGGTTCAGAGATGTTAGGAAACTTGACTACAATCACCAAGATAATAAGGGGTAGAGCTGGGACTTGAGGCCAGGTCTGTTTGTAAGATACCCCCTGTTTAAAGTCAGAATACTACAGAGCTGCTGCCTGCATTGTCTCCTTAACAAGAAAGCTTCAAAAGTCTGGGGCCATGGAGTGCTGTTCAAAGTGACCTCACAGTGGCAAAAAAGGCAGGAGAGAGAGGCACAGACTTCAAATGGAAAAGGGCATCTCTCTGGGAGTGCTAGCAGTTGCCAACCTTAAATTTCAGGAGGCATCTCAAAGTAACAGAGAATTTGCTTTTTATTTTCTGGTAGCACACTGTGATTTCATGCTGAGCCTCTGTTGCAATATGCAAACAACTCAACTCTTGGTTAAGTTCTCCTAATGGTAGTGTGGTTGGGTTGATAAGGAGAGGGGAAGCTGTTATTCTGTGAGTGGTACAGAAATTTAACTCACATTCAAATTCTCCTCTGCAGGTAAAGTCTCCTGTTTGGAGAATCTGATCAGATGTATCTACATGATATCAAAAACATGGTCCTGTGAATTCCTTATTTAACGTCAGCCTCCCCTTGGGTCTTTACCCAGAAAGAGGAAGGTGCTTCTCTTGCTCACTCCCGTGCTTCCCAGAGCCCAGCACAGTTTCTGGTACTCAGTAGAAGATTAATACATATATTTTGAAAAAATACATGGAAAATATTTAAATTTCTTAATAAAAAGTAAAATGTTTCAACAACTCTTGGTATCATTGAAAATAACGGAAGACCATTAATTGGTATTATAAGAATTTTACTCTAGAGGCTCAGGGAAGAAGAGGATTTTAAAGTGGAAGAGGCGGATTTTAAAATGCTTGTGTTCAACAGGTCTAATGTCAGACTGCCTGGATAACTATCCTAGCTCAGCCACAAACTAGCTATGACAGTTCAGGAGAGAATCTTAGCTAGGATTAGTTTCCTTATCTGTAAAATGAGGACAATAGTAGAACCTACCTTAGAGTTCTGTTTTGAGGATTAAGACAATACATGCGAAATATCTAGATGAGTGCATAGAACATAGTATGTGTTAATTAAACTTCAGTTCCAATTAATGTTGCAGTCCATCCATGCAACTGAACAATGTCCTCATTCTTAGGTGGTTTTTTTTTTTCATGTATTATGAGGATATATAGAATAATAGCTCCCTAAAGGTGTTCATGCTCTAATCCCTGAAACCTGTGAACCTGTTACCTTACATGGCAAAATTGAGTTTGCAGATGTGGTTAAGCAAAGGATCGTGAGACAGGAGATTATTCTGGCTTATCCTGTCCTTATTAGAAGGAGCAGGAAGTAAGAGCTAGAGAAGGGAATGTGATTATAAAAGCAGAGACTGGAGTCATGCAAAGAAGGAGTCATGAGTCAAGGAATGCAGGCAGCCTCTAGAAGCTGGAAAATGCAAAGAAACAGATTCTCTCTTAGAATCTCCAAAAGGATCACAGCCCTGTGAATACCTGCATTTTAGGACTCTGGCCTCCAGAACCGTAAAATAATTAATTTGTGTTGTTTTAAGCCACTGAGTTTGTGGTAATTTGTTACAGCACACACAGGAAATGAATTCATCATTCAATAACCATTTGGTGATTGCTTCCTAGGTGTAACAAGATGTGTAACACCCAGTACCCAATCTCAAGGAGCTTACCATTGAATGTGGCACCCCATACTGCATAAAGGTGTCATAGCACAGATTTTACACGAATGAATCACTCCTCAACCCTCAATTCTGTTTATTTGCAAGAAAAGATATTCCTGTTTCTTTAGTAAAACTTTTTCCTACACTATAAGATGACAATTAAATACTACTCCTTCCCCAGATAAATGTGGCTGTGTCACAAAGTGAATGGAGATGTCAGGCTGCCAATACATTTAGTCATCCTGAAGTATAGGGAAGTGTTAATTAATGTAAGCGTAGTCTCCTTAGCTGCTAATCAAAATGCAGATTCCTGGGCCTCAAATAGACGAACTGAATCTGAATTTCAGAAGTGAGGCCCAAGAATATGCATTTTATAAAGCCCACAAGTGACTCACGTACACACTTAATAGTTAAATCTCCTGAGTCTCAGAACCCAGAAAACTTCTACCTCCCTTTCCCCCGAACAGACATATAGACACCTATGCTCTACAAATGAGAGTCCAGCAGGCAGGGAATGGGGATTGTTGTGGCCTGGTAGATGAGTGAGAAGACGGAACTCAGTGGGGAAATGCTTTATCTAGTTGTCCAAAAGACCTGATGGATACAAGCTACACAAAAATGTGATGTCCCTAGCTACTAAGAGAAACCAAAGACTCATGGCTAGCTGAGATGGAGGAAAAGTAGCATCACGGAAGGGTAAAAACAAATCCTATGTCAGAACATTGATTATTCTTCAAAAGAGAAAAAAAGAGAGAGAGAGAGAGAGAAAGGCCAGGCTCCAGGGCACGAATGGAGATTTGCTCATATATATCGATTTTTTTGCTTTGTTTTATTTGCCTTCATCATTGAGAAAAATTCTTCTTTTCCCATTTCTAAAGCTGCCTATAAGTTTGTGTCAGGGAAATATGTTTCACATTCAATAAACATTAACTGAGTACCTAGTATGTGCCAGGAACATATGAACATGGGGACCGGAAAGGTGAGTGTGACCAGTTGACTTTCTTAATCTCATGGGAAAAGAGCAATGATGGCAATAATAAATGCAATGAGTTCTTTAAGGGCACAGAGAACTGAAGAGGGCACTGACTCAGTCTGGGATTCAGGCAAGACACCACTGCTGACCTTGAGCAAACTGTTTAATCTATCTCTCTGTTTTATTCCCTCATTTGTAACAAATGTAATAAATGACAACAGAATCTTAACAGGGTTATTGTGAGGATTAACTGAGGTAGCATTTGTAAAGCACTTACCCTACTGTCTAACACATAATGAATGTTTAATAAGTATTGGTGGACACCTTGAACAAAGGCCCAAAGAACACCATAGAAGTTGTCCAAGTGGACTGTGGCGGTTAACACATTCTTGATGCCTTCTGATCCCAGGATTATTTGGTAAGACAAGCTCCAATCAAGCTTCCTTACCCCAGGTACTGTACTAACTGCTGGAAAATACAGTGAACATGGCATTCATTGCCAAGTTGATGGAGCTTCTGGACTTCCACAAAGGACAGACAGTGAAAAACAATTTAAAGTATAAGTAGTAAGAGGAGAAGAACGAGCCATCTTGGGATGAGCAACATGATGTCTTATTCCCTGAGGAGATGGGCTTGAGCTAAGACCAAGGATGAGTAGGAGGGAATGTGGAATTCTAAAGACTGAAAACAGGCAGAGAAAATCACAGGCAGAGAAACCACATCATATCTGCACTAAAGACTCTGAAGCAGATGTGAGTTTCCAAGATACTCATAATCATACAATACCAACATAGGGTTACAGCTGTAACAAGTGCTGTTAAGAGAACTTATGCAATGAGAAACTGATAAGTTATTTTCCAGCTTAGACATGGTGGATGAGTCACAGTTAATTAGGTGGAGAACAAAGGGGAGAGGGAGAGGGAGGCCAGGCACTTACAAGGCTTGTGTGCCAGAGAAGGGGGCTGAGCACTGGCTGGGGAGGCCAGAGTACTGAGGCACTGGGAGGTGATGGAGAATGGGAGGGCATGGAGGATGAAAACGAAAGCAGGCACTGGTGCATCGGAAGTTATAGGGAAGATTCAGAACCTTTAAGATTTCTGAAAGTGGTAGGAGTTATTTGGGATTTCATGCAGGTGAATAATATGTCCTAAATTGCATTTTCAAAGGATAACTCTGGCTGGTGAGTGTGAAATGTGAAGTAGGACCATGAGGACATGGAACAATCAGTGGGAAAGCCATTACCAGTGAAACTCACCCTAGCTCTGGAAATTTGAATGACCTGGGAGTTGAAGTGTTGGGTCCTTCAGTAGATGCTGGTCTTGATATCATTGCAGCAGGCTCTGATGTCAGACAAACATTGGGTGAAATCCTAGAATCAATTGCCCTGGGACTTTTTATTTTATTTATTTATTTATTTATTTATTTATTTATTTATTTATTTATTGACAGAGTCTCACTCTGTCGCCAAGGCTAGAGTGCAGTGGTATGATCTTGGCTCACCACAACCTCCACCTCCCAGGCTCAAGCCATTCTCTGGCCTCAGCCTCCCGAGTGGCTGTGATTATGGGTGTGTGCCACTGCAACAGGCTAATTTTTGTATTTTAGTAGAGACGGGGTTTCACCATGTTGGTCAGACTGGTCTTGAATTCCTGATCTCAAATGATCCACCTGTCTTGGCCTGCCAAAGTGCTGAGATTATAGGTGTGAGCCATCATGCCTGGCCTGCCCTGGGACTTTGGGTAAGATACTCTTCATTTGTTGAGCTTCTATTTCTTTATTTGCAAAAGGCAAAGCATACATACTCCCCAGCTTTGCTACAAAGATCAAATTAGATAATGCATGTGAAAGTTCTCAACAAATTCTGATAGTGGTTACTATAAAGATGCATGTCAGTAGCTTATAAAGCAGGCTCCATTCTGTCTAAAGATGCAAATAATCATTTCTGTAGTATTTTCTATACTCAGAAGACATTTGAAAAAGAACAATGATGAAAAGCAAGAGTTGATGTAGTATTTACTATGTCAGGCATCTTCATATGCACACAACGTATATTAATATATTTAATTCTCACAATAACCCTCTGTGTTATGTGTACACTTCACTTCTCCCCTTATCTACCCCTTTTGCCATGTGAGTTTGAAGTTCTTCCTATTAAGCAATCAAAGTATACTTTTCACGTGCTTCCACTTGCCGTTGTTATGCCTTTGCCATCACCATGAGAAGGGCATCTTTACTAGTCTGTTGGTTCAAAGAGGACAAGGGACTTGTAAAGCAAACTCTAACCTGCAGTTAGGTTTGACATTCATGATGAATTAAAAAAGGTTTGCCCACACAGCCCTAAAGTGGAGGTTTGGAAATTAGCCAGCAGTTGGGTCATGATGTGGACAGATCCACTGGATGATTCAGGAAAGCAAACCCTTACCCTGCAGTTAGGGTTTGCTTTGCAGAGTCAGCCCAGCAAAGCTCAGAGTGGTCCACTGAAATCCCAATTGCCCATTACTTATGGAAGCAATAGCAAATGATCATTGTTTTAATGCTCTGAATTTTAAGGTGACTTGTTATGCAGCATTTTGTGGTAATCGCTAATGAATGCACTCTACAAGATGGTTATTATTATTAATGCTCATGATATTTGTGAGGAAACTCAAGCACAGAAAGGTTCTTCGGCAACTTGTTTAAGTTCTCTGGCAGCTTCATACGTGTCAGAGCTGGGATTTGAACCCAGATAGCCAGATTTCGGAATCTGTGTTTCTACCTTTCATATATACAGCCTCCTAAGGAAACCAAGTCCTTCACATTTAAAGCATCAGTTGATCCAAAAGCAACACAAAGCTTGAAGTGCAAATAAATGAAAAACAAGAATGTGACAGCACTATATTTTTGTGCATTAAAATTCACACAAAAATTGGATATCATCTCACAAAGAAAGTGTCTGTGCATGGAATCTTATCACATTACCACTCCTAACATTAAGAAGCCTGCTTCATTTGCCTAGCTGGAGGTGTTAACAGCCGAAAATGATGTAAAACTTAAGTTTTATAAGTGGAGGGGACAGTCTGCTTAAAGTGGCACTTGCAAGAGGAGGATTGGAGTCATCAGTGAGTCAGGCAGGACTGTGACTGCCTAGAACCTGAATCATCTGATTGATCTGTCCACATCGTGATTCAACTACTGGCTAATTCCCAAATCTCCACTTTAGGGCTGTGTGGGCAAAACCTTTTAAATTCATCATGAATGTCCAAAAAGCCCAGAATGTGCTGCTTAAAACATAGTAGGTGTCAAGCCAAAGTCAGAGGTTCCAATTTAACAGGTGGCCTGTAGCATCACTAATTCTAGGCAGCTTCACTTGGTCCCCCTCCCTGTGGAAGAAGATAAATAAGGAAGATCTAGCCCATTTCCTGGGAAAGACAGTTCAATTACTGTGGGTTGATAGCAACCCCTTACTCCTCTGAATTCCCATAACATTCTATTTGTGCTTTTCTTACGAGATTATCCTCTCTTGTTCATCAGTGTATCACCAGTGCCTTGCACACTGCCTGGCTCTTGGCAGATGCCAAACAACTTTGTGTTGATGAATGAGCAAATAGTCTGCACCGAGAGACAAAGAAACTGGGATGGAGTTGCTCTCCAGATTGCAGTGTCTTGGAAAGATTCTCCACCATGAATATATACAATTATTATTTGTCAATTAAAATAAAATTAAATTAAAAGACAAAGTGATATGGTTTAGCTCTGTCCCCACCCAAATCTCATCTTGAATTGTGGCTCCCATAATTCCCACATGTTGCGGGAGGGACCCAGTGGGAGGTAATTGAATCATGGGGGTGCGTCTTTCCGGTGCTGTTCTCATGATAGGGAATAAGTCTTAGGAGATCTGATGGTTTTATAAAGGGGAGCTCCCCTGCACATGCTGTCTTGTCTGCCACCATGCAAGACATCCCTTTGTTCTTCGTTTGTCTTCCCCCATGATTGTGAGGCTTCTTCAGCCATGTGGAACTGTGAGTCAATTAAATCTCTTTCCTTTATAGATTACCCAGTCTCAGGTATTTATTTATTAGCCGTGTGAAAACGGACTAATACATACAGGATTCTCCATTGTTTCTGCAAACCTAGATGCCTGAAGTATCTTTGGGTCTTGTTCATCAATGTCCCCTTTTTTCTATTTGCTCCTCAGTTGCCTTTTAATAAATTATCTGTTTACATCAGTTAGCTGGAACTGAATTCTGTTGCTTGTAGACACAGAACCTTAACAGATAAATTAGTGTTTTCCCAAGAGGTGATCTGTGGACTACTTGCATTTGAACCATCGAGCTTTACGATACTGATCCATAGTCCTCACTATAGCCCTCTAAATCAGACATTCCATCTGAATCTGCCTATTTGAAAAGTTCCTCAGGAGATTCTTTCATTCACTTGGAGAACAACTGGGTGAGAGGATTTTCAAGAATCCTTCCCACATTAAAATTCTAAAACTGTATGGGAAAAAAAAGAACAGCTCCTTGCAAGCCTTCAAGTCTCAATGATCAATTCCTGCTCACCTCTTTGGCCACATTTCCTATCCCTCTCCCCTCAGTGCAGACCACACCCCAGCTTTACTGGCATTCTTTCTGTTTCCACCCCAGGACCTTTGGACTTGCTGTCCTCTCTGCCTGGCACTCCCTCCAAGGTCTTCACAGGGCTAGCTTATTCCTTTCCTTCAGGTCAGCTCCCCAGAGAGCAGGTTTCATATTTTCTGTCACACATTGCCCCACAGCACCCATGTTGCTGATCCTAGCATCTTAGCAGTTCTCACTATATGAGTTGATTATCATTCATTCTTTCGCTACTTCTTTGATCTCTCCCCCACTTAGAACTAATTAAGTTCCAGGATAGGAAGAATGGGCTTTGTCTTGTCACCACTCCATCCCCAATGCCTGGAACTTTACTTGTCACATAGCAGGTTCTTAGTGAACATTATTCAGTAAATGAAATCTATAAATCTTAGATAATCTTTGAACGCTATCCTACATATGTTATTACTGTAAAAGCTGTCTGAGCGTAATAAAACCAAATGTCACATTTACCTTCAGGAATTTGTCATCTCAGATAACATTCCTCAGTGTTAACACCCACTGCTCCCAAATTTGATCTCTATTGCCTGAAAAAGTAAAAAGAGCTACTGTTTTAATTTCAATTTCCTTGTCTAAGGAAAACCTGGCCTAAATTTTCTTAAAGCAACAAAGAACCAAGAATCTTTGCTTCTTGGAAGCAGAGGAAGGCGAGCTAAAATGATTCCCTAGTGTGCACTCACACACGATTTGAAAAGCACACGTACCCTCTACTGGAAGTATGCAGTATTGCAACTTGAACTCAAACTGTCAAACACATTAGACAGGGAATGTCAAGTGTCCTGTTACCCCTGAAACGGGATGCAGTGAGCAGAGGAAAAGAGCAACATCAACAACAAATAAATGAGCAGTACTCATGGTGCTTATCTGTTCTGAGGGTTAAATTGGCCAAGATCCATTGGGCGGATCACTCAGAATTCTGGCTTTTGAGATGTTCAGTGCATTTCCTCTTGTAAATCCCAACAAAGATCAGGGACAACTGTTCACTTTATGACAGTCTAATATGTAAATAGGACTAATTAGAGAAAAAAATGCAAGAAGGAAGCATAATGTCTGATAAGGGGCACACAGTCAAGGGAGTGAGGATAAGACCTAAATGGAACCCAACTGAGGGTCAAATTCCTCATTGGTAAAACAAGGAAAGGATTTAAAATAAGTAACCGTAAAGGAGTTGCACCTTGAACAGAAGTCAAGAAGTCACTAATTGATGGGCTCTGGGGCCGATTCAAGCTATAGACATGATTTGGCCCAACTATTAATTAGGAGGGACAAGGGTTCTCCAGTTTGCTACGGTATGTTTGTCTGTCTCCCCTGCACATACATGTACATTTCTGATTGTGGTGTCAATAGCAAGTGCAAGTGTCATTTCCATTTAGCACACTGGTGATTTTCTAACAGCCAGCCTGCTTTATGCACTTATTTTATTTACCTGGTCCCTGCAGGCATCTGACTTTACACTTTTGCCTAGTCCCTTTGGCTGTTTTGCATAATAGTGCAGTGTCTATTCTCTTCACTGCAAGTGCATGTGTGCATATGCACGCACACACACCACACACCCACACACACAGAATACACACACAACTTTAGCAATATGGTTTTTCTTTCTCCTTCTATCATGATATAGTCTGAAGTCCCATTTGCAAAAAAAAAAAAAAAAAAATATGAAGAAGACAGAGCTGTCCATCACTTCATATAAATCCCCAGCACAGGGCTTGTAGCAGGTCCAACGAGAGTGAGATGCTGGTGTCTGGCAGCTGCCTGGGTCTCTATGAGTCATCTTTTCTATAAAGGCTGTATATACAGGGAATAGTCTCCCCTACAGAGTTAATAATTGTGTGTGTGTGTTTGTGTAGAATAAAATTAACCTCTACCTGTTTTCCCTTCCCCTTAATATTTGAAAATACTATGTATAAGTGTGAAAATGTGTTCCTATTACTAAGATTCCTTTCCTAAAATTCCGTAGATGAGACAGTATAATGTAAGATCATGATATGTTAGCTCTTCTCATCAGTTTTAGTTTAAAGAGACCGCAAAAGACCTGCATTTTAGAAATATAATGCCAGGATATCAAGAAAAGTTATATTTAAATTTTGATTACCTTAAATCTACATGGACAACTCAGTGGATTACCTTATTTTTGCATTTGCCTTTATTAAAAAGACAAAAATAAAAGAAAGCAAATGAAACCAAAAGACAAGAATCAAAATTAAGTCAAAACAGCAGTCTGGTACTCAAAACAGGTACAGCTGAACCTTCTACGCCTTCGCCACCTACTGGGCAAAGGCAGTTGATGCTCATAATGAGTAGAAGGACCTTGGATTCTCCAGAAAACAGGAAACCCTAAAGACTCCTCCAAAAAACAAATTTTATAAATTCAGTAAAGTTTCGGGATGCAAAATCAACATACAAAAATCAGTGGCATTTCGATGCACCAATAACAATAAAGCTGAGAACAAAATCAAGAAGGCAGTCCCATTTACAACAGCTACAAAAACAATAAAGTGTCTGGGAATATATTTAAGCAAGGAGGTGAAAGATCCCTACAAGGAAAATTATAAAAGACTGACAAAAGAAATTGTAGATGTCACAAACAAATGGAAAAACATATCATGATTATGGATTGAAATAATTAATGTTGTTGGCTGGGCGCCGAGGCTCACGCCTGTAATTCTAGGACTTTGGGAGGCTGAGGTGGGTGGATCACGAGGTCAGGAGTTAGAGACCAGCCTGACCAACATGGTGATACCCCGTCTATACTAAAAATACAAAAATTAGCCAGGTGTGGTGGCATGTGCCTGTAATCCCAGCTATTCAGGAGGCTCAGGCAGGAAAATTGCTTGAACCCGGGAGGTGGAGGTTGCAGTGAGCCAAGATCGTGCCACTGCACTCCAGCCTGGGTGACAGAGAGAGACTCCATCTCAAAATAATAATAATAAT
The DNA here is from genome assembly GCF_000951035.1 of Colobus angolensis palliatus. Taxonomy (NCBI): domain Eukaryota; kingdom Metazoa; phylum Chordata; class Mammalia; order Primates; family Cercopithecidae; genus Colobus; species Colobus angolensis. Next base: position 8,785,745 of record NW_012115821.1, read on the forward strand.
AATAATGTTGTTAAAATCACCGTACTGCCCAAAGCAATCTACAGATTTAATGCAATTCTTATCAAACTACTCAATGTCATTTTTCACAGGTTTATTCATATGGAACTAAAAAGAGACCAAAAGTCAAAGCAATCCTAAGCAAAATTAACAAAGCTAGAGGCATCACATTAGCTGACCTCAAATTATACTACAATGTTATAGTAACCAAAACAGCATAGACACATAGATCAATGGAACAGGATAGAGAGCCCAGAAAAGAAACTACATATCTACAGTCATTTGATCTTTGACAAAGTCATCAAAAAGACACACTGGAGAAAGAATGCCCTTTTCAGTAAATGGTGCTGAGAAAAATTGGATTACCACATGCAGAAGAATAAAACTGGATATCTATCTCTCACCCTATAAAAAATGAATCAAAGATGGATCAAATACTTAAACGTAAAACCTGAAACTATAAAAGTACAGGAAGAAAACCTAGAGAAAGCTCTTCTGGACATTGGTCTAGGCAAAGAATTAATAAACTAAGATATCATAAGTACAAACAACGAAAACAAAAAATACATGGGAGTTAATTTAAACTAAAAAGCTGCTGCACAGCAAAAGAAATAAGCAGCAGAGTGAACAAACAACTTGCAAAATGGGAGAAAATATTTGCATACTATGCAACCAACAGGTAACTGATATCCAGAATTTACAAGGAATCCAAACAACTCAACAACAACAACAACAACAAACAACCCTATTAAAAAGTGAGCAAAGGATATGACTAGACATTTTTCAAAAGAAGACATGTAAATGGGCAACAAGCATATGAAAAAATGTTCAACATCACTAATCATCAGAGAAATGCAAATTAAAACCATGGTGCGATATCATCTTACACCAGTCAGGATGGCTATTAAAAGCTCAATAAAATAACATGTTGGTTAGGATGTGGAAAAAAGGGACCACATACAATGTTGGTGGGAAGTAAATTAGTACAACCTCTATGGAAAACAGAATGGTTTTTCTCAAAGAACTAAAAATAGAACCACCATTCAACCCAGCAATTGAAATCATTACATCAAAAAGATACCTGTACTCAGATACCTGTATCACGTACTAGCACTATTCACAATAGCAAAGATATGGATTCAACTTAAGTGTCCAGCAACAGATGCTTGAATTAAGAAAATGTGATATATATATATATATATACACACACACACACACACACACACACAATGGAATACTATTCAGCCATAAAAAGAATAAAATAATGTCTTTTGCAGCAACATGGGTGGAACTGGAGGCCATTATCTTAAATGAAACAACTCAAACAGAAAGTCAAATACCACATGTTTTTACTTGTAATTGGAAACTATATAATGTGTACACCGGGACATAGAATGTGGAATAACAGACTTTGGAGACTTGGAAAGCTGGAAGGGTGGCGGGTGAGGAATGAGAAATTATTTAATAGGTACAATGTGCACTATGCAGGTAATGTTTACCCTGAAAGCCCAGATTTCGCCACTACATAATATATCCGTGTAACAAAACTGCACTTGTACACCTTAAATTTATACAAATGTTTTTAAAAGAAAAGATCAAAGACTGGCATATATTTAGCAATGGTATATGAAAAAGAAAAGGATGAGTGTTGAATTCAGACAAAGAATAAACAGGTGTTTATAAACCCTCTCTAATGGTTCAAAAGTAGCCTACCTCCAACCAAAAATCACATAGAAAATTCTAGAATTTATCCATAGCAACTATATGAAAATGTTTTTCAAGCACAATGTTTGCATTTATCATTGCCAAATCACACCACTAATCTATTACCTACAAGTCTGAATATGAAAAGAGTAATCATCAGTTAAGAAAATAGTTCTTTAAGAAAATGGATTACTTATGGTCATTTAGAAACTTTTAAAATAATTGATATAAACTAGGTGAAGTACATACTGTGTCCCAAACATTGCATTAGTTACATTATCTCAGTTAATTTTTCTCGATTTTGTGAGGTAAGCCCTAGTATTATTTTTAGTCTGCAGATGAGGAAACTAAGGTCTAGATAGATTTAGCACAGTATATGGCTGCACAAAAGAATGTTTCCCTCCATAAAATTATTCCTTAAATAAAAGGAAATAATCTTATACTCCTATCAATAGAAAGGCCATCAAATTATAGGTTTATAATTGATAAACCTATGTTTATAAATATAGTCATGGGTTATAGCCCATCACCAAGTGCCATTTAGGGAAGACACAATATTTCTGAAATGACTTCAATTAATCCTACTTAAATGTTTATTAAAGTAAGCTGACAGAGTTGGTAAAAAGCGAGGCAAATAAATTAGCCGGGTGCAGTGGCTCATGTCTGTAATCCCAGCACTTTGGGAGGCCGAGGCAGGTGGATCACAAGGTCAAGAGATTGAGACTGTCTTGGCTAACATGGTGAAACCCCATCTCTACTAAAAATACAAAAACTTAGCTGGGTGTGGTGGTGGGCACCTGTAGTCCCAGCTACTTGGGAGGCTGATGCAGGAGAATTACTTGAACCCAGGAGGTGGAGGTTGCAGTGAGCCGAGACCATGCCACTGCATTCCAGCCTGGGCCACAGAGTGAGACTCCATCTCAAAAAAAAAAAAAAAATTGAGTATGCATGAGTATGCTTTCCATCATACTTTTCATTAGTACAACCTCTCAATTGGAAGGAACAAATACAATTATAAATAATCTTTAAAAATTATTTTCAGAAAGTAAAACAGCACATACTTCAACAGTGGTTTATATAAACATAAATCTACCAAAAAAATGAAAAAATATTTTCATGATAGTATATGAATGTGTATTTGTGTCTTGGGCAAAAATTCCAGTAACAGGATCACAGAAAGATTTAAAAGTTCTGCATTTAAAAAGTGAAGAGCTTTTAAAACTGTGTTAGATGACTCCAAAGTGGCTTTAATGATAAAAACAAAATTGATGTATGAAGAGTTTGGATAAAATAGTTCCACGGTTAGGCACAGTGGTTCACACCTGTAACCCTACGACTTTGGGAGGCTGAGACAGAAGGATCGTTTGAGGTCAGGAGTTTGAGAACAACCTGGCCAACATGGTGAAACCACAACTGCACTAAAAATACAAAAATTAGCCAGACACGGTGGTGCACACCTGAAATCCCAGCTACTTGAGAAGCTGAGGCAGGACAATCACTTGAACTCGGGAGATAGAGGTTGCAGTAAGCTGAGATCACACCACTGCACTCCAGTCTGGGCAACAGAACAAGAGTCCATCTCAAAAAAAAAAAAAAACAGTTCCAGAAAATCCAATGTTAGACAAAGCAACATTTCAAAATTATTATTTTAGGATACGCATCTTTAAATATATATGACTTTGTCCCTAAAGATCCACTTCTCACCTTTCTCTCCCTTCCCCTCTCCTCAGGAAGCTGCCTGGCTTTGGCTTGGCTCTGGTCAATGTGAGTCAGCCAATGTGAGCCCAGCAGGAGAAGAGAGGCTAGGGAAGAGGGAGAAAGTGAGGTCCTAGCTTCTTTCCCTGCAAGGTCACCTCAGCTAGGCTCTGCCCCTCACTGGAGGTCACCCTTCTTGTCATGACAGTTTTCTTCCTTCCTTCCAAGTTCCTGTGAGGGCTTCTTCTCTTCTGCAGCCTGATAGGCCCAGGGGTGGAAACAGTCCTGCTGCTGCTAAGGAAACTGACTTTGCAAAATTATGACAGTCAGAGAAATCTGACAGAGCTGACTCCAGATTGCTTCTAACCTCACAAGCTATCTTTGCTCATTCCTGGTCATAGGTCAAGCTAACTATGGAAAGAATATTTATGATTTAATCTCAAAGCAAGGGTGATACTAGACCCTTCCCAAAACTACTCTCTCCTTGTTCTGAGACTAAAATCACATTTGTAAAACTAAAGAAAGGTCACGAGATTAACATTATGGGACGAGCATGAATTCTGCTAAAACCCAGACATAGTTAAACAATAACAAGTCATTGTTTACTGCTCAAGAGTTACACAGGGGTGGTCACAAGATTTGTAACTTGCCTAATTGCCCCTTTAGATAACATTGCATTCTAAGACCTAAGACTAGTATTTGAGATACTTTTCAGACTTTTGCACTCTGGAAACCCAACTGACTCCACCCAGACCCATTACACATACCAAGAAACTGGCTTATCTGGTCTGGTGGTCCCTACCCAGGCAGGGACTTAGCTCAAGAATTTGATCCCCTATCATTTCATGCCCAACCCAACCAATCACCATTCCCCATTCACTAGCCCCCTGCCCACCAAACCATCCTTGAGAAGCCCTAGCCTCAGAGCTTTGTGGGGAGGCTGATTTATGCAATAAACTCCCTTCTTTCCACTTGGCCGGTTCTGCATTTAGTAAACTTTCTTCACCACAATACTGCTGTCTCAGTGAATCGACTCTCTGTGCAGTGGGCAAAAACAACCCACCAGGCAATGACACAAATCCAGGTTCTTCCACTACCTCTTGTGGTTGGTTCCCTTACACCCAAGCTACTCTTACTAATTTTTGAAAAAAAAAAAAATCTTTTTTGAATACGCACCTGTTTCTCACTGGGATCTTAATACATTAAATAAGGAATTGAATTTAATTAAATATTATAAGTAGACATTTTACAATTTCTCCTATATTTCTAAAAGTTTATAAATAGAAAACCTCTTTGTTCCTGGACCTTTACATTAATATTAAGAATAAAAGCAGCACTTCTGAAATTTGTATCCAGAGCTTTCTGACTTGTGAGCTCCAGGGCTGCCTCTTTCCTAATCATAAGATAGGTAGGAGAGAAGAAGTGCAGCAGACAATTGGGTCAAATGAAAAACTGCATATTCTGTTTGTAAAGGGCTATTGATACTTTGGGTCTTCTTTTTTTAATGCCAGGCTTATTATTATAAGCACATTCTGCTGAACACAGAGGTTTGGTTATTACCTTTTATCAAAATGTCAGGAGGGCAGATTTTAAACTGAGCTAGACAATATGAAAGAACATTCTTCCTATCCACAGTCTTTGAAACTGATTGCAAATGAATCGCCTCTGAACAGCATATGAGTGAGGCTGAGAGCTCTCCTAATGATGTACATCTGTGAGGCTTCACTCGGGGGTTTGGCTGCATTTACATCACTATAAACTCTGCAATTACAGCTCAAGCCGTTTCCGGCATAGACACAGAGAATACGAATTGCAACAGCAGGTTTCCTGCCTTGGATTTCTGCCAGGAGCCTGAGTCACCGTCCCAGACATCTGTAGCACATTAAACTGTACCCTTGTTATCTCTCAGCACTTTGAACAAGCGCCCAAACCTCTGACAAAACAAATGGCCAAAGCCTTCTCAAGAAACCCTTTAAAGTTAGTCAGGGAATCATGAGCTGGCAGAAAACAACTTCTAGGGCAATTTATACTGTCGAAGAAAAGCCACAACAGAGCAGAGATGGTTTTTGATAGTCTGAATGTTGTTTAAACTTCAGGGACTTAGATGGTCTGAAAAAGTAGCTGTGTTGGAAGCTCAACAAAAAAAGTAGGGTTGTACTTAGTCCTAAACAGGAGTTCAGTCCAGTAGGGCAAACATGGATAGAGGCAGGACCTCCAGGCCCTGTCCTGACTCTGCCTCCTTCTCTCCACCAGTGCCATGCCCCTGGGATGCACACCACCACCCTCTTACAGAGAACAATGCAAAAACTTCATGTCTTCATAACGTTGTCTTCATAATATGATCCTCGGCTCTCCTAGAATCCATTGTCCATACAGCAGTCGCAGTGATCTTTTATAAATATAAATCTGTGCATGATTTTTTCCTGCTTAAAACCAGGAAAGGCTGTTGCAGCACACCTACAGTATCTAAGCGCCTTCCCATGATCCAAAGCTACTGCATCCCGTGGCCTCTGTCCTCCTCTCCAGATTCAATACCCACCAATCTCCTTGTTGCCCTTTCCACTCCAGCTAGTTTTTCTTCATCATCAAATATGCCAAACTTGTCCCCTTCTCTGGGCCTTTGTACTAACTTCTCCCTGTGCCTGAAAAGCTCTCTCTCTAATGTTTTCCATGATTGATCCCTTCAGGCCTTAGCTCACACATTACCTCCTCTGGCAGGCCTCTTCTGATCATCCCCATTTTTATTTTATCAACATAATTTATTATTTAAAAACACATACAAAATAACAAGGGAATACTAGAAATAACTTTCAACTCATAAATTCTACAACTTAGAAGAAGTGGATCAATTCATTTAAAACAACAAACTACCCAAAATCAATCAACATGAAATAGACAATCTTGATAGCCTTATAACCATTAAAGAAATTGAATTTGTAATTAAAGAGCTCTTAATAAAGAAATCTCCAATCCCAGATGGTTTCATCAGAAATTCTACCAAACATTTAAAAAATAATTAACATCAATTTTACATAATCTCTTCCAGAAAATAGAAGAGGAGGGAACACTTTCCAACTCATTTTATGAGGCCAGCTTTACCCTGATGAAATCCATTACAAGAACAAAAATTAAAGACCAATATCTCTCATGAACTGAGACATAAAATCATCAACAAAATATTAGCAAACTAAATCCAACGATGTAAGAAAATAATTACGCACCATGACTAAGTAGGATTTATTCTAGTATGAAAATGGGATTCAACATTCAAAATACAATCAGTGTAACCCATCATATCAACAGACTACAGAAAGAAAATCATATGAGCATATCAATTGGTCCAGAAAAAATATTAGACAAAATCCAGTAACGATTATAGTTTAAAACACTAAGCAAACGAGAATTAAAGAGGAACTTCTTCAACTTGACAAACAATATCTACAAGAATCAAGGCAGTGTAGCATGGAGAAAGACTAGGCAAATAGATAAATGGAACAGAATATAGACAGGCAAGAAATAGATTCACATCAGTATAGTCTTGATCTTTAAAGAGGGAGCAAAGACAATTTAATGGAGCAAAGATAGTGTTTTCAACAAATGGTGCTAGAACAACTGAACATTTATATGAAATATTTTTTAAAATACATCTAGACACAAACTTCCTAAATTCCACAAAAATTAAAATGGATCATACACCTAAAAGTAAAATGCAAACTTATAATGCCTCTAGAAGATAATACAGGAGAAAATCTAAGTAACCTTGGATTGGCTGATGGCTTTTTAGATGCAACACCAAAAACACAATCCATGACAAAACAAAATAGGTAATTTGGACTGTGTTAACATTAAAAAACATCTGCTTCATGAAAGATACTGTTAAGAAAATGAAAGATAAGCCATGAAGTGGGAGAAAATATTTGCAAAACACATACCTGATAAACGACTTGTATTCAAGATACATAAAGAACTCTTAAAACTCCATAATAAAAATAAATAAGTGAAAAATTAAGCAAAAGATATGAACATTCATTTCACTAAAGAAATTATACAGATGGCAAATAAGCATATGAAAAGATGCTCAACATGAAATGTCATTAGAAAATTACAAACTAAAGGAGCCATGAGATACCACTACATAGCTATTAGAGTGGTTAAAATCCAAAACATTGATAATATCAAATGCTGATGAGAATGTGGAGTGACAGGAACTGTCTTTCATTGATGGTGGGGACATAAAATGGTACAGTCACTCTGAAACACAGTCTGGTAGTTTCTTACAAAACCAAGCTTAGTCCACTATAGGATCTTGCAATTGTACCCCTATGTATTTACCTAAATGAGTTGAAAGCTATGTCCACACAGAAAACTGTCAGGCCTCTGAGCCCAAGCTAAGCCATCATATCCCCAGTGACCTGTACATATACATTCAGATGACCTGAAGCAACTGAATATCCACAGAAGTGAAAATAGCTTAACCGATGGCATTCCACCAGTGTGATTTGTTTCTGCCCCACCCTAACTGATCAATGTACTTTGTAATCTCCCCCACCCTTAAGAAGGTTCTTTATAATCCCCCAACCCTTAAGAAGGTTCTTTGTAACTCCCCACACCCTTGAGAATGTACTTTGTGAGATCCACCCCCTGCCCCAAAACATTGCTCTTAACTCCACCACCTATCCCAAAACCTGTAAGAATTAATGATAATCCCAGTACCCTTTGCTGACTCTCTTTTCTGACTCAGCCTGCCTGCACCCAGGTGAAATAAACAGCCATGTTGCTCACACAAAGCTTGTTTGGGGGTCTCTTCACGTGGACACGTGAGACACTGTCCACCAATGTTTATTCATAATTGAATAGACTTATTCATGTATAATCAGCTTTATTCATAATTGCCCCAAACTGGAAGCAACCAAGATGTCCTTCAACAGTTGAGTGGATAAACAAACTGTGGTACATCCATACAATGGAATATGTTACAGTGATAAAAAATAAATGAGCTATCAAGTCACAGAAGACATGGAGTAACCTTAAGCACATATTGCCAAATGAAAGAAGCCAATCTGTAAATGCTGCATACCGTAGGATTTCAAATATATGACATTCTGGAAAAGGCAAAACTATAGAGACCATAAAAGGTCAGTGGTTGCCAGGAGTTAGTGAGGGAAGAAAGAAGGGAGAGATGACTAGATAGAGCATAGAAGATTTTTAGGGTGATTAAACTATTCTGTATGACACTGTAAATGTGGATACATGACCTCATGCATTTAACAAAACCCATAGAACTGTACAACAAAAAGAGTAAACACTAATATAAACTGTGAACTTCAGCCAATAATAATGTATTGATATTGCTTATCAATTATATTAAATGTACCACACGAATGCAAGATGTTAATAATAGGGAAATTGTGTGCAGAAGGAAGGGGGGATATGAGAATTCACTGTACTATTAACTTTTCTATAAACCTAAAATTACTTTAAAAAATAAATAAAGTGCATTACTTTTTTAAAATTAATGGTAGAATCTAGGTGGTGGATGTGTGAGTGTTCACTGAAAAAATTTCAACCTTGCTTTATATTTAAAACATTTTAAAGCAAAATGTTGAGAAAAAAAACTTATGGCCACACAAAACCTGTATATGTGCATTGATAGCAGCTTCATTCATACTAGCCATAAAATGAAAACAACAGAGATATTCTTCAATGGGTGAATGGTTAACAAACTATACACCATTCATGCCATGGAATATTACTCAGCAATATTAAAAACATAACTTGGATAGATCTGAAGGAAATTATGCTGAGGGAAAACCTCCAGTCTCCAAGGGTTACATTGTATATAATTATATTTATATAAAATTCTTGCAATGGCAAAATTATAGAAAAGGAGGAGTGAGGCCGGGCGCGGTGGCTCAAGCCTGTAATCCCAGCACTTTGGGAGGCTGAGACGGGCGGATCACGAGGTCAGGAGATCGAGACCATCCTGGCTAACACTGTGAAACCCCGTCTCTACTAAAAAAAAAAAAATACAAAAAACTAGCCGGGCGAGGTGGCGGGCGCCTGTAGTCTCAGCTACTCGGGAGGCTGAGGCAGGAGAATGGCATAAACCCGGGAGGCAGAGTTTGCAGTGAGCTGAGATCTGGCCACTGCACTCCAGCCCGGGTGACAGAGCAAGACTCCGTCTCAAAAAAAAAGAAAAAGAAAAGGAGGAGTGATTGCTAGTTTACAGGAGTTAAGGACAAGTTAGGGAAGGGAGACGAGCGTGGTTATAAAAAGGTAGGCTGGGCATGGTGGCTCACACCTCTAATTCCAGCACTTTGGGAGGCCAAGGCGGGCAGATCACCTGAGGTCAGGAGTTCAAGACCAGCCTGGCCAACATAGTGAAACCTGTCTCTACTAAAAATACAAAAATTAGCTGGGCATAGTGGTGCATGCCTGTAATCACAGCTACTCAGATGGCTGAGGCAGGAGAATCCTCTGAGCCCGTGAGGTGGAGGTTGAAGTGAGCTGAGATCTCCCCACTGCACTCAAGCCTGGGTGACAGAGCGAGACTCTATCTCAAAAAAATAAAATAAAATAAAAGGGGAACACAAGGAATTTCTGTGGAGCTATTCTTTATCTTGATTATAGTGGTGAACACATGAACCTACACATTGATTACAGTACAGAACTAAATACACACATATGTGTGCACAAATTAATACAAGTAAAATTGGAGAAATCTGAAAAAGATAGGTAGATTGTGTCAAGGTCATTATCTTGGTTGTAATATATTGTACTATACTTTCCCAAGACACTAACATCAGGAAAACCTGAGTTAAAAGGCACACAGGATCTTAATGTATTATTTCTTACAACTGCTTATGAATCTATAATTATCTTAATAAAATTCAATTAAAAATGAAAACACACTACAAAATTTGTTAATTTGCTTCCTGTCTATCTCTTCCCAGTAGAATGCAAGTACCATGTGAGCAGAGACATTGCCTCTCTTGGTTTACTACTTGTATTCTTATCATAGTGCCTGGGACATAGTAGGTGCTCACTAAAAATGTGTTTAATAAACGACAACTATGACATGTCAATATGTCAAAATAACTGATATGATTAAAGATGCTACTTCATTCATTCATTTATTAAACAGAGCTTTACCAAGCAATATCAAAGCACCAGTGTATCAGGTAATGGAGATGAATCTAAGAAAAGTCACCATCTTCAGGGAATTCAGAGGCAAATGCAGCAGGCAAAGATTCCTGAGGAGGACATGTCTGTCTCACCTAAAAGCATCAGTAGTGTCTCTTTTAGGGAAGAGAAGAGGATAGTCCAATATTCGCCGACATGGTCCTCTCACTTTGGCCCATGAAGGAGCTACAACATCGAGTAAGAAGAGTTGGAGGAGACAAGGTAAACCAGAAAAATGAGTGGGCATGTGGTGGGATTGCTGGATTCTGAACATGTCCCTGCTTCTGAGAAACCTGTGAACAGCATAGTGACAGTGCTCACTGGGGACAGTGTGGTATTAGTCTCCAGAGTACATGTTCAGATCCCGGGTCACTAGCTGTGTGTCCTTGGACATGCTTTCCATCTCTTGAGCTGCAAGTTTTCTTGGTTATACAATGAAATGAAGAACATGACCTAATATAATATAGTATATAATCATTCTATTAGGATCTGGTCCACAGTTCTCTTATTGGGTCCTATATTTCATGCTGTTGACAGGGATCCACTTGGATCTGAAGCTTCTGAAAAATATTCAGAAGGGATCTGAATCCAAAAGCAGCCAGATTTCTTACTTTGAGACTTAACTCTATTGCTACCAAGTTGACTGTTTATTTGAAGATGTCCAAAATGGAAGAGAAGATTTTCAAGAAAGCTAGACACTCCTCCCTAGAACTTTCATTATTATTTTAAGGAAACTAGACACCTAGACTTCCCACTACTTAAAATTCATCTTCTCATGAACCTTCTCATGGGGTAGTGACTAGATGAGAAGCAGAACTACTTAGCCATTGTGGTCAAATGTCAGAAGAAATTCTGCCAAGAATTTATTGGAGGCTAGATTCCTTTAAACAAATAAACTTTATTTGTTAGAGCAGTTTTAGACTTATAGAAAATTTTAACAGAAAGTAGAGAGAGTTCCCATATACTACTCCACTCCCATCCCAAACACACAGTTTCTCCTAGTATTAACATCTTCCATTAGTTTGGTATATTTGCTACAAGTGATGAACCAATATTGGTACATTATTATTGACTGAAGTCCTTGGTTTACATTAGAGTTTCCTGTTTGTGCTGCATGGTTCATTTGTCAAATGTATAATGTCATGCATCCACCATTACAGTATCATACAGCATAGCTCCATCCTAAAACTCCCCTGTACCCCACCTATTCATCTTTCCCTTCCTTTCCATTAACCTCTGGCAACCACTGATCATTTTTTGGTTTCTATAGTTTTGCCTTTTCCAGAACGTCATTTATTTGGAATCATACAAAATGCAGGCTTTTCAGGTTGGTTTCTTTCACTCAGTAACATGCACTTAAGATGACTCCATGTCTTCTGTGGCTTAATAGATCATTTATTTTTTATTGTTATAACATATTCCATTGTATGGACGTACCACGGTTTGTTTATCCACTCAACTATTGAAGGACATCTTGGTTGCTTCTAGTTTGGGGCAATTATGAATAAAGCTGCTGTAAACACTGGTAGACAGTTTCTTTGTGTGGACATAGTTTTCAATGCATTTGGGTAAATATCTAGAAGTATTGTTCTATTATATGGTAGACAAGGTTGCACTTCATATGAAACTGTGAAACTATCTTCTAGAGTGACTGTACCATTTTGCATTCCCACCATCAGTGAATGAGAGTCCCTGTTCCTCCACATCTTCACCAGCATTTGGCATTGTCAGTGTTTTGCATTTTAACCATTCTAAAAGGTAAATAGTTATGTAGTTCTTATTGTTGTTTTAATTTGCAATTCTCTAATGACATTTTATGTTGAGCATTTTTTTTTTTTTGAGACAGTGTCTCACTCTATCACCCAGGCTGGAGTGCAGTGGCACAATCTCTGCTTACTGCAACCTCCGCCTCCTTGGTTCAATCGATTCTCCTGCCTCAGCCTCCTGAGTAGCTGGGATTACAAGTATGTACCACCATCCCCAGCGAATGTTTGGATTTTTAGTAGAGACAGGATTTCACCATGTTGGCCAGGCTGGTCTCAAACTCCTGACCTCAAGTGATCCGCCCACCTGGGCCTTCCAAAGTGCTGGGATTACAGGTGTGAGCCACTGTGCCTGACCTTTCATGGACATATCTTCTTTGTCTCTAGGTGTCTATACAGTTTTTAATTGTTGAGTTTTAATAATTTTTTATATATCCTGGATACAAGTGCTTTATCACATACATGCTTTACAAATATTTTCTCCCAATCTGCGGCTTAACAGTGTCTTTCACAGAGCAGAAGTTTTTAATTTTAATGAAATCTAACTTAACAATTTTTTTCTTTCATAGATTGTGCTTTTGGTGATGTATCTAATAATCATTATCGAATCCAAGATCACTTAGATTTTTTTCTATGTTGTCTTTGAGAAGTTTTATAATTTTGTATTTTACATTCAGGCCTCCATCCATTTTGAGTTAAATTTTGTGAAAAGGGTAAGCCATTGTGTAGATTCTTTTTTTTTTTTTTTTTTTTTTGGCATGGGAATGTCCACTTGTTCTAGTAGTATTTATTCAAAAGATTATCTTTTCTCCATTGGATTGCATTGAGGCTAAATTTTAAACATAAACTTTTTAAATTATAAAATAATGCACGTTTGTAACTATGAAGTTCATCATTGTTAACATTTTGATGAATATTAAACTGGCCTTTTATTCATGTGTGTGTGTGTGTTGTATATTTGAGATCCTTTTATGCATTGCATAATCTCCTTCCTGTACTATCCTGATACAGTTTCTAGTTTCATCCTCAAGCAGAAATTCATAGTTGTGTCCTCTAGAAAATATTATACTTACTCTTTTGTAATTATTTAACCTAATTAAATATTATAAATATTTCTAAGTACATATTTTTTGTCACTGCATATTATTCTGTGATATATTTAATCACATTTGAATGGTCAGATATTTAGGTTGTTTTTAATATTTCTATTTTCTGCTAAATGAGACATAAAAAAGGAAGCTAACGGGAGGCTGAGGCGGGCGGATCACCTGAGGTCAGGAGTTCAAGACCATCCTGACCAACATGGAGTAACTCCATCTCTTTAAAAAAACAAAATTACAGGCACATGCCTGTAATTCCAGCTACTAGGGAGGCTAAGGCAGTGGTAGTGGTGAGCCAAGATTGCACCATTGCACTCTAGCCTGGGCAACAAGAGCGAAACTCTGTCTCAAAAAAAAAAAAAGGAAGCTAATGTGGACTTGAGTGTGTTAGAAAAGTGGCCTTTAAAGACTAGGAGATAGGCAAGCAAAAGGGAGAGTGTGTAAAGGACAGTGGCCAGACAGAAGTACAAGGTCAAGAGGAACAAGGGAGTATTGTATGCCAAGTGAATACCTTGGTTAAGGCTACCAAGATCAGAGGAAGCTCTCAGGTTAACAGTTTCTCAAAGGCATGACCATTCATTCCTAGGTCATGGCTTTAATGTGCATTAATTTGGTTAAACCAAATTCAAGGAAAATAGAAATCTCCTGGATTTTCAGGTACAGTGGCTTCAATTGGCCCTGACTTTCTTCATGTTCCAGTGCACCAAACCCAACACTTATATTATTGGCCCAAAAGAATTGCAGTTTTTGCCATTTCTTTTAATGGCAAAAAACACAATTACTTTTGCATCAACCTAATACTCTCCCTGGGCTCTGTACCCCAGAGTACAGACCTGTAGCCCAGAGACCACACAGTGCAAGGTGCATGTGAGGGGCCTCATTCTTATTCTGTACTTAAGCCTTCTTCCAGTATCAGGTTTTAAAAGTATCTGCTAGTGGAACTATTAGGTTGGTGCAAAGGTTATTGCAGTTTTTGCTACCGAGAGTGATGGCAAAAACTGCAGTTACCTTTGCACCAACCTAATAATTTCAGTAGCTACAAAAAAATCAAAGAAAATGCTCATCAGCAGTAAGTTGAATCAGGAGAGGCTGCAGGGAAATATCAATCACCAATGTACCCAAGATTCAAAAGATACCCAATAAGTTTCCAGATGTAGGAGAAGCATTTCCCTTTGAGGCAGCCAGCTTGCATTCCAAGTGCTTGTGACTAGTGAAGTGGTCTCCAATCACCATCATCTGCCTGTCCACGTGTGTCCACACACACACACACACGCTTCCTTGAGACAACTGCCTGGAAATTTTAGGCTGAACTTCAACAGAGGGGCTGATAAAAGACAATGATGACAATGGCTATTATGTGTACCTGATCTCTCTTGACTAAATCCCAAGGCAAGCAACATTCACCTCTTGTCTCACAGGACTCTCCTTTGTTGCAACCACACCCAAATCATACCTCTCCAGGTGGGCCACTTGCCAAAGTCACTAAAGTTGACTTTCTGATTTTAAGTCTCGAGCCAAAGCCAATTCTTGAGAGGTCTTGTAAGCACATGAATTTGCCTCTGCTCCCTAGTTCCTGCCTGCGCTAGGCTTTTACATGCTGAAAAACAGAAAAAATGTAAGAGCTATTCTGAATTCTACAGCTAAACCACTTGCAATTATATAGTCCTGCCCTGCTCATTAAAACAGCTGTGAGCCAAAAATACTTTATGGTACTTGACTGAAATAGCACAGATTATTCTAAAAAATATTAATAACCTTGTTTTAACTCTAATAAGTATTACATGGTCCACCACCAGGTGTCACCAGTTTCTCTATTACTATAGACCATCTTTTCATTCTTAATACAGCTTGTTTAGAAACTCTCTTAGTAAGACATTTCGGCTTTTAATACATTTTCCTTTGCATTGAATGAGAATAGATACAGAAGCTGCTTCCTATTTTAATACAAAAATAAATTAGATGGAAAGGAAATAATGTAGTTGCAGATTTAATTTTAAAACTCTTTGGACTGGTGACTGCTATGAATGAAAAAGGGAGAACCTAGTAGCAAATAAGAAATTCCTGGGCCAGGAATGGTGGCTCATGCCTGTAATCCAAGCACTTTGGGAAGCCAAGGTAGGAGGATGGCTTGAAGCCAGGAGTTTGAGACCATCCTGGGCAACATAGGGAAACTCCCATCTCTATAAAAAATAAAAAGTAAGCCGAGTGTGGTGTGTGTCTATAGTCCCAGCTACTTGAGAGGTTGAGATGGGAGAATCACTTGAGCTCAGGAGGTTGAGGCTGCAGTGAACTGTGATCACTTCACTGCACTCCAGTCTAGGTTACGGAACAAGAATCTGTTTCAAAACAAAAAGAAATTCCCCCTGTTCAAATCTGAGCCATCATTTTTATCCTTTCCTTCCCTTGAAATTGGGGCTCTTCTCTTTGCTTTCTTTTAAAGATTCAAAGTTATAGGATCACTGGGCGATGACCTGAGAGAGGGAGCATGAGGGGGTGTGGAAGGGAGTGAGCAGTAGGAACTCACTGTTTATTAAGGTTCTGAAAAGTCTAACTAGAGATAGAGGGCAACCAATGAAGAGTTCACCAGATTCAAAAGCTTTCTTAATTTGAATTCAGAAAAGGAAAGCTAAGATGAACTCAAAGTTTAAGAAAAAAAAAACCTGTTTTTGAGAAAGTCTGCATTTTAATATGCTGTTTTTAGGATATGACTTATTATTATTCTAAGGCAGTGGTTCTCAGCCAGTGATGATTTTTGTCTCCTAGGAAACAATATCTGGAGACATTTTTGGTTGTCCAACTGTTGGCGGAGGTGGGGCAGGGAGAGGTATTACTGATATCTATGAGCAGAGGCCTTGGATGCCACTGCCATCCCACAAACTCAGGGTAGCCTCCAAACCAAGGGTTTGGGCAGCCCAAAATGTCAACTATGCCAACATTGATTAACCATGCTCTTGGATAATATAGACTAGAAAGAACCTTGCAGTCACACAGACTGAATTCAGATCCTTGATGCCTCACCCAATAGCTGGGTGACTTTGGGAAAGTCACTAAACCTCTCTGAGCTTCAATTCACCATTTATAAAATAGGGATGATGAAACCTATATTCCAGGGTTGTGGTTAAGACCAAGTGATTGAAGAAGCCTGAGACATCAAAAGTGTTCAATAAATGTTTCATTATTATTAAGGTTAAAACCCATCCACCCATACCTTCTCTCTTCTCTTCCTCTCTTCCCTCTTTCCTCTCTTCCATAAGTATATTGGGTAAGTAGTCTGTGCCAAGTACTGACCTAAAGCCTAATGATGCAATAGGAGAAAGGGCAGATAGGGCAGACATATTTTGGCCCTCATGGAACTTACATTCTGATGTGAGAGGCAGGCATTAATTGATCAGTTACTTCATGAGTATAAACAAGTGAGCTGTACAAAGCCATGCAAGGGTAAAGGGACCAAACCTAAGGATGGAGGGTGGCAGAGCGCAGTCAGGGGACACTCTTCTGTGCAAGGGAGGTTGGATCTGAACACACAGGGTGAGCCAGGGTAGGAAGTAGAAAGGGGTGAAGGAGAGAAAGCCAAGCCCAGGGAACTATAGCCTGAAGTTTCTGATGCAGAAAGGAGCATGTGACTTCATAAAGTCCAATTAGAAAACTCAGGTTTCCTCCACACTATAGGTCTTGTTTTGAAATGTTTGTTCCAGATCTATATGCTCAGCATGTTTTGAAAGGAACACGCCTCAGAAAAGATGGAAGCACGCCCCTCAAGAACAGCCTGCCAGTCGAAGACAACTTTGGGATTCATAAAGCAACTGTTTTTAATCCCATCATTTTCAATTTTTCCCATCTAGTCTACTGGAAAGCAAATGCCAGAAGAGGCATATCAGCTTATGCCTCTTCCAAACCCCAGTTCCTGGCACAGTCTGGCATGTTAAAACTCAGTAGATATTTGTTGATTTGTTGTGAGAAGTCTGAGGTCCACAGTCCAATTCTGTGTGACTTTAGAAAAGTTTCTGAACTTTTCTCAGTTTCAATTTCCTCATAAAGAAAGTGAGAGAGTGCACTAAGAGCAGTTTCTTACTACTGGTCTGCTAATAACAGGTTCACATCCTATAAATAATTTTTTTAAGTTCCTCAAGTAAAAGTGTTAACATGCATTTATATTTAAGCCCAAGCCCCTTCTAGACTACTGGCCTTTCAGAGTGGTCTTGGTGGAATGCATTCAAAGGGTTGGTATAAAGGTATGTGAGCATTTAAGAAGAGAGGTTTATGGTATATTACTACTCTTCCTTTTGTTATTATTAGAGGAAAAGGAAGAGAACAAACCCAACAGTTTAGCAGGATGAACTGGGACACAGACAAGTGGATTCTTGAAGAATTCTAAAGACTGCACTTGCTCATGAGCATCTAATAAACTCCTGTGGTTATGCTTTGTTATCTAAAAGTCATTTATTTGTGGCTGCCTTAGAAGAATTCTGAAATGATAGTCCCAGAAGCATGTTGAGAGATCCTTTAATCCTAGAATGGCAAAAGGTTTCATTTTCACCTGTAAACTCTGTTTGGTTTTAAGGTTGCGTGGATCAGTGTGTTGAGAAGAACCCTGAGACTTCATCTAGATTTAAGGGACACATAATACAGCGATCAATTAGTAATGTCTGCCCTAGGCACAGTGTAGGCATAGTGGTGGTAGTGATATGTGTGCTGTGTATTTTCTGACCCTCATCTAGGCCAATACCCTCCTTACAACATGTAAACTAGGTCTAGAGGATACAATTAGTAGATCTCTCTTACTGCTAATTTTTTTGTCTGAACAGACAGTTTCATCATAGAAAATTTTCTTCCTTATCTAATGGGGCTATTCATTACACGATTCTATAATGAGGTGGAGCATCAAGAGCATCTATTCCATTGCTAGACTCCCATAGCTAGCTCTTCAATTGCAAGCTATACAACCTTGGACAAGTCACTTAATCTCTCTGGACCTCAACTTTCTTATCTGTAAAACAGAAATAATAACAATAACAATAATAATAATAATTCCTCTTTCATAGGGCTCATACATAAAGGAATTAAAACATATAAAGTATTAAATTACGACCAGCATATAAGAATATTTTATAAGTGTTTACTATCTCCTTTTTTTATCCCTACTTTGGTCAGAGCTTTTTTTTAAGGACTGAGATGTACACTGAGAGAGAAACAGTCTCTCTCTTTCTGGGGTCTCAAGCATGAAGAATCAATTAAACTTGAACCTGTGGCTGCATGAGGTGAGACTCTTTCTATAAATAGGGAAGAAGAGCCAAAAAAAAAAAAAAAAAAACCTCTTTTTTTTTTTTTAAAAAAAAAAAAAAAAAAGGAAGCTAATGTGGACTTGAGTGTGTTAGAAAAGTGGCCTTTAAAGACTAGGAGATAGGCAAGCAAAAGGGAGAGTGTGTAA
>NW_012115821.1:8804663-8850726 GCF_000951035.1 Colobus angolensis palliatus
AAAAAAAAAAAAAAAAAAAAAGGGAGACAGAAAGCTGGATCCCCAATTACATCATTTAAAATATTTGATCCAGCCACAGATTGAGCAGGAATATGAACATAGATTTTAAAGTTCCCTTGGTGGTGGTGTTATTTTCCTTAAGCCAGTTTGAGTAAAGCTTCTGACACTTATAATTAGAAAACTTACCCGCAGAGTCTATCCTTGAATTCATGTATTCCAGAAGAATGCACCGATAGAACTTAGAGGAAACTGACCAGTCCAGTCAACAAAGAACTGATTGGATCAAGGACTATTTTTCCATAGGGTGCATTTACTGGAGAAAAGGCTCCTGAGGGCTAAGAGGCACTTCTAAGCCCAGAAAGGGTCACTGAGCTTCTTGACACCAGGCACAGCTGAGCCTACATAAGCCAGAAAACAAGACGCTCTCAGCCCAGCCAGCCCGAGTTCAGACCCTGGGGACTGAACTCTGGGATGTTCAGACCCTGGGAACAAGGGGTTACATGTTCTCCTGTACACCACCTGATTTCAGAACACTGTGCTGTGACATTTACTTCCCTGCTTTTAATGAGGGGCAGATAAGAGAGGCAGCTGCTAGGCCAAGCGAAGGATACCTTTGTGGGTAAAACTCAGAGGTACCTGGACAGCTAATTTCTAGTCTTGAGTCCTGGGTTAGATGAAAAAATTGATCTCATCCTAGAATTAGCCTCTATTCTAGCTATACTTGAGAAAGTTTGGACATTTCTGGAAAAGACAAATGTGTTCATAGGGTAGTCATATGATTTATCACCCAGATACACATTTGTGAGTTGAAGGGGACTCTTTCAATTGCCCCAGGATGCAGGTGTAAAAATAGTCTTAAGATGTGTGGCCAACATTACTAGTCATCGGAGAGCATAGCCCTCTCCTCAAGAAATGTATTACATTACATTTTGAGATTTTCTCTAATAATAATCCAGGGAAGTTAACTGGATTAGGAACTAACTCATTCCATTTTCTCCAATTTTAATTGCTGTGTTGTGATGTCTTGGGTAAGGGTTTGCATTGCAGGTTGGTTAAAGGACGAGATTTAGATTCTAGGTTCAAATCCTGGCTCAACAATGAAACAGCTGTGCCACTTTGGGGTAGTTACCTCTCTGTGTCTCAGTTTTCCCACCTGCAAAATAGGGCTAAGAAGAGTAGCTACCTGATTAAATTGCTGTGATAATTAAACTATAATATAGGTTCAGGAACCAGTTTTGTGGCTGATACATAATAAACTCTCATAATAAAATAATAATGTATTAAAAATGAATGCTATTTTTAATATTTAAATAACGCCATATTGTCACTTCAGAGCCAGTTTGTTGAACAGTCAAATTCTTTCATTTGTTTACATGAAGAGGAAGTGTGTTTTTCTAGGCTCATTGATAATAGTTATTACTTTTATACCATCTAAGAACTAGGAGACTGCTCCTATTTTCAGAACTGTGTTAACTGAGATAACTCTCAGGCTAGATTTGACTTACAGATTGTATTCAAATAATTCAAATGAACATACTGTGCAGTTACTATTGTACAGCTTTTTCAATAACTGCTGTAGATGTGGCGGTAAATTTGAGAAAACAGGTCCTGACCTCTCATAGACATTATAATCAATAAAAGGTAGAAGAAAATAAAGCCACTACCATAATACTCGTGTTTAAACAGAAGCCACCAATAAATGTGGCAAGTTTATTTAGCCATAGTAGGTTTAAGTACCAGCTCTGGGGAATTCAGAGCTGTGGCCCTCAGGTTCCTCTGAGGTCACATCAACTCTCCAACTGGATGCCTATTTTTCATGTCCACAGTGTCCATGCTTCCACAGCTCTCCTGCTGAGCCCCAGAGCACTGCATTCTTCCCAGGGCTGCTGGCTACTATTCTTAGTCACCGGCAATTTTGCTTTTATGTTCATTCCCTTGTGCATTTACAAAACACATGATTGTGAGTCAAAGCCAGGGAGACAGGCACGTTAGGGGAACTGGGGCCTGGAGCACTCAACCCAGTGATTAAACTCCTAGATCACGCTGGTACATTATGAATTCCTTCTTTTAAATATAGACCAGTCTCATTTGATATGAAATGGGCTGACTCAGGCTAGCAATGCTAAACAGGTCACCTAATTGTGGGGAAATGTGCAGCCTGAATACAAGATTCTGGACAGTCCCAGAAAGGGAGATGAGGCTCTGAGCTTTTACAACCTGAGGATAAAGGGAAACCCGAGAAGACACTCTCATTTTGTGAATATCACAGTTTTTCTGAGGGTGTGCTGCATTTTTTTTTAATGGCTTAGTATTGAGCATCTCGAATGATATAACTGGTCTTGTAGCAGATGTGAGATTTGTAGAATTTCTTAAAAGTCATGTTAAAACCTAATCATGGAGACACTAAAATGTATTTTAAATTCAGCATATGTGGCATTCCTCATTTGAATAACATTTTGCAATTTATGCCCAATTAATTTACTAACAATATTTACTTTGTCCTGCTTTTTCCATCTATGCCTCTCCTGATCCTTTTCACCCATTGCCTTTTGCAAGGTGAATTTCTTGATATATTACATAGGTGCAGAAAAGTGTAAAACAGCTCAATGAATTTTCAGAGGGTGAACACACCTATTACTCCTATTACTCAATCCCTAGATCAAGAAATAATACACTATTGGAACAACAGAAGCCCCTTCCTTAACCTCTAACCACCAAAAGTTAGCTACTGTCCTAACTTCTAATACCACAATGCATTTTTTAAAAATATTTTTGAATATAAATTGAATATATATAGTACTCTCTTTTGTATCTAGTTTCTTTTGCTCAGGTTTTTTGGTGAAATTCATTCATGTTTTGTAAACTCATAGTTTGTCCATTCTCATTGCTATAAGTCAAATGCATAAATACACCACAATGTATTTGTTCATTATACTACTGATAAGCATTTGTGGCTTTATAAATGCTATTATGAACACACTTATTTGTGTCTTTTGGGAAACACACCTAATAATGGAATTGCTTGGACATAATACATTTATAATACATATAGCTAGATATAAACACACATACACAATACATAAATATCGATTACATGTACCACATACATATGATAACATATATGTACATTTCATTTCAACATATACATATATCCACTTTAGTAGGTCCTACTGAAGTTATCCAAAGTTTTATCAATTTACACTCCCACAAACAGTGTAAAAAAGTTCTAGTTGTTCTATATCCTTACCGTCACTTGGTATTGTCCTTTTCATTTGTGTTATTTTGGTGGGATCACATTTTCTTTTATAGTGTGTATATTTATCTCCATTCTACATTACACTTCCTTCATTGCCAATAACTATTTCCCCTCCCAATTTGCACTAATGATTGCAACTTTAACATAGCTAGTAATTAATATGTATCTAGTCACTAACAAAATGAAACAAAAAAATCTAAAAGTAAAGTGTCAGTGGTTCATTTTTTTTCTATGAGGAAAGTAGTTTTTTAATGGGTTGAGAAAATATTATTATTGGCTTTGATAAAATTTAGGAAAATGGAAATGAATCTGATGGTCATTGAAATTAAGGATATTTCCAAATTACACTTCTTAAAATTAGCCCAATGTAAACTTAATTAGAAAAAGTACAACAAGCACAACCCTTCAATTACTTCCACGAGTTACTAAGTCTGATTCTTACCAGGAACTTGGCTTTCTTTTGAAGATTTCAAAGTTAGTAGCAACCGCAACTCCATTTCTTGGTGCTGCTATGTAACAGAGAGAGAAACTGACAAATAATGGAGAAGACACTGATTTCAGGCCATCACTATGAGAAGACAGAAGGCCAAGGACCAGCACCTGACTTCTGGGCTTCTAGATAAGACTGGCCACTCAGTGATCTGGAATAAACAAAGTATGATGCCGACCAGTGGCCCTCTGGAGTTCCTTTTCATCTATAAGGAATGGTGATGCCCATTGCTATCTCAGTATAATTCTATTTTTTTATGAAGGAGACCTTTCCAATGCAGACATGGCTTCATTATTGTCCCTAATAGCTGGTGATGGAAGAATAAAGTAGATCCATTGTAAGGTATTTTGATTCACATACAATACCTTATATGCACCCTGATAATTGAATACTAAGTGAGGTCCTGTAAGCCAGCTTCAGCCTCTGCTGTCTGTTGGGTGTTGCTTAAGAGTTCAGCCTCCACAATCAGGCAGATACGTCCACACTCCTACACTGCTGTTGATTTCAAAGGGGCCTTTGACTTGTCCCTTAACTTTTCTAAGCCTCATTTTTCTCATCAATAAAGTCATCATTCCTGCTACCAAGAGGTGCTGTGAAGATCAAATAAGATCATGTGTGTGGGTAAGGCAAACTGGAATAGTTAACCAATTTCTTCTTTCATTCTCCCACCTCATCCTCATTCAAGTAGAGAGACATGGGGTCACCATTTGCTCTGGGACTGGGGTTCTTCAGAAATGGACCAAAGAATAAAAATGACAATTTCTCAGCTTCTGGTTCTATCTTGAACATACAGGGATGCGGAGACAGAATGAATCCCCTTTTACAGCCCAAGTCTCCTAGAGCCCCAGTGTTGTAGAGATGAGGTATCCAAAGCTTCCCTATCTTCAGCAGGAAGTGAAAGCTAGTTGAGAAGGGAAGATGCATGAGCTTGCATAGGGTCCAATTGTGGGGACAAGGAGCTCTGTGTCAGATGTCAGCTGTGTGGATGGACAGTTTCCACTGAGAATGATGGGAGGACAGACATCACCTTCTAAGGATACCTAAGCCAGGAGTCAAATGGTGACAAATTCAAACTGGGAATTTTCTCAGTCTCCATTTCGAGTGTGTTGAAATCTGACTAAATGAATTTATACTGAGTGTAGGAGGCTAGCAGGGGGCCTGCCAGGTCCAGATGGAGAACCAGCTAGCCACTCCCTACTGTCACCAGGTTGGCACCTCAGTAAGATCCTGGGCTTAGGATCTTTCCTGAGTGGAAAGAGGGAATAAATTGGAGAAGGTGAATATGATTACGTTTCGTACATGAATGACTAACACATGCTGCATCGGACCTTTCCTGAGAGGGTGTAGATGATATTCTGACCACTAGATAAGTTGTAGGTTCAAATTATTTTATCAAAGAAACTAATTAAAGTTATGTTTCTTGTATACCTCAAGTGAGTGATGCTGAGAATTCATACCTATTACATGTGGACAAATGCTTGGTACATGTGAGTGGTCATTATTATTATCTGCAAGATCTAATTAATGTTCTGTCTCTTGTCACCTAAGAATTAAGTTGTAATTACAGTGGCTGTTCTGCCATGCTATAAATAATTTCTACTAATACTATACTAGCAGAGAATTTTTCAGCTTCTAACCTGTTGGGAGAAGAGGATATAAATGCAGAAGCCTCACCAGATGGCCTCATTAAAAAACAAGTCTGATTTTTATAAAGCATTCTTCACCATTATCAACCTGAGTTAATGTAACTGAAGCATTATGAGGGAAAAATGCCTTGAGAGAATCAGAAACTCTCAAAGAAAATTTTCTGATATGTTCATAGGAAAATATGTGCCTCTTACTTGTGGTATTTGTTGTGCTCTCTCCTGAGGTCCATGGAGAACAGTCAGTTACCCGTCACCATCTGGCCAGGCTAATTCTGGGTGGCTGCAGCTGCAACCCAGTGTCTGGTAATCACAGCTCCAGGTCCTCTCCATACTAAATAGCTAGCTCAACTTGCTGCCTGGTGAGCAGATTCCACTACAGACAGCTTCCCTTTCTACTAGGAGATCCAGATTTCAAAGCACCAAAGAGCACTCTTGTAATTTATAAACCCAATACTATATGTTTCCTTTCTCTCCTCTTAGTAGTCTATATTGGGCTTTTAAGACCACTTACCTGGACCACACATCTCACTGGATAAGTCTTCTTACATGGACTGGTGCAGTAGACCCCATAATTGGTCCCTCTGTTCTGATCTTCCATTCTATAATCTATCTAATGCTGACTCCAGATTAATCATCCAAAAGCCCAAATCAAGCCATGCCACCTCTCAGCTCACAAACTTTTAATGTTTCCCTGTTGGCTGCAGAATAAATGCAAATTTCCAGGAGTAGCCTTCAAGGCTCTTCATTGTCTGATCCCAGTCTTGAGAAGCCATATAATGTAATGGTTAAGAGTTCAGGTTGAGGTCACTGATACTAGTTCAAAGCTCAGGTTCACTGCTTTCTGAATATCTTTTTATCAAGGTGGCCACTCTTTCAGTTCACTCATCTTAAAATGAGATTAATATACTTACACAACTGTTCTAGGCATTGAGTTAAATAAAAATAATTTGTCTAATGCCCTTGTACTGAAAATATTCCTTAGACACAAGTGACAGTTACAATAATTGCAATGAACTCTTCAGCATTTTTTCCCATTATTGGCCAATATTCCAGCTGCAATGCTTATTGAAGCAGTATAGTATAGGTGGCTAAACATTAGGACTTTGTAATAAGACTGAGTTTAAATGCCACTTATTGCGCAGCTTGGGCAAGTTATTCATCATTCTGGGCTTGACTGTCCTTCTCAGTAAAATGGAGATAATAATAACTGCCTCATGGGAATGTTGTGAGTATTAAATGAGAGAATGCATGTGAAAAACTTAACAATTCTTGAAACAAAGTGCTAAGGAAAAATAAAGATAATTTCCTGTCCTATTTTCACTTTATTTTAATATACTCTCTTTGAATATACATTTTAAATTTTATTTGCATTTTTGCTCCAGTTTTTCTTTTCTTTTTCTATTATAGAACCACCCTATAAACCTTACTCTTTTATTTGTAATTCTCTAGGTCCTATAGTCTTTGAACTCTGGTCAAATACTCGAATATTTACTTCTCCAAAAGTCTTCCACCATGTCTCAGCAAAAAACAGTGCAAACAAAAATTATTTTGGGAGTATAAAGAAGTACCTTTCCAACACACCTGAGATTTTTCTGGCCTGTGTATGTTTTATCTCATCAACTAAGTAATGAAGTTCAAGGATTTAATCTTCAAATTACCTCCATAGTAGAAGCTCAATAAATGCCTGTAGAACTGAATAAATTTCATCCAGTTTTCCCCCTCCCTTTTTGCCATAAGGCCCAGAAATTTAGGAATTAAAGCTGTGAAGTGAAAAGAAAGAAGGTTGGCTTTCCATTGGAAAGTGGATCAAGCCATAGCATTACCTATGGTTCTTTCTTATTTTCTCTGGGGCCAGTTTTGAGTATTATGCCCTTATAAGAAAGGATTGTTGACTCAAAAGTGCTCAGTTGGGCAAAAAACAAAT
This sequence comes from Colobus angolensis palliatus, assembly GCF_000951035.1. Classification (NCBI taxonomy): domain Eukaryota; kingdom Metazoa; phylum Chordata; class Mammalia; order Primates; family Cercopithecidae; genus Colobus; species Colobus angolensis. The sequence continues at coordinate 8,811,980 of NW_012115821.1, forward strand.
ATCAAAAGCTCTTCCCTGGAAAACTCCACAGTCAATCTGCAGCTTGAGCCCTGCTATTTTCAATTTTACTGATGTGCTTAAACTAGTCCTGTTTTGTGCCTTTTCTGAATCTTGAAAAAGAGGCCTCTTGGGAGCTTAGTCTTATCTTCTACTCTTATCATTGCTGTGCCTACTGGAAGAAGCTCTCACCAGGCAATCCTCAATAAAAAGCCTCTCCCTTTCCCTTAAGAAAATGTCTAAGTGGGAGAAATGCCCTATAGCACAGAGAGCACTTAGAGGCTGCTGTATCCTTGATTTTGTAGTCTCCTCCAAAAAATTTTACTCTCAATGAGTGAGTGGGTCTTACATGAGGACTTACAAATTCCTTTGTATATGTTTATATTTGCCTCAGTGATGAGGTTCTCAAAGGCAGGGGACTGAATGTCTTTGGCCCCACACAGACCTAAGCTCCAAAACTGGAAGGTCGAGGGATCGTGAGCAAGTGACTTTGTGTCTTTGTGCTTTAGTTTGTTTGTAGAATGGGGACAGGACCACCTAACTCACAGAATCATTGTGAGCATTAAAGACCTGAGACCTCTACATAAAAGCCTCCATATAATCAGAAATACTTCTAATTAATTTACATTTGTGAAGGCAGTATACACTAGTGGTCAAGCATAAACATTTTTGGTAGCAGGCCAACCTGGATTTAAGCCCTGACTTACTCACATTAAACTGTCTGACTTCAGGAGAGGAACTCACCTTTGTGCCTTTGTTTCCTGATCTGTAAAGTGGAAATAACACCACTCCATGAACATCTGTGGGAGATTAACAAGTTTGAGAAAGTAGAGTGTCTAGCACAGTACCTAGTCCACATGTGGCACTCAAATGTGTATGTCTTCCTCCTCTGTTTATATGCATTATCTCTCCAGTATCTACATTGTGCTTTACAAATTGTATGCTCATCACAAAAGTCGCAAATGAAAACTCTATATTCCTGTAGGCACTAATGCAGAACATTGCTGCACACCCTCCATCAGTGTTGGGTCTCATCCTATTCCTCCATCAGGAAGCTTTTCCTAATATTCTGGCCAAGCAGGGACATTTCAAGAGGCTGTTTCTTCTCACTTACTGTTGCAACAAACCTAACTGGGCTGGTAACAACAGTGGACTCCCTTGGTGACAGAAGAGTGGCAAACACCCAAGAGGAACAGTTACAATTTCAAACTTATAAGAGCTGAGAACTGCTAATTTCCTGCCAGCAAGCCTGGCATGGCTGCTTTTTAGTTGACCTCTTCAAGGGAAACTTCAGAAGGCCCATTGGGAGCTTTATAATGTACGGTGCATAGAGGCCCTGAGCTGATTTTGTTCAAGGGGAATTTTATTTGTGTTTATATTGGCTACTCATGTGGAGAGGTGTTTGTACACACAGAGAACTTCTGTGCAAAGACATGAGGCTATACATTTCAGACTTTACTCCCTAAAGGAGGAACAGAGAGCATTATCTCCGTCTCTATGTGATATTGAAGAATAAACACCTGCTATGTACTAAGCAATGAACTGGGTATTCAGACTATAGAAAGAATAAAGTGCAGGCTCCATTTTTAAGGAACTGGCCAATTTACAGGGGATATTGACACACATCCTATTCATTTGTCAGGGGTTCAAAATTAATTGCTCTTTCTTCTGTGCCCACATATAACTTGACTTTCATAACCCGCATAATAACAGTAATCACATTATTCCAGAAATACAGATCAGTTTTTATAGGAATAGTTGACTCCCACAATTCTCAATAGAGCAAGATTAGAGAGAGAATAAAACATACTTTCTTCTTCGGACTTTTCTGCAGTATCCACGTGTTCTACTATAAAAAATGTTTACTCTTCTACTAAGATGATAAATAAAAAGTGCTATTGTAGTTAAAGGTCAGAAATGGACTAAGGCCCTTAAGTCATATTTTGGCAAAATTAAAATGCTACAATAAAATATTGATATTTTCTAAAAATAAGTTTAAAAGTATGTAAGGTCCTCTCTTTATCTGAAAGAAATATCTTGGGGGTATAAACTAAAATTGTAGTCTAAATACTTAGGCTGTCCTAGGTTAAGAATCCCATCCACGTCTAGCATGCTTATCCAGATGAATGCTCTTTGTTGTCCTTGATTTTTCTGGAATACATGTTTTCTAACACAGTTAAGGCTTCTGGCTTTCAAAAATTAATAGATTGACATAATCAAAGGCAGAGGAAAGAGAACACATTTTCGATGATAATTTCTTGGAAATGGCAGTGTTTCTGAAAAAATGAGTAGTGTAACTTCATCTCATAGAGAAATCAACTGAGAACATGAAGGCCACATAGTAAATCACAAAACTAAGGTTAAAATTTGTGTCTGCCCCTCAAAGTGGTGCCATTTCCACGAATAAAGTCACTAAACAAATTAGGAGTCACAGTTTCTGAAATGTACACATGAACTGTTAGGATCTGAAAGTTCTATTACCCCAACCAGTTAATAAAAGTTTATTCATTCACACAATCATTCATTAAATATTTTCAAACTTATTGCTATATGCCAGGCAATTATCTAGTCTCCGTGGACATAAGTGGGGGACCTAGAACTGGTCCCTGCCTTCCTGGTCTAGTGGCACACTGCAGAATAAGTACTTGGATCTCAAAATCAGGCTTTTTAATTTTTTACAAGGTGTGCCTTTATTACAATGTTCCACTAAAAAACTGAATATAGCTTTCTTCAGCTTGGTCTGCAAGTATCTACGAGAAGGAATAGGAATGTTTTCAAAAGATATGGTGGCCATAAAAGGATTCTGTTCTTTCTGTTTAACCTTTTTATAGGACTAAGCCTAGTTATGCTGACTTCCCATTGATGTATCAACTTCATTTTAAGAAATTATAATTGGGAAATAGTAAAAAAAAAAAAAAAAAGCAGGCCAGGCATGGTGGCTCATACCTATAATCCTAGCACCTGGGGATATCAAGGCAGGAGGATCACTTGAGCCCAGGTGATCTAGACCATCCTGGACAATAGAGTGAAACCCTGTCTTTACTAAAAATAGAAAAAAGTAACCAGGTATGGTGCTGCACATCTATAATCCCATGTACTCTGGAGGCTGAATCAGGAGAACCACTTGAGCTCAGGAGTTTGAGGCTGCAGTGAACCATGATCACACCATTGCACTCCAGCCTGGGTGACACAGCAAGACCCTGTCTCAATAAATGAATAAATAAATAGATGCATATCTAAAGGTGTTCACTATAGCCTCATGTATAAGATAGCAAAAGAAAAAACAACCTCCATTCTTCATCATTAGGGAATGATTAAATAAAGAACAATACAACAATATGATATAGTACTCTCTAATTCGTAAAAATAATCTTTTAGATAATTTCTTTTTAAATTTTAGGATTATTTTTCCTATCTCTGTGAAGAATGTCATTGGTATTTTGATAGGAATTGCATTGACTCTGTAGATTGTTTCAGGTAGTATGGGCATTTTAACAATTTTTTTTCAGTGCATGAACATGGAATATTTTTCCATTTTCTTGTGTGTCCTCTTCAATTTCTTTCATCAGTGTCGTATAGTTTTCATTGCAGATATCTTTAACTTTTTGAGTTAAGTTTGTTCCTAGGTAATTTATCTTATTAATATTTGTAGCTATTGTTAATGGGATTACTTTCTTGGTTTCTTTTTCAGATTGTTGGCTGCTAGCATGTAGAAATGCTACTGATTTTTGTAAGTTGATTTTGTGTCCTGCAACTTTCCTGAAGACACAGAAAGGCCAAAGCAATCCTAAGCAAAAAAACAAAGCTGGAGATATCACAGTACCTGACTTCAAAGTATAATACAAAGCTATAATAACCAAAATAGTCTGATATTGTCATAAAAACAGACACATAGACCAGTGGAACAGAATACAGAACCCAGAAATAAATTCATGCATTTACAGACAACTCATTTTTGACAAGTTACCAAAAACATACATTAGAGAAAGGACAGCCTCTTTAAAAAATGGTGCCACCTCCACTGGAACAGGCACTGGCATCCACAGCTGAGAGACCCACAGACAGTTCACATATGAATCTGTGCAGGTACCTCCCAGTACCAGCCCAGAGTCGGGCAGACTCGCTGGATGGCTAGTACCAGAAGAGAGACAAAAATCACTGCAGCTTGGCTCACGGGAAGCCACGTCCATAGGAAAAGGGGGAGAGTACTACATCAAGGGAATACCCTGTAGGACAAAAGAATCTGAACAACAGCCTTCAGCCCCAGACCTTCCCTGTGACAGAGCCTACCCAAATGAGAAGGAACCAGAAAACCAACCCTGGTAATATGACAAAACAAGGCTATTCAAGCCCCTCAAAAATCATACTAGCTCACCAGCAATGGATCCAAACCAAGAAAAAATCCCTGATTTACCTGAAAAAGAATTCAAGAGGTTAGTTATTAAGCTAATCAGGGAGGGACCAGAGAAAGGCAAAGTCCAATGCAAGGAAATCCAAAAAATGATACAAGAAGTGAACAGAGAAATATTCAAGGAAATAGGTAGCTTAAAGAAAAAACAATAAAAAATTCAGGAAACTTTGGGCACACTTTTAGAAATATAAAATGCTCTGCAAAGTCTCAGCAATGGAACTGAACAAACAGAAGAGAGAAATTCACAGCTCAAAGACAAGATCTTTGCATTAACTCAATCCAACAAAGACAAAGAAAAAAGAATAAGAAAATATGAACAAAGTCTCCAAGAAGTCCGGGATTATGTTAAATGACCAAACCTAAGAATTACCAGTGTTCCCAAGGAAGAAGAGAATTCTAAAAGCTTGGAAGACATATTCCGGGGAATAATTGAGGAAAACTTCCCTGGCCTTGCCAGCAACTTAGACATCCAAATACAAGAAGCACAGAGAATCCTTGGAAAATTCATCACAAAAAGATCTTTGCCTAGGCACATTGTCATCAGGTTATGCAAAGTTAAAATGAAGGAAAGATTCTTAAGAGCTGTGAGACAGAAGCACCAGGTAACCTATGAAGGAAAATCTATCAGATTAATAGCAGATTTCTCAGCAGAAACTCTACAAGCTAGAAAGAACTGGGGCCCTATCTTCAGCTTCCTCAAACAAAATAATTTTCAGCCAAGAATTTTATATCCAGCAAAACTAAACATCATATATGAGGGAAAGATACAGTGGTTTTCAGACAAACAATTGCTGAGAGAATTCACCATTACCAAGCCACCACTACAAAAACTGCTAAAAGGAGTTCTAAATCTTGAAAAAAAAATCCTCCTGGAAACAAATCAAAACAGAACTCTTTAAAGTATAAATCACACAGGACTTGTAAAACAAAAATACATGTTAAAAGCAAAAATGAAAAACAAAACAAAAAAAACCCCACAAAGTATACAAGTAACAAAAAGCACAATGAATGCAATGGTACCTCACATTTCAATACTACTGTTGAAAATAAATGGCCTAAATGCTCTACTTAAAAGATACAGAACTACAGAATGGATAAGAACTCACCAACCAACTATCTGCTGCCTTCAGGAAATTCACCTAACACATAAGGACTCAAATAAATTTAAAGGGTTAGAAAAAGGCATTTTGTGCAAATGGACACCAAAAGTGAGTGGGGTAGCTATTCTTTTTTCAGAAAAAACAAATTTTAAAGAAACAGCAGTTAAAACAAAGAGGGATATTATATAATTGTAAAATGCCTTGTCCGACAGGAAAATACCACAATCTTAAACATATATGCACCTAACACTGGAGCTCCCAAATTTATAAAGCAATTACTAATAGACCCAAGAAATGAGATAGACAGCAACACAACAACAGTGGGGTACTTCAATACTCCACTGACAGCACTAGACAGGTCAACAAAACAGAAAGTCAACAAAGAAACAATGGATTTAAACTATACCTTAGAACAAATGTACTTAACAGATATATACAGAACACTTCATCCAACAACTGCAGAACACACATTCTATTCAACAGTGCGTGGAACTTTCTCCAAGATAGACCATATGATAGGCCATAAAATGAGCCTCAATCCATTTAAGAAAATTAAAATTTTATCAAGCACTCTCTCAGACCACAGTGAAATAAAACTGGAAATCAACTCCAAAAGGAACCTTCAGAACCATGCAAATACATGGAAGTTAAACAACCTGCTCATGAATTAGCATAGGGTCAAAAACAAAATCAAGATGGAAATTTAAAAACTATTTGAATTGAATGACAATAATGACACAATGTATCAAAACCTCTGAGATACAGCAAAGGCAGTGCTAAGAGGAAAGTTCATAGCCCTAAGCACCTATATAAAAAAGACTGAAAGAGCACAAAATGACATTCTAAGGTGACACCTCAAGGAAGTAGAGAAACAAGAACAAACCAAGCCCAAACCCAGCAGAATAAAGGAAATTACCAAGATCAGAACAGAACTAAATGAAAGTGAAAGAAAAAAATACAAAAGATAAATGAAAAAAAAAAAAGCTGTTTTTTTGAAAAGATAAATAAAATTGATAGACCACTACCAAGATTAACCAGGAAAAGAAGAGAGTAAATCCAAATAACCTCACCAAAAAATGAAACAGGAAATGTTACAATTGACACCACTGAAATACAAAGGATCATTCAAGGCTACTATGAACACCTTTATACACATAAACTAGGAAACCTAGAAGAGATGGATAAATTCTTGGAAAAATACAACCCTCCTAGCTTAAATCAGGAAGAATTAGATATCCTGAACAGACCAATAATAAGCATTGAAATTGAAATGGTAATGAAAAAATTACAAACAAAGACATTCAAGAAATAATTGGTACCCATCCTTTTGACATTATTCCACAAGATAGAGAAAGAAGGAACCCTCCCGAATTCATTTTATGAAGCCAGTGTCACCCTAACACCCAAACTAGGAAAGGACATAACCAAAAAAGAAAACTACAGATTGATATCCTTGATGAACACTGATGCTCCTTAACAAAATATTAGCTAACTGAATCCAACAGCCTATCAAAAGGATAATCCACCATGATCAAGTGGGTTTCATAGCAGGGATGCAGAGATGGTTTAACATATGCAAGTCAATAAATGTGATACACCACATAAAGAGACTTAAAAACAAAAATCACACAATCATCTCAATAGATGCAGAAAAAGCATTCCACAAAACCCAGCATCTTTTTATAATTAAAACTCTCAGCCAATTAAAATTGGCATACAAGGGACATACCTTAAGGTAATAAAAGCCATTTATGACAAACCCACAGCCAACATAATACTGAATTTGGAAAAGTTGAAAGCATTCCCTCTGAGAACTGGAACAAGACAAAGATGCCCACTCTCACTACTCTTCAGTATAGTACTGCAAGTCCTAGCCAGAGCAATCAGACAAGAGAAAGAAATAAAAAGCATTCAAAGCTGTAAAGAGGAAGTCAAACTGTCACTATTTGCTGACAATATGATTGCTTACCTTGAAAACCCCCAGGACTCCTCCAGAAAGCTCCTAAAACTGATAAAAGAGTTCAGCAAAGTTTCCAGATACAAGATTAATGTACACAAATCAGCAGATGTTTTATACATCAACAGCGACCAAGCAGAAAATCAAATCAAGAACTCAACCCCTTTTATAATAGCTGCAAAAAAGAAAGTAAAATACTTAGAATTATATGCAACCAAGGAGTTGAAAGTCCTCTACAAGGAAAACTACAAAACACTGCTGAAAGAAATCACAGACGACACAAACAAATGGAAACACAACCCATGCTCATGGATGGGTAGAATCAATATTGTGAAAATGACCATACTGCCAAGAGAAATCTACAAATTCAGTGCAATCCCCATCAAAATACCAGCATCATTCTTCACAGAATTAGAAAAATAAAATTCTAAAATTCATATGGAACCAAAAAAGAGCTCACATAGCCAAAGCAAGACGAAGAAAAAAAAAAAAAAAATCTAGAAGCATCACACTACCTGATTTCAAACTATACTATAAGGCCATAGTCACCAAAACTGCATGGTACTGGTATAAAAACAGGCACATAGACCAATGACACAGAATAGACAACCCGGAAATGAACCCAAATACTTACAGCCAACTGAACTTTGACAAAGCAAACAAAAACATAAAGTGGGGGAAAGGACACCCTTTTCAACAAATGGTGCTGGGACAATTGGCTAGGCACATGTAGGAAAATGAAACTGGACCTTCATCTCTCACTGTATAAAAAAATCAACTCAAGATGGATTTAGGACTTAAACCTAAGACCTGAAACTATAAAAATTCTAGAAGATAAGATTGGAAAAACCCTTCTACACATTGGATTAGGCAAGGATTTCATGACCAAGAACCAAAAGCAAATGCAATGAAAACAAAGATAAATAGCTGGGACCTAATTAAACTAAACAGCTTTTGTATGGCAAAAGGAGCAGGCAGTAGAGTAAACAGACAACCCACAGAGTGGGAGAAAATCTTCACAATCTATTCATCTGACAAAGACAAAAGACTAATATCCAGAATCTACAATGAACTCAAATAAATCAGTAAGAAAAAAAATAAACAATCCCATCAAAAAGTGGGCTAAGGACATATATAGACAATTCTCAATAAAAGATACACAAACAGCCAATAAACATATGAAAAAATGCTAAATATCACTAATGATCAGGGAAAGACAAATCAAAACCACAATGTAATACCCACTTACTCATGCAAGAATGGCCATAACCAAAAAGTAAAAAATCAGGAGATGTTGGTATGGATGCAGTGAACAGGGAACACTTCTACACTGCTGGTGGAAGTGTAAACTAGTACAGCCTCTTTGGAAAACAGTGTGGAGATTCCCTAAAGAACTGAAAGTAGAACTACCATTTGGTCCAGCAATCCAACTACTGGGTATCTACCCTGAGGAAAATCAGTCATTATTTGAAAAAATACTTGCACATGCATGTTTATAGTGGCACAATTCACAATAGCAAAATCGTGGGACCAACCCAAATGCCCATCAGTCAACGAGTGGATAAAGAAATGAGTGGATTAAGAAACACAATGGAATATTATGCAGCCGTAAAAAGGAATGAATCAATAGCATTTGCAGTGACCTGGATGAAACTGGAGACTTATTCTAAGTGAAGTAACTCAGGAACGGAAAACCACACATCGTGTGTTCTAACTGGTATGTGGGAGCTAAGGTGTAAGGACGCAAAGGTATAAGAATAACACAATGGACTCTGGGGACTTGGGGGAAAAAGTGGGAGGGGGGTGAGGGATAAAAGACTATAACAGTGCAGTGTATACTGCTCGAGTGAAGGGTGTACCAAAATCTCAAAAATCACCACTAGAGAACTTACTCATATAACCAAATACCACCTGTACCCCAATAACATACAGATAAATAAAAAATAATAATATAAAAAAATCAGATCAATCTTTCTTCAACTGAAGTGGCCACTTAAGTTAGGAAGGTACTCATTTATTTATTCATTATTTCAATAAATGGTATCAGTATCTGGGACTCTGTGAGACCTTGAGCGTATTTTTAGATGAGTGATTGAAATAGTTTCTGCCCTTATGAAGTTGCTGTTTGTGAAGGAACCAGGCAATAACAAAGGAACAAACCAGAATCCAATAGTTTCTGTTGTGGTCAGTGCTATGAAAGGAACAAGCATGTTGCAGAGATATCCGCTGAGATGGTCACAGAAGCAGTCGTAAAGGGAGGACATCTAAATGCAGGATTGGAAAAGGAGACTCCTCCTGCCCTGGGGAGAGTGGAGGAAAGAATATTCCAGAGCAAGAGCAAGAGTCCTAAGGCAGGAGAGAGGTTGGGCTGTTCAAAAAACTGAGATGAAGCCAGTGACCCTGTGTGGAGCAAGCTTTAGGGAGCTCAATGCAAAGGAGTTGGGTGGGGCTGTGCCACCGTGGAAGAGGCAGGGATCCCAGAACACAAGGGACAGGTCATCATAAGCAGGATAAGCAGCTTCTTCCACCACGTCAGGAAGGAAAGAGGAAAGCATGTGGGTAAACACAGGTAAGTCATGTAAGTAGGTCTGGCTGCAGGAAGTTAAAAGAAATGACTTTCTCTTTTTTCTCTGAAAGTAGAAAATGAGCACATCTGCTGACAGGGAAGGGAAAGATAGGATGTAGCTGAAGTTTAAAGAGATGTGGCAGTGTTTGGAATAGGCCCACTGAAGAACTAGGGAAAGAGAAAGAGGGGGAACATGAGCAAGAGAAAGAGCTGACTAAGGAAATAGAGATTGCTGAGCAGCATCTAGGTCCCAGCTGGTAGGAGGCTGTGAATTTATAGTTTTAATAACAGAAATTTAAGTCTTTGGCCTGCAGGTTATAGAACTGCAAGTATGGTCTGTCTTATTTATGTAAAACCATATGCATATATCTTGGAGGACATAGGCAAAGAGGGATGTCTAGAAGAAAATTCACCAACATGTCAAACAGAAGCTACTTAAGAGTTGAGTGATTTTTAAATGTATACATTATTCTTTGTTGTTAGATTTATTATGGTTCATTTCATTGCTGGATTTATTTCATTTTTGCACAACGTTAGAATTTGTAATATTGCCAATGGAGGGTGATTAGAGCATCACAGATTTCTAGGTTCTAAAAGGGACCATCTTGTATTACCCTCTCCTTTAAAGATTAAGAAAGTAGGCTCAGAAAGTAGAAGTTTCTTTTTTAAAGTTTTATACAGAATTAACTACAAAGATGGGTATGTCTTAGGTCTCCTAATTCCTACTCAAGATTCTCTTCTCTATGTTTTGCTGAGTTCAATAGCATATTAAATTTAAAATAATACATAGAAGACTATGTTTAACATAGATACTGAAAACACTTTTTTTTTTTTTTTTTTTGAGACGGAGTCTCGCTCTGTCGCCCAGGCTGGAGTGCAGTGGCGCGATCTCAGCTCACTGCAAGCTCCGCCTCCCGGGTTCACGCCATTCTCCTGCCTCAGCCTCCTGAGTAGCTGGGACTACAGGTGCCTGCCACTGCGCCCAGCTAATTTTTTGTATTTTTAGTAGAGACGGGGTTTCACCATGGTCTCGATCTCCTGACCTTGTGATCTGCCCACCTTGGCTTCCCAAAGTGCTGGGATTACAGGCGTGAGCCACCACGCCAGCCCCGAAAACACTTTTTACTTAATGACATAACCTGTTTGATGACAATACTTCAAAGTATTCATATATGTATTATATATACACGTATGTACAGATACATACATACACACACAACTTTAAGTCCAGATTGCATTCTCTACAGCAGTGGTCCCCAACCTTTTTGGCACCTGGGACCAGTTTCATGGAAGACAATTTTTCCACGGATGGGGTGGTGACAGGGAAATGGATGGTTTTGAGATGGGACTGTTCCACCTCAGATCATCAGGCCTTAGAATCTCATAAAAAGCATGCAACCTAGATCCCTCACATGCACAATTCACAATAGGGTGAATCCCACTGCTGATCTGACAGGAGGCAGAGCTCAGGTGGTAATGCTCATGCTGGTCTGTGGCCCGGGGGTTGGGGACACCTGCTCTACATTATCTACTTTTAGAGATAAAAGCTGACTAAAACTCTTTCTAGATTCTACATCTAGAATTTCCATGGAGAAGTTGATCTGGTTATTCCCTTACCACCATTACCCCCATTATCAGTCAGTGGTTGTCAGGGGAACAGATGAAATTTCCCTAACTGACAATTGAGATTCACAAAATATATTACATCTCATTTGTTTTTATATTGAGATATTAAGGAGAAAATCATAGCTAATTAAAAACACCAAGAAAGCAAATAGATTATTAACCAAAACAACAACAAAAAATGCCATCACCTTCTCTTGGCATCTATTCATTCACTAGTACACATTCAACTTGACATATCTGATTTTTTGAAGAATATAGGAAGGACACTTGTATTAAATGACATCTATGTGTTTCTGAGTGGTTTTAAGTTAACAGGACACATTGAGAGTACAGGGAACAGCTCATTATTATTCCCTCTGACACACTGGTATAAGTGTTTTTAAGTCAAGCGTCCAAAGCAAGATACTCTTAGAGTCTGACCATGCACCAGGAGTCGCCTTTCTGATTTCTTTCTGGGAAGCCAGCCCTCCTGACTTTCAAGCCATGTGGTTCACATAGCGGTCCACCCCTTGTTCTAGGGCTGGAACTCAGACCCAGGTCTCAGCCAGCTAGTGCCCCCACAGTAACCTCAGGATTGGTTCTGTGTTGGACATGAGAGGCCATCAGATCCATTGGGACAGCATGAATATTTTTCTGAGGCCTTGGAGCAAGGAAATATATTCTTCCCACTGGCCTTGGATCTGAGAGGACATAGGCTGAAGCTACCATAGTCATCTTGACAACATCAGCAAGAATCTATGTGAAATAAGAAACTACACAGGTGAAAGCAAAGCTGAAAGACTGAGAAAAAAATGATGAGGTTAAAAGCATGAGATTTCCAATTTTTAGAGATCAAAATTGCCACATATTTTAAGTACATATGGTTCAGCTCAGTCAACTCTAATGACTATGATTTGAACTTCCAACCTAAAGCCGGTTATATCCTTGGACTTTTCAATCATGTAAGCCAATGAATTCCCTCTTATGTAGGGAGGTTTACATTCTTCACTGTTTTAATCGCATAAAAACAATAAGAGTCTACTTTTCTCCTCAAAGCTATCTTCTGAGAAGAAAACAAAACAAAGAGACCAAAGGTGAGAGAGATGAGAATGACTTTGTCTCAACTATACCAAAGGGAAAAAGAAGAGTATACGAGGCAATTGGGAGGGATTCTGGGGTGGGGAGTTGGAGGCGGGAAGCTTGCAGGGCTTGGTAGGGGGCAGTTCTTCCCTAAACTGAGCTGGGTATGGGGTTTCTACTTGAGAAAATATTTACTCAGCAGAGTGGGCCTGAGGGCTGAAGAGTGGGTACACAGAAGAGGGCTTTAAATACAGTCTGTTGTCATGCAAATACCATCTCAGACAGTCACAAAGCGGGCAGATGATGGCCACTTTACTTATTTGTGTTATATGCACAATGCATATGCATGTCTGGGAAACTAGAACCCCTGTAGTTTGTAGGCTAGAACAAAAACTAGGATGAAGTGTGTAGCACAGAGAGAACTCTGGAGTAAGCAGTGTAGAAGGTGTTTCTTGAGTATTCAGCAGAGAAGTGTTCAGCACATGCATGTGAGAAAGCTGCCCATGTCTAGGAGAGGACCACCCAACAGATTAGATGGGGGAATATCTGACACTCACATAGGGCTCACACAGGGAACATCTGATGCTCACACACCGGCCAGAATGGAAAACCTGTCACTCACAGGCGTTATGTAGAAAATCCAGAAAGGTCTTGCCTCAGAAGCAGGGAATAATTAGCACTAGACTAAACACCTCTCTGGTCCTACCTAACAAACATTAAAAGTAAGACTTGAATAAATCAAACAATTTCCAAATAATTTAACTAATTCTCAGAACAAAGCTTAATAATATTCATAGAAATTTTTTAAAATCTGGAATCAAACAAGGTAAAATTCAAAATATCTGACATCCAATCAAGGATGAGCAAACATGTAAACACACAGGAAAATACAACCCACAATGAGGAGAAAAATCGATTGAAATTGATCCAGAAGCAAAATAGATGTTAACATTAGCAGACACGGACATGAAAACAGCTGTAACTGTATTACAGATGTTCAAGAATGTGAGTAGAGACATTTGAAGATAAAAACAACCAATGAACCAAAACCCAAATTGAACTTCTAGGGCTAAAAACTGTAATTTCTGAAGTTGAAAATACATACGGTAGGATTAATTACAGATTAGAATTGCAGAAGAAAAGATTTGTGAGTTTGAAGACAGAGCAAAGGAAACTATCCAAAATGAAACACAGATAGAATAAAGAATTTAAAAAATGAACAAAGCATCAGTGATCTGTGGGACCAACTCAAGAGGCCTAATTATGAGAAATTGAAGTCTATAGAAGGGGAGGGCAAAAAGGAAATTTGGAAAATAATGACCGAAACTTGATGAAAACTATAAAATTTATAATTTAATGAAAATGTATAATTCAATGAAAACTATAAAACTGTAATTCCATGGATCAAGGAAGTCTAATGAATTTCCAGGAACAATAAACATGAAGAAAACCATACCAAAGTACATCATAGTTAAATTGTTCAAAGCATATGATAAAAAAAATCTTAAATGCACCTAGGGAGAAAAGACGCACTATGTACAGAGGAACAAAGATAAGAATTACAGAAAATTTCTTGTTAGAAGCAGTGCAAGTAACAAGACAGTGGAGCAACGTCTTTAATATACTTAAAGCAAATCCCCTTGCAATCTAGAATTTGATACCCAGCAAAAATTGATTTAGAAAACAAAGATGACATAAAGACTTCTTCAGACATAATAAGGCTGAAAACATATACCACCAACAGACATACACTATAAAATATGTTATAGAAAGCCTCAAACAGAAGACAAATTATCTCAGATGAAATGTGGATCTGTACATAGAAATGAAGACTGAAAATGGTAATTAAATAATTTATTATGTCATTATATCTCAATTGAGTTGTTAAAAAATAAAATATGTCTAAGTCAATAAAATTTGCTTAAGGGAACATCCATTGAATGTCTGCTATATGTTTGATATTTTGTGTTGATGACATCAACATTAATTAGATATATTTCTTGTCCTAGAATATCTTACAGACCACCCGCAATGAAAAGTTCCAACAATTAGAAAGCAAACAAACAACAAATAGTAAGTTTCTTTTTATCTCTCAACTTAAACGCCAAAGTAAAATTAGGGATTTATTCAAGTATTTCTTGTATTTAATTCATATCCAGACCCTCTTCTTCCTATTCCTTTTTTTCTAATGTTACTGAAGACTATCTTCCTTTTCTCTTTGTCCTTCAAAGTCCTTTACTTGGATAAAAATCCTTATTCATTATTCTCCTCTAATGTGAGCAAGATTAAAAGCCATGAACTATGTTCGTCTCAAGTCTGATATCAGATCTCTATTAGTCCCTTAGTACCAACTGCAATTAGATGAGAGTCCATGTTTTTTTTTTCTCTAAAGCAGCTTTCTAAATAGGCTTCCCCCTAGGAATCTTATCAATACAGAAATTCTCACTTCATCTCAATGTGTGACCTCTTTCATGAAAACTTAATATATGAAAATCAAAATTTACAGAACTTGTAAATTGAAGGATGATTATCTGAATTAGAAAAGACTCTTACGAAGATTTCCTTCAACTTTAATGAAAAAATAGATTATCTGACAGAAAGGCTGAGGTGAGGGGATCGCAGGGAAAGGAGGGATGGTGAAACTGCCTGCTACAGGCTGACAAAGCTGCTAATTAAAAAGCAAACCAAGAGGAGAAGGAAACATTGCTGAAATTACAACGTCAGTCAATGCTAAAATATAAATGTATTATTATTACACAGCTTCTGGGAAACATTAAGGAATGAAGGAATTAAAGCAAACTCAACACTTGGTTAATAATAGTAGTGACCATTTTAAAAGTGATTTTTCAGGAAGACACTTGGTTTGAATAGAAACTTCTCATTTAAGAAGGTGGTAAGGGTGATAGGGAACATTATATAGGAATCCCGTAATATAAGAACTTGGGATGGGAGGTCAGACTGCCTGAGTTTGAGTCCTGGCTCATTCTTGTAACTTGTGTGACTCCAAGTGAATAACTTACCCTCTGGGTCTCTATTTCTTCATCTGTAAAATGCAGACGATAATTCTATCTCCTCCTCTGGATTATTGTGAAAACTAATTTGGACACTGTAATATCCAACAGTGAATAAAGTGCAAGATTGCTTTACTTTCAAACACAGTTACATGAGTATACTGAGAAAACTCACTAAAGAGAGATGCTTTCACTCAGCATAGTGCCTAGTACAGACCAAGTATTCAGTATATGACAATTATTATTCTTATTGTCTCAGAAACTTCTTCCAGTTATTCTCTTTACCAAGGAGAATGTAAATTTTATAATTTAGGAAAACAAGCACAATACAAAGATGACAGTTGAAAGAAAAAAAAAAAAGCAAAGCCCAAACACCTCTATCCCTTCCCTAGACCAATGGATGTGCCCTCCTGAAGTCTAAGCCAGGTTGATGTCAAACTGATGATTAACGTCACCTGCCTCCCAAGTGCAAAACCTTTCATTTGTATGAACTCCATCTAAAATTGGGCAAAGAAACTTAATCCTTTTCAAGGATAAGGGAGAGAGAGCTTTGATTGATTTCTTTGCAGTTTGAAGTCATAATTAAGCATATTGAGTTCTCTGCTACTTTGATCTTTATCATTATAATGAACTCCTTGGTAAATTTTAATGGACCATCTACAAACTAATTTTATATTGTTTTTTTAATCACTGGTAAATCTGATTGAAAGAGGCAGGGTATGTATCAATAAAAATCCCTAGGGATCTGTCAGTGGGCTCTGCTGGTGAAAGAGCTGTCAGAAAAGAAGTCACCTGCCTTGGTACAGTCATCCTATTTATAATGACAGCCTCTTTAATCTTTCAAGAGGACCACAGGATTGCTTTAAATTCAAACATACTGAAAGGGAGCATACGGAGAACCCTCTCCAAAGAGTGATGCTTTCTTCCTTTCCCCAAAGGCTTGTTCCTGTGGGCTGCAGTCAGCTGGTACCTGAACCTGAAGTGACACCTCGAATCAAGAAGACTGACATACATTCATGAGACGCATAAGACAGCAGTCCTTGCCTCCAAGGACTTACAAAAGATGAAGAAGGCACAAATGTTACTCTTATAAAATGCTGTAAAAGAAAAGGTGCTTTGAGAATCAAAAGGCTCTTAGATTAATGGAGAAGAAGATGAAAATTTGTTGGGGATGGAGAAGTGGCACCTAAACTGGGCCTTGAAGGATAGGTTAGACACCGGCAGGTGAAAATGCAGAGATTGTGGTGGATGGGGCATTTCTGTTGCAGAGGCTGGCATGGGAGGACACTGAATGACCAAAGATGGTTGTAACATCTTTAGCCATTTTGCCAGGACTGAGGGATTTCTTGAGACTCAGGACTTTCCATTTTAGAACCAAGAAAGTCCATGACAATCTAGGATGACTTATCATCCTAGGATATGCAAGAAGGGCTGGAAGGGGTTCTGAGAGTATCTAACAACTCGGTTTGACAAGGGCAGAGTTTCTGATAGGTAGTATGTAGGTAGGACACCTGCATCTCAAATACCTGGGGCGCTTGTTACAAATAAAAATGCCTGGGCCCCACCCCTAATGTACAAAATCAGAATTTCTGGTGGTGAGACCGAAGTGTGTATGTATTAAACAATTTCTCCAGGTGTTATTTATCACAACATAGTTTGAAAACTGGTAGAAAACATAAAATTTTTGTAAGGAAAAGAGTCTAAAACAAAAATCTCATATAGGCACTGCTTAAATATTCAACAAGCTTTCAATTGTTTGGAGTACAAGGAATAAACTTTTTATCCTGTCATAATGCTTATTGGTTGTCAACTGCTGTGTAATGAATTTGTCCAAAAATTAACCACTTAAAACAGCAAACATTGCTATTCACATAATTTCTGAAGGTCAAGGATTAAGTACTAGTTTAGCTGGACAGTTCTAGCTCAGGGTATCTCATGACATTGCAGTCAAGCTGTCAGCTTGGGCTACAGTCATCTCCAGGCTCAGATTCTCCAGGCTGGAGAATACACTTTCAAGGTCCCTCATGCGATTGCACACAGGCTCATTCCCTCCCTGGCTATTGCCTGGAGGCTTTAGTCTCTTGCCTCATAAGCCTCTCCATCAGGCAGGCCACCAAAATCAGTGCAACGTGGGAGGGGACTGCATAAATATTTGAATACCAGAAGGGCACTGGGGATCATCTGGGAGAGTAGCTAATACATGTCATTCCCAAACTTCACACATTATATAGATCTGGAAACTGAGGCTTCGACAGAATATAACTTTCTCCACTGTTCTATAAGTAACATGGCAAGTCAGGACTAAAATCAAGATCTGTTTGAACTTGTACAAAATCTTTCAGATTTGCAGAGATACTGGTTTGTCCCCTTGTTGTGTAATGTAATTAGAGATTTGATATTAAGTTTAATATCAAATAAAATTAATTAAATAAAAGAACAGAAATTTAGCTTCTAAAAAGGCCAACTGTTCATGACAAATCCTTTACTTTTCTTCCAGTGAGACTGATGTTTTTACTTTAAAAAAATATTGTGGTACTTATAGTCCCAAGAGAAAGAAAACTTGAGTATTCTGCATGAGTCATTCATATGATTCTCACTTGTGATATTTTTAAATCATAGAATTCTTAATGGGAGGCGCCAGGAGAAAGACAAAAATCTTTTCACAAGAAATGAAAGGTTGTAGCATGCCCTGCAATTTAGAGAATCAATTCCCTTGTAGGTTATGCCATTTCTTTGGCCTGGTCTTGATTTTGCTCATAGCAATTCAGACATTGTTAAAAGAGAAAAAATACATAAAAATGACCAGTGATTTAAAATTTCTTACACACACAGACATACACACACACTTTCTTTTTCTTGCTTACTTGGCTCTCTAGGTGATCGAAGGCCTTACTGTTTGGGGAGCTGGACTAGAATGAGTGATGGCTTTCTTTCTCCCCTTAGTTTCCAAATGCTTTCCCTATAAGAGAACCCACTTGCAGAAAAGGATCTTCTAGCAGTCATTTACAACACAATATAAAATTAACCCAGCTGTTGCTTTTTTCAAGAAAATTTGCCATTTAAATGTATCACTGCTGCAGAATAAACAGCTTTTTAAAACAGTTTAGAATAAGAAAAGGAGCAAAGGCAAGCCAAAAGTACTCATAGGAGAATTCATGTGACATCTCAAGGTAAATTTGGAGCAGGTTTTTATAATAGATCCGCTCTACAGCCCTTGGCAACAGTATGATTTTAGCCCTCAACTGCCCAGAATTATCCACTTGGAGGGTTTCATTAACTACATTATCTTGGTAGAACTCAAAAGGACCATTCTGCTTTATGGGAGAAGAACTGGCAATACCAATGATGTAGCTTTTAAGAAAATCTCACCAAAAATTGCTGGCAGAGTCTAAAAGATCATGTTTATGAAGTGATAATAATTTTTTTTTTAAAGGGGGAATAGAAGAAACAGCCTTCTAGTATTTTACATGCATGTTTAAATGTCATAGTCACAATACATCTATGAGATAAGCATTTCTATCACAGCTTTACAGATTACAATAGTTACAAACATCTGTCTTTTAGGTATAAGTATTTACAGATTCCGTCACTTGATCACAGGTTGAGCTCAAACTTGAATGTGAGTCTGTCTGACCTCATAGGATAAAGCACTCTTTGCGCATATAATGAGTTATTGTTTTGTAGACATATTCATACACTTGGTTCACATACTATTTCATTTTCAAAACCTGGGAAGCAGGCTGAGCAGGTATTGATGTGTTCATTTTAGAGATAAATACACTGGAGCTCAGACGTGGTAGTGGTTTGCCCAGTATCTCAACAGTTAGTAAATGGCAGAGTCAGGACCTAGATCAGGGTATTCTGACAAACAGACTCAGGCTCCCTCCCTCTACACCACCCTGCTTGAAAGAAACATTAACAAATAGGGCACTATGAAAATAGCAGTGATATTTAGAAGTGATAAAGTCATATAAGAGCATTTTATTCTCTTTTTTTTTTTTACCCTGAGTTCAGAATTACACGGTAGAATATTTCCAAAGCCAGTATTTCAATACAAATGCTCTGCAAATTTTTGTAACCAACAATCTTCACCTCTTAAAACATATGTTTACAAAAATGAATTCTTTACTGTACTTGCTTTTGTTTTTATTTAATTGTTTTTTGGAGTACACTTGATAACTTAATACATTCATATGATCCGTAAAGATTGAATCTGTATATTTGGGATATCCATCACCTTAAATATGTGTCTTTTCTTTATGCTAGAAACATTCAAATTATTCTCTTCTAGCTATTTTAAAATGTACAATAGATTATTGTAAACTATAGTCACCCTACTGATTTATTGAACACTAGATCTTATTTCTTCTATCAAATCACATATTTGTATAATTAATCAATTTTTCTAAGTTTATTATTATCCATTAGGCTTGTATTTAGGAAAAAACAATGATTATTTTTAGAGAAATAACCATTTAAAGACATGTTAAATTACACATATTTATTAAATGTGGCCATTAAATATTATTGGTGCCTTATTTCATTAATGAAAATAAATATGTAAAAATTTTAATAAAAATTTATGTTTTACAGAGGACTGTGATATATCATATGCCTGGATAATTTGAAGACCATTGAATTAAAGTGAGATAGAAGAAGGCATACTGAACTTGGAGTCAGGCCGACTAAGATTTGAATCCTGTTTCTGCAACTTACAATCCATGTGACTTTAGACTTAATGGTATTTCCAAACTCAGGTTCCTAAGCTGTAAAATAATAGCAATCTCACCAGGGTGAGTAGGAGACATAGAGAGCTCCACATATTACCTGGCATAAGGAAAACTCTAGAAAGTTTAGTTTTCTTCCTACTTCTCTGTCTGAAGGATAATGGGAATAGATCCCTGCTGTAAAGCCTAGTTTATATCGGGAAACAATGGCACAACTCACACAAGTAGGGCAACTGCGACTCTCCTAAAGCGGGGAAACTCTTTTTTAATTAAAAGTTCAAATAAACAGAGAAATAATTGGAAAATTTGAAATAATCCTAAAAGATGGGAAAAAATTTCAACTGGGTGGAAAACAATGAAACAACAGATGCTGATGAGGAATGGTATTCAAAGTGAGAAATGAGTTCATTCATTTATTCATACATCCATTTATTTAGGAAATATTTGGGTGCCTACCATGAAGCAGGCATAGTTTTAGGTAATGGAATTGCTGAGGTGAAGTTAACAGACAAAGTCCTCATTGTCATATATTCAGTGAGGCTTGTAGTAAGATTCAATAGTAAGAGTGAAATTATTTCGTTTATACAACAGGTGAATTCTTGAATCTTTTTGGCTGGAGAAGACAACATGGGAACTTTACAAAATCCATAAGTGTCAAGAAGTGACACAAATTAGTGTCATAAGCATCCAGCTGCTAGTTACTGCTAAGCTTCTACAGAAAATTCCCTAAAATGGTTCAACTCTACTCATTAAATCATATGTATTTAAGCACAAGCTTGCTGCAATAGATTTGGCAGAATTGTATACATTATAATGTGTCATTTTCAGAAGATTCATACTTTTACTTTGGTGGAGGAATACTATAGGAAATTCTAATTGTTCATAAATTTCAGTCCAAAATAGATTTTTCAAAACAGTGAACGTTGACATACACATCAACTCAATATGAGACTATAAACAATGCCTTCTACCCATTTCTTCCATACCAATCCAACTTACAAAAATAGCTAAAGCCTTATAATGGAGTCTTTTATAAATTTTGTTCTGTAGTTTGGACTGTCTTTTAAGTTAGCCAATAGTTATAAATATCTGTCTTTTTAGGTATAAATATTTTAAAAATAGCTTCTCAACATTCACAACACTTACTGAGGGTCCACCCTATATTAGGTACTGTGCTGAACACATTTTATACCTAAATGTCACCCAAAATATTATCGGAATATCCAAAGTCATTTTTCCAACTTATAACAGTAATACTACTGAAAATAAAAACTATGTTTACAAAATATCAGATAAGTAAAAGATGATGAAGGAAAGATTAGTATTCTCATTTTTCCAGTGAGGGAGCTGAAGCTCAGAAAGTGATGTAAGATCACACAACTCAAAAGTAGAGGAAGAAAGATGCAAGCCTGAATTTTCAAATCCAGTTCTCTTTTCCAAACATACTTCATTGCACCTAGTAGAACTATTTCCAACACTCTACATCTTCCTTTCCCAATATGCTTTTTTAGAAAATAGCGTTCATTTTTAAAAAATACAGTAACATTTATCCTATCCTTGATCAGATTCTCTAGAGGCAAATCCTGAGACAGACTCTAGTGCTCTTGATTTACTGGGGGAGTGCTTTCCAGGAAATAATGGAGAGGGAAGAAGGATAGAGCAGGGGAAGGAGCTAAGCAAGGATATTGTTTCAGATACAGGCTAGCTTCATCCTGATTTCACCAGTTATTCCAGAGTGTAAATTATACCAGAGTTGGTCCCACCCTGAGGCAAGGAAGCTAGGCTTTTTTATCCCAGCATTAGACTGTTACTGGCTATGGGCTACCCCTGGGGTAGGATATAAGCTTGGGGTGAGGTGGCTTCATTCAGCCAAAGGCAATTCTCTAAAGTAATGACTACCTTTTGGTAGTCAACATTCACAACAGCTGTGGGAGGGAGAAAAGGCTATGCAGTAGCCTACTAAAAGGATCTGAGCAGGGGACCAACAAAGTCCCTTGCAATTATTTTATCCTTAAAGCATATCTGAATGTTGGCACCAGGTTGGTGAATATCAACACTATGCTACATTCTTTTAAACAAAGTATGTGGTACTACCCTGGGATGAAGATGATAGATAGATAGAGAGATAGACAGATAGACAGACAGAAGCAAAGCATCTTCTAGAATTCACACTCAGAACTCAGAATACAAGCAGTATTTGAAAAGGGGACCCTGAGTAATAAATTTTATAGAAAGTTAATTGCCAAAGTATAATTTGCAAGGTAGATCTGGAGGCAGGTCATACTCCCTCCTTCCCTCCTTCCCTATCTTTGCACCCTCACCAACTCCTCCGTGAAGAGCTCTTTTGAAACTGACAGGGAAGCTTGGAACCATTATCAAAAACATATCTAAATCACTCTTGAGTACCATAGTGAAAAACACATCCCAATTCTGTAATCAAGGACACTCATCATTTGCTGCTAATTTTAATACCAAGTACCTCTAATGATTAATGAATTCAACAATGCTAAGTTAAAGACATGGAAATGCTTCATCCTGCTGCACAGGAGATAGTCTAAAGATTAGTATCCCCAACATACAAATGACCGTCACCACCCACAGAGATACCCCATTTGTGCTAGGTTTTCAATTATTGTGAAACTACTATCATTACTCTCCTGTGAGTTTGTGATTCAGCATTGATTAAAACTGCCCTGGGACCACATTTCCTTACAAAATTTGCATTTTCTCACACTTGAAAAAACTTAGTATCAATGATATTGGGTTAAAAATATCAATGAGACAGCTACCATTTTCTTTCTACGTATTGTCCCTTCTTGAAGAATCTGCCTTCCCCACAACATTGGCTAACCCCTGTGAGCTATGTTTTTCTGCCTCTCTCCCTGTATTGGGCTGTAGGATCCTAGCTGAACCATATCATAAGTGAGGCTGAGGCAGCCATTTTCCCTCTCTTGAGAATCTGAGTCAAGAGAAACAGTGCTGGGCACTCAAGCCGTGAGCTTAGAATCAGGCTTGAGACAGATACTATCTTCCTTGAATACACAAAACCAAACAAAACAAAAATAGAAAATAAAAAACAAAAACAAAAAAACCCACAAAAATTGTGTAAGACTTTCCCAGTAAGAGTCAGAGAAACTGAACAGAGACACAAAGAGTAGCAAAGAACAGATATAAAAAGGGTCTGGAATAATGATGCTAAAAAAACTCACTAATTTTTCAGCTCCCAGATCTTCTCTCCCTCTCCCTACCCTTATGAAGCCTAACTTAACTCCTTGCCTTTTGATAACTCCAATTCTTTCCAATATATCCTTTCTTTTCCTAAGCCGTTTTGAGCTGATTATTGTTTCTTGCAATCCCCAACATATTGAAGGGTCAAAATAGATTTTTTCTGTTTTTTTAATATAAGCTCAGACAAAGCAAGGTGAAGAATGCAGCAACTATTTGAGGAATATCTGTTGTCTATGTATGTCAGAGATAGGGAGGGAGTTCCTTCCCAAAGATTTATTCTCTAACTCTTTCTTAACAAGTTTTGTTGGAGGTCTTAATATGCCAACTAAAAATTACATTTCCCTGCTTCTTTTGCAAACAGGGGCAGCCAGGTGATACAATTGTAGCTAAGGTATGTTCTACACTGGTTCCAGAGTCCCCAACGGGATTAAGAGCCAGTTGCCAACATTTTAGATCAAGTACTCACTATTGCTTTACTTCCATTCCCTGTCTCACTTCTCTACTACCTTATCAGTGTTTCCTGGGATTACCTCCCAAATAAGGTACTTGAATCCTTATCTCAGAGTCCGCTTTTGGGGAATCCAAACTAAAACAGGTGTTAACTTCCACCAGATCACTCTTGACCGATAGGGAATGGAAGTGGAAAGCTTACTGTGTACCCTTTTGTCCCTAAGGCAGAGAATTCTGAGATCCATTGCCCAAGGCTTCTCAGGAGGCCCTGTGAGTTTCAGCCCACAGTGAATACCCTATTCCATCTGGGTTCTTGTATTGGTTATGTCTCCTTCCTTATTACATTTCTCTGGTTATTCATTCCTATTCCCTGGGATCATTTCCTAACAAATTACACTCAACGATGCTTTTAACTTAGGTTTTGTTCTCAGGGAAATCCAAAGTAAGGTGATGGATAACTAGATCATTTGGCAATCTAGAAAATTTCATTTTGGAAGGAGAGATGAAGATGAAACCACCTTTGCAAGAATTGTAACAGTGAGATAAATCTAACCTAACTGACCCCATCTTCCTTCTAACTTCCAAGTTGCTGTTGCTCATTCCTGAGTGTAGGCCAAACTAACAAATGGAAGAATTTAGTTTGCAGTTTAACTTTAAAACAAAGAGCAAACTCCTTCCTAAAGCTAATGATAGGCCACAAGATTAGAATTATGGGAGGGGCCTGAATTCTGCTAAAACGTAGGTGTCATTAAATGATAACCAGCTATAGTTTCCTAGCCTGCTTTCCTATAATTCCTTGTTGGCCGGGAGTCATACGGTCAGAGATCGCAAGGTCTGTCACTTTCCTAACATTACCAAATTGCTCCTATAGATAACATAACCTAAGATTGGTCTTTTGAGATGTTTTTCAGACTTCTGCATTCTGGCAACCAACTGACTTCACCTGGCTCCATGACTCATGACTCAACCAGTCCTGTGGCCCCCAGCCAGACACAGATTCAGCACATGAGGACCATTCGCCCCATGATTGCATCTCCAGCCAATCAGCAGCACCCATTCCCTAGCCCCCTGCCCGTCAAATTATTCATAAAAATCCTAGCCTTTGAGTGCTTGAGGAGGTACTACTTAAAGGTCACTGTTAAAGTATTACCAGACTATCTTGCTAATTATAGAATAAATAAATGTCTCAATGTGCTTTTCTGATAGCTAAACCTTGATGAAACTGTTTAATTTCTTTGTATCACACAACATTGCACAATCTTTGTGACTTTTAGTCTGCTTCCCAGATAAAAGCATATCATCATTAAAACATAACTATTGTTATGGGATATACTTCTGCTAACAAATTAGCACAAATTTTGACAACTGTCATTTTGCTTCCTATTAGAGATAAATAAAAAAGGTCATTTGTTTTATGTTTTTATTTTGATGTTTACAATTGATCTATAAATGCATAAAATTCATAAACATATGGAAATGCATAGAATGCATGAAAACATAAAGAACTGGTAAAATCTGGAAAATACAGGGTCTTATAAATTTCTAAAAGTTGCCTTGAAAAACTCACTGCCACCAATGTTGTGTGATGTGTTGAACAATAAATGTAAAAATGAATGTTTTAAATAATAGGGCTACTTTACAGTGAACATTTTCTAGCACATAATAGCTAGTCCCTAATCTAAATTATTTGCTTAAGTTCAGCACATTCCCCTTGAAAACCAGAGGAATGGGGCAATTCTCTACACTTTTGTTGTCCAATATGGTAACCACTAGCTATTTAATTTTATTATTAAAAATAAATAAAGTTAAAAACTCATTCCGTAGCTTGCTTGTTCCCTAGCTTGCTTAGTTACACTAGCCTCATTTTAAGTAAAGTATAGCCATACGTAGTGAGTGACTATGGTTTTGAACAGTGAGGATACAGAATATTTCTATGATTGCACAATGTTTTATTAGACAGCCCTCTTTATAGATAAATATTTAGAGTCATTCCTCATTAGGATTCATTTATTTATTGATTATTTAAATTACAAACAACTAAACTGTACTTTTAAAGAGTAGAATTAATTATTTGAGATTCCACTGGTTGACTGAGAAACTCAGTTCTTCTCAGTACATTATATGGTACCTGAAGCTGTACTACTAACTTACCTTTCGTTGCTAATATGAGCCACTGCCCCCATTTCCATTAAGGTTTGGGCCTAAGATATACTCCCAATGTTTTTATGCTTCCTAGATGTTTATCTGAAGTCAGGCAAAGGAGACCTTTGGAGTCACTAATTCCATCGTCTCAAAAACCAAGCTAAGATTAATTTCCAAACGTCAAATTTCTCATTCGTCCACCAGATCAGGCTCCTGAGAACCTCCTGTGTAAGAACGGGACCAGCTCCTTGAAGATGCAAACACAGTCCCTGGGGGAGGCAAGATGCTGTGGTGCAGAAGGAACAAGCTGGAGACAGCGGGTCACGTCCAGAATTCAGCCACATTTTGTTTATTCTGGAAAGGATGGGCCTCACAATGTTTGAAAAATAGAAAACATTTCTAATATTAAAACCTCACACTATTAGCACTAACATCCTTGTTTCTTTTTTCTCAAGAAAAGTGGAAATATCTGGATGCACCGGGCTTATATTACCGCTGACCAACAGCTGGCCAGGGTGGAAGCAGCTACTCCTATAGGCAAAAACCCCTGTGCTGTACGCCACACTTCTTATCATTTGTGTTGCCTCACATGATGGCTCCATGCAGGTTTCCTCCTGCATTACCTGCCTGGCTCCCAACAGGCCTGGTTTGCATTCTGGCCCCAACATTTACTGGCCAGATGGCCTTGTGCATGCTACCCAGATTCTTCAAAGGCAGGCTAACCAACCTAGGAGAGGAAACTGAATCTCTCCCAAAACAAATCAATAAAACAAAAGATTTACAAGCTCAAGGTGCTTTGCACTTTCATAAATAGATGGGGGCAGGGTTAAGGAAGGCAGGGAAATTACTGATGGATAAAAACTGTGGGAAACATCTAATCTCATGGCTCTAAGTATTTCCCATCATTTGCCTAGGCAACTGTGGTTTCGATTTATACAAATAAAATAAGATCATTTCAGATCAAATCAAGATCATTCTTTCATTTGTTGTTTTATCAAGTATATTTATTTAAAAAGACGTTTTAAAAGTACTTGCTTTGAACTTCAGAGAAATTTCTCTCTGCCTGCTCATGACAGAATTCACCACCTGGCAGAGACAGGTAATAAGCAGTTTCTGTGAAACCACCACCTTGGTTGATTTTGCCCTGCCAACTACTGGCTCTTGATACAGCAGCTGAATCTCTGGGAGCAGTTCAGAATTTTTCTTCCTGTGTTACTGCTAGGTTAACCACAGAGGGTCTTTTTTTGAAGCTCAGCGGACCCAGGATTAAATCTCAGCTCTGCTATTATAAACCATATACACCTAACCATTACTTGTTTTTCTAAGCCTCAGATTTCTTGCCTGAAAAGAGGGAAAACAATGATGCATACACTTTAATAGAGTTGTTAGAAATAAATGGCATAACATGTAGAAAATACTTAGCACAGGGCCTGGAGCTCATTAAATATACAATGAATGTTAACGACTGCTTTATCATTCACAGGGAGGCCAGCATAGCCCAAAATAGCAATATGTGAGGCAGAGGCTAAGTGAATCCATAATGCTATCTCAGTTAATTGCAAGTGTGGTCGGGAATATGATCCGAGAAAGAGAAGAAATACCCTTGACATCAGGCAGCTTCTGGATTTATTTTATTTTATTTTATGTTATTAATATGGTATTCTACAGTCTAAAAGTCAGATATGCCTCAAATTCTGCAGATGGTGTGAAAACACTGTATCTATTCTGCCTTTCTATCAAAAGAATTATTAAAGTTCCAAGTGCCTCAAATCCATTTCCAAAGTAGGCATGGTATAAATTTGCATATATGTGTCTCAGCCACATATACACATGAAGTGCAATTTCAGAAAACTACTGACTGAATATGCACTAATATTTATGAGTATCATTTAAAGTAAAATAATAACGTTTCTTAGGATACATTAATTTAATAAATAATATAAATAAGATACAAAAATGGCAAACTTATAACATTGCTTAGCTTATAAAAGATTTATAACAGTAATTACTTTTGACATTCTAAAAATTACATCTATTTTTATATAATGAATTCAGAGAAAGAAAGTCTCAGTATTTGCCTCTCTGCCCAAGTCAGAGAACGACAATCTAAATAATTTCCAAATGGTGGAGTAGTACAATGACCTGGAAAGATTAAGGCAACAGCTTATGGAAAAGTCCACGTGAACAGCATTGTGAGTTTGGCAGCCTTGGCTATTGCTTTATGAATCCTTTCTGTTCATTAAAATATTTCCAAATGAAAATAAGAATGTAAATAATTTTATCCAAAAATGTACAATCTCATTGCAAAATTAGAGTACAAAGTCAATCAAGATTTCACTTCAACTATCAAATTGTAAAAACATTTAACTGGTGATACCCAACTGATAACACCTCATTGGAGGGTAATTTGGTAATTCTTCTAAATACATTAAAAATGTATAACCTTGTGAGCCAGCAATTCTACATTTAAGTTAATAACAATAGAGGCATAGTAATTATTTATCTTTAAAGAGGAATTCCTTGCAGGTTTTGAAAATAATATAATATACATTTGAAAACTACCTAAGTTAGGAATTAAATAATCTCCAGGAGAGGCATACAGTGTAATCATATACAGGCATTAAAATTATGGGAAAAAATATTTTATCTAGTGGCATAGTAAAACAATTCACAATGTATTAAGGAGAATAAAGCAGGTGACAAAATAGTGCCTCTTGTAGGAACTCATATGTTATGGGCTGAATTGGGTACTCCCAAGATTCATATGTTGAAGTCCTCACTGGTGGCCTGACTGTGAAAGAGGGCCATTGCAGATATGATTAGTTAAGATGAGGTCACACTAGAGTGGAGTGGGCCCCTAGTTCAATATGACTGGTGTCATAGAAAAAGGGAAACTTTAGGCGCACATGTGCGCGCGCACACACACACACACACAGTATAACCATGTGAAGAAGAAAGCAGAGATCAGGATAATGTTTCTATAAGCCAAGGAACACCAAATATTGCCAGCAAACCTCCACAAGCTACAGAAAGGCATGAAACAAATTCTCCCTCAGGACCCTCAAAAGGAACCAATCTTGCTGGCACTTTAATCTCAGACTTCTAGCCTCCAGAACTGTGAGCTAATACATTTGTGTTGTTTAAGCTACTTAGTTTTTAAGTCTGTAGCAAATTAATACATTATGTGGTTTGCCCTAGCAAAGTAACACATCATTTTTGTAGACAAAAACGTCCATGAACATAAAAGATATCTAAAAGTAAATTTCAAAATATTAAGGTTATCTCTCAGTGGAGGAACACTGGGTAATTTTAATTTACTAATTTTTGCTTATTTTGTGATTGGTAATAAACATTTCATTTATGCATAAAATGGCTCTACATAGCATGTCCGAAAAAACCCTCCACCCCAAAGACAAATATTCTTATTATATTTGGCAGCAAAGCAGACATGGGAGAGTCAAGAAGTCAGACAGATATGGTTTGAAACCCTGCCTTGGTCACTTACCACTTATGTGACTTGAGTCAAGTGACCTTATAAGGTCATTACAAGATCTGAATGAAAGTATATAATGCAGGTAGCACAAACATGGTACAGCCTGGCATGTAGCAAGAACTCATTAATGTATAGCCATTATAGTGAATTGCTAATATTGAGGGACTTTCTTTTTTCTCTAAAGTAAACAATTATGTTATTCCCTTCATAAAACAGCTTCACAAATTCCTGATCCCCTTGCCAAAGCCTACAGGCAGCCTGAGGCTACAGTGTGTCTGGGATGCTGATCTAGAATTTGACACTCTGGTCTAATCATTCTTTCCTTGCCAACCACACCTGACTAATTTTACTGTCCCACTCAAATTCATTCCAGTTAGCCAGAACTGCTCTTTATGACCTTCAGTACAAAGAACATATGTGTGCATGTGCATGTGTGTGTGTGTGCACGTTTAAGAGATAACATCTAGAGAAGTAGAAGAGTCTTGTGAATTTTCCAATGCTTTCTTTCCAAACTTTTGCAGTCAAAGAACATTTGGAGGAAAAGAAGGAAAATAGCTTGTCTTAAATGTTTCCTATGTGCCACTAATCTTTGCAAATGTTATTTAATGAACACAATAATTATGCCTGCTAGTTATCATTATTTCTACGCTTATAAATATGAAAGGCCCAAAGAGTTTCAGTAATGTGTCCAAGGTCACATAGCTTGTAACTAATGCAGCTGACAGTCAAATTCAAGTATTTTTCTATTACTAAATGAGAATATAGTGAATAAAACCAGGCATTTTTTTAAAAGCTAGCACTATAGGATGACTATAGTAAATGACAATTTATTGTGCATTTTCAAATAGCTAGAACAGATTTTGAATGTTCCCAACACAAAAAAATGACAAATGTTTGAGGTGATAGATATGCTAATTACCATGATCTGAGCATTACACACTGTATACATGTGTTGAAATATCACATTATATCCCCAAAGTATGTACAATTATTATGTGTCAATTAAAAAATTTTAAAGCACTAGCAATTTAAAATCATGCTCTGCATAATGATGTTTTAGTCAATGACCAACCACATATATGATGATGGTCCCATAAGATTATAATACAAAATTTTTACTGTACTCTTTCTATGTTTAGATGTTTAGATACATGAATACCATTGTGTTACAACTGCCTACAGTATTCAGTGCGGTCACATGCTGTACAGGTTTTTAGCCTAGGAGCAATAGGCTGTACATGTAGCATAGGTGTGTAGTAGGCTATCCCACTTAGGTTTATGTAAGTGCAATCTATGATGTATGCACGATGATGAAATCACTTAATGACACATTTTTCTCTTAACCTATTCCTGTCATTAAGCAACATGTGTTTGTATATGCACGAGAGAGAGAGAAACTATAATACTTACACTTTAAATTGACCTATGGTTGCTGGTAAACATAGCCTTTTTCTGCAGAATAGCTGGAGTGTAATGCCACTATCAGTTTCACACACATTCTTTTTTTTTTTCACCAATGAAGCACATGTCTTTAAAAATAAATTTCAAATTCATCTCCTGGGTGAATGGTGATCACATAATAATTATGCTTTGAACTGCTTCATAAATAGAATCTGTGAATCTGACAACAAAAGTTCTTACCTAAACTCTAGTTGATGATTATGACACAGAAAACATACCTCTCCCCTATCCTCAAAAACCTCCAGCTGTAGATGGACATTAAAGGTAGCCCATCATATATTTCTCATATGGGAAAGATTTCCCAGATATCAGAGCTTTAATTTTCTGGGTTTGAGGACAGTCAACCTGTATTGAGCCCTCTCCGATAAAGTGGAGGGGAACTTTCAAACACGTAAGCTCATCTGATTTCACAGCTCTGTGTTACAGTTGTTTATTCCCAGTGTATAGTTCAAGAAATTGAGAGGCAGAAAGATAAAGACATTTACCCAAGGTTTCTCAGCCATTAATTTATTTGTATGATTAAAAACATCTTTGATGTAGGTAAAATCCCTGAGAAACTTGAGGTTCAATGATGTTGACCTGCCCATGGACATACACAAAGTTTGTGGATGAGACTTAGCTTGCATGGCTTCAAATCCAGCGCATTCTGAATCACAATCACAATCTCTATTCATCCAGCTACCCCCTTTTCCCACTGAAATGTCTCTCAGGATCTCTGTGCTTCACTCAGATCATGGGTTTGTGCTCAGTAATTTTCTAATATCTCCCTGCCAATCTAACTCTCCTATCTTCTCAAGTCTCAACTGGAAAGATCCTGAAAAGTGTGCCAACTGTCCATCAGGTGTAAGGTGAAGCCAGTGCATAAAAGGCCAGCCAGAAAATCTCAGAGTAGACCAGATGGATGTGTGAGAACTTCCTGTTAAAGCACACAAATGCTTCCAAATAACAGATCCAAAGAATGACGACTCACACACACACACACACAATGAACAAAGTTCATTTACTTTTCCATCATCCTTGATGGAAGCTGCCTGACTTGAATAATTTACCAGACATCCAAAAGGAATTTAAGTGCTCATAATCTTACTAAATATCCATATCCTTCCTGAATTCTACAGATACTTTTCTTTGTATCTGCATGTTTCAACAACATATTTCTGAATTTGAGTTTTTCCTACAATGGATCAGTGAATAAAGATTGTTAAAAAAAAAAAAATACACAAAGTCAGTAAAATTTCCTCAAGGAGTGGGAATGTTTTTGAGAAATAAAAAGATCACTGAGAAGGTATGAATGTCCTTAGTCATGAGGGCATGAGGGCATTTAAGCTTTGCTTTGTCTGTTGGTAGCATGAGATAGCATAAAGGGAACTGAGTTAAGAATTAAAAGACATGACTTTAAGAAGAAATTATGTATATCGTCCCTGCTGTTTTCAGTGGGAAATCATTTAGCTCCAAGACCTGGGAGTAATGAGTGATTACTATTAATGGAAGATAATGAAGAAAAATGGTTAAGAGCATGGAGTCTGGCATCCAATTGCCTGTGTTCAAATCCTGGCTCCCTTACATACTAGCTATATGACTTTAGGCAAGTAGTGGGATCTCCCCAGGTCTTAATTTTCTCGTATGCAAAAAGGAGTTTTTTATTAGTCTTTTGTAAAGTAACATGATACATGAAAAACATGTGCATAGCAGTTAATAAAGCACTTGTTTCTACATACTATTTTAAACATTATTGTGTTTACTTTATGATCATCTTATGCTATAGTTTGGATGTTTGTCTCCTCCAAATCTCAAGTTGAAATTTGATCCCCAATTTTTGAGGTGAGGCCCAATAGGAGGTGTTTGAGTCATGGGGGCAGAACTCTCCAGAATAGATTAATGCCCTCCCTAAGGGAGGGGTGTGTGAGTGAATTCTGTATTAGTTCCTGTGAGAGCTGGCTATTAAAAAGAAATGGGCACCTTCTCCCCACCTTTTGCTTCCTTTCTCACCATGTGATCTCTGCACACACCAGCTCCTCTCTACCTTCTGCCGTGAGTGGAGGCAGCCTGAGGCCTTCACCAGAAGTGGATAGTGACACCAGCTTTCTTGTACAGCCTGCAGAGCCATGAACCAAATAAACCCAGTTTCTTTGTAAATTATTCAGCCTCATGTATTCCTCTACAGCAACACAAAGCAGACTAAGATATCTCACAATCAACGTTCTTCCAATGGAGAAATAATGAGAACAAAAAACATTATAACAATGATATAGTGAAACCCTTCATGTTTATCCCAGTGCTAGAAAGTTTAGGAATGCTTAATTGTGTTTGTAGATACATCATCAACTTCAACAACCTCTCCCTCAGTTACAGTTAAAGAATCTTGGTATAGACCAGATACTGCTGGAGGTTTTACTAATATTATCTTACTTAACCATCATAACACCAAAAAGACATGACTGTTATGATCCTCATTTGATAGTTGTGGACCCTGAGGGTGAGCATAATTACGCAATCTGCTCCGTGTTCCATGGCTGAAAAGAAGAGCACAAATTTCGGCATCAAACTGACCCCAAAATTCATACTTCTTCAACCTCCACACTGCCTTCTACATTTTTCCAGTGGTATTTGCTCATCAACAAATTCTTCCTTCCCCTCACCTCAAAGAAACAGCACCTACCACACAAGGCAATCCAGTGACTCTTCCGGGAGTAGTTTTCTGCTACATTAGTAAACACGTACACATAAGAAAAGAATGTAATAATTAATGTAGTCTTCTAACATCAAGGGCCAGAGCTGAATTTACCAACAAATATGTGAATAAAAATGAAGTACATGTGGGTTTGAGGATTTACATTTTTATTCACAAGGCAAAACCTAATCATTTCTTTAAAAAGAGATTTTCAACAAATGGACAAGATCGCACAAGCTAGTGGAGGCCCATGTGCTGAAGAGCCAAAGGTATACCTCTTTGGATAATATTATCAGTGTGGATCCACTCAGCTATCCCCTAATCAGAGAGCATTCCAAGAATACTGACGCCAAAATCTCGAAGGTATAACATCTTGAGAAAATTTCCAGTGTTACTTCAATATAATAAGTACTGGTTTAAAAATCATTTACTTTTAAACCAGACATGTACACTTCTCACTGGGTCTGTCCTGTTATGACTTAAAGGATCGTCATGATCACCGCTTCAGCTGAAAGAACAGGCAAAAGGGCAATGTTTTGAATATCATGACCCTTTTTATTCAGGCCACAAGTGACAGGATAGCAGTGGGCATTTGACCTACGGCGACCAATTTGTAGACTGGCTACTGACTTGTGATATTGCCTGGGGTTGACAGTTGTGTACAAACTAAAACAATTTTTTTGTTAGTTGAACCAATCATATTCTTTCTGTTAGGACATTAGCTGAGAATAATGAAGAGAATAAATGAGAAACAGAAAGGGAACACAGAGAGAGGGCAGGCAGGACAGTGACAAAGACATAATAATAGTGGCACCTTTGCTAAGGCATTCTTGCTGCTCATTGACTTGAACCCAAAATATGAGACCTGAGCCTGTTTCAGTCCTTGAACTTTTATTTCTGTAAAAGTTCTCCACCATTATCCTGCAGTGGGTATCCCTATAATAGCCCTGTTTCCTTGACAGTGGTGCCTATGGGACTTACTCTCCTCCATAACCAAGCTAAACAATTGTTTCCAGGGAAAGCTTCACAATTCCACTTCATAATGAAGATGATTAAGGGGAACTTAAATCTCATCCAATGTGTTACCAATAATTCATTTACTTATTCTTTGTTCCCTTCCTTCCCTCCTCCTTCTCTCATTTTCTTAACCAATACTTACTAAGCACCTACTGCCTAGATGTTTTGGTGGAG
The DNA here is from genome assembly GCF_000951035.1 of Colobus angolensis palliatus. NCBI lineage: Eukaryota > Metazoa > Chordata > Mammalia > Primates > Cercopithecidae > Colobus > Colobus angolensis. The sequence goes on from NW_012115821.1 coordinate 8,847,070, forward strand.
TTTGCGAATGTCCCTGAAGTTGGTCTTACTGTGTGTTAAGCACTGTGTTAGAAACATAAAATGCGCTGATGAGCAGGACAAACAAGATCCCTGCTCTCACATTGCATTTACTCTGGTTGAGTAGCTAGAATGAAAAGTCATTAAAAAGTGTGGTCTGGGAGCCATCAGAAGGCTGACCTTATCTAGTAAGACCTCCCTAGACAGTGATATCTACACTGACACTGAAGGGAGAAGAGGAATTCATCAACTAAAAAGCATTGAGCAAAAAGGAGAGAGAGCATTCTGGGCAGTGGAAGTGGCATGCACAAAAGTTCATGAGAACAGCTAGAAACCATCATCAGGCCCCCAAAACATCAAGAAATGTGAAATGTGTACAGAGCAAGAAATTGTCTCTTGGTATGAGAGTTAAAAGGGTGAGGATGGACCACATTCCCCTATCCTAAGGAACTTTCCCCAGTAAAGTTTGGATGATTCACTACATTCAACTGGCAGCATAATTCTTTTTTGTAGGCTTCAAAGAGACCAAAGAGACTGGCATGGAAGATAGAGGGTGGTAAGTGGTTGGAAGGACTTAGTACCTCAGGGAACAGAGATCAAGTTCTTACACCTCACATCTCACCCTGTGCTCTATCCAGTAACTATATTATGCTGCCCAGAGTCATTTAGGTTGGAAGAAGGTATTTCTTTATCATCACCATCATCATGGTCACAATTATCATTTACTTTAGAAGGATACTTAATAGTTTGCTAAACACTTTTTCACGCTTGGTCTCACTTAAAATTTTCAACACTATAGGCAGGAGATATTGTCCCCAGTTTTCAGGTTAGGAAACTGAGGTCTTTAAAGGAGCCTAAGCTAATATATTGAACAGGAATAATAACAAATACAACGAAAGTCAAATACATCCCCACAGAAGATGAAGACTCAAAGGAAGACCATGGTTCTGTGCACATACTCCTTAGAGATTTTCTCCTTTTCTTCTACTAGCACATGACTGTTTTTCTTCTGTCCCCATACCTCAGTCAGTGAGAGATGTGGGTCCTCTGGGGAACAGAGAACTAGGGATCATGTTTCTACTTCAGCATAACTCTAGGGTTTTCTCCATGTTTCTATGGGGGATCTCCCAAGGGCCTGGAGCACCTGGGCATTACAATGTGGTTAGTAAGTGCCTTTATCTGACCCTATAAGGAACCTTAGCCACATCCTGGAGAATTCAGTTGGGTCCACTGTGTCTCTTTCAAATGTAGGAAATTGTCTATGGATTGTTTTTTGAGAAAGACCAGGAAAAGTATCTCTCCACACCTCAAGGACAAACCCCTGAAGTCCAAGTGCTTGCAATTCTTCCATTAGACCTTCTCCTTTAGGTTCAACACTGGCCTCGCTGGAATTTTCTTTGAAATGTGAATATTCCAAGGAGCAAGTGCCTGAAGAGACATTCATGCTATGGTAAAAATAGTCTTGCCAGTATGAGGGCCCTCCACAGTGCAGGACAGAGATAGAGGGGCTAAAAAGAGGTATGAGCAAATTCGAATTCAAATTTCTACCTCAGAGTTTTGCCAAGACTTTAACTTGCAAAAAGTTATCTGTAATGTCCTAAATTATCCTTTGATGAATTTCTACTTTCTCCCTTTTCATCACCGTCACAAGCGCTGGCATCGTTATCATCATCACCTTTATAATCATTGATTGAGCACTTATCACAGTGTAGGTACTATGCAAGGCACCTTACTTGGATAGATCATTTAATCATGATGGCAACACTTTGAAGTAGGAACTATTATTAGCCCTGTCTTATAGATGAGGAAAATGAAGCCTAGTATATTTAACTTGCCCAAGGTAACGAAGCTAGTAAAAAATAAAATCTGAATTCAAATCCACAAGAAGCATTCCTAACCCTTTTCTCTTTTTTTTCTGTACTTGTGAGGCCAAATACCAATTGTCTTAATACACTCAGGAAAGCATTAAGAAATGAATCCACCAGCACACTGGGGAGCTGCTTGTTTGTTGTGCACTTATTGATTCGTACTCCAATTGCACATGATTTTTGTCACCTATTGAGAGGCTAGAAGGTTCTAATTAAACCCACATTAATATAGCTTTAAATTACATCAAACTGTCAATGGTAGACTGCTGCTCACAATTTAAATAAATTTTATGTAAGAATTCCCTGTCTTGCTTATACATAAGAAGAAAGTGAGTTTTCTGACTTATGCACACATTTTTTTTTTTTAACAAAAGAGGGAAAGAAGATAAAAATGAGATTAAATTATTGGCTTTATAATCGAAGTCTTTTTCTACATATTTAAAATGAAAAGTACTGGTTTTTAATTGGAATCTACTCTACCTTGGTTAATTAATAACTAACAGAAAATAAAGCCAAATATAAAAGACAATTGATGTCTGTTGAATTCATCTCTAAATACAAATGTTCCTTGGCATTTTCAGAAAAGACCTCAAATATATAAGTTGATGACTGAGATAAACACTGTAAAATAGGATAACATCTGATTTTTAAAGCTTCTTTGAGGATCGGGGTAAGATATGGCAAGTGCTTGCCACATTGGAAGAAGCAGAAGAATGTAGCATTTAAGAGAATGAAGTTGGGAGTGAGGCTGCTCAAATCTTGGCTTTGCCATTTCCTACAATTTTTGTCCCTGATGAGCTGGTTAACATCTTTGAGCCTCCTGGTGAAACGGGAATGTTAAAGTTACACAGCTTCAACACAATGATGTATGAAAAACACAGTAATGTAGTCCCCCATATGATGCCTGCATGACAAAGGTAGCTATTATTACTTCTCTCATTAGGAGTTTAAAATGGTGGCTATTATAAAATTGTATTTATTATATGTTACAACGACACATTTCACTTTGTTGTTATCAATAGCATAAATTATAAATGTTATTAATATTAAGAAAGCAGTATGATATTTACTTGAAAAACACGGCTTAGAATTAAAATTCAGGAATGATGACTATATAAAAGCTAGTGTCTCCATTTAAATCAAGTAGACCTATACCTCACATATCAGACATGCTGCATCCTTGGATTCACTGGCCTCCTTGGTTAGGCAGGGAGGTAGACTGGAAAGGGCGAATGGTGATGTGAAACCCAGGGTTACAACAGAAATGGTATTGCAAAATTAGGGATAAATGTCAAAAATAACGATTAGAAGAATTAGGCAAATTGAGTCAGCAGTTTATTCCATAGGCACAGAATCTAGGGCTGCAGCATTGTGTTGGAGAACTATGCAAGCCACACAAATATTGTTTTGAGGAGTTTCAGTCCTTTTGATGACCTTAAGTCTGCACCAATGTGGTCCTAAACAATATGGATGTGTGGATTCCTCCACTTTTCATTTTACATAAATCCACAGGTACAAATTCAGTGCACTGTATATAGTAAAGAAAGAATGTACTAACATAATTTTTCAAAAGGAAAGGGAAAAAGGAGACCAAAGGTCAACTGGCAAAATACTAAAGTAGCAAAATAAGAATTACCTGTGGGCCGGGCGCGGTGGCTCACGCCTGTAATCCCAGCACTTTGGGAGGCAAAGGTGGGCGGTTCATGAGGTCAGGAGATCGAGACCATCCTGGCTAACACGGTGAAACCCTGTCTCTACTAAAAATACAAAAAATTAGCCAGACGTGGTGGCA
>NW_012115821.1:8851031-8925210 GCF_000951035.1 Colobus angolensis palliatus
AAAAAAAAAAAAAAAAAAGAATTATCTGTGGAAGACAGGACTATACCAACTTAGTTTTTCAGAGTGGTCTGAAAAAGGGTAAGTTTAATACATATTTTGCCATTTCCAAATGATGGCTTAAGAGATTTTCCGGACCTATTTTATCATCAGGGAATAAATGAAAAAGACCACCAGAGTCAGGGCTATGTCCCAACTTTTCCGTTTTGACCTAAAAGATAGTGAAAAGTACCCTGACCTCATTTAAGCAGAGATTAAGGATATGGGAGTTTTGCCTGTAAGTCTTTGAAAGTGGCTAAAGCTTTCCCTCAAGGTTTGACTTTTATATGTTATTAAGAGTTTAAATCTACTGTATCCGTGAACCCTTCCTAAGGAAAGAACACGTAAACAAAGTGGATTTTTTTCCCCAGGCTATAAAATCCAAAAGTAGAAGATGACTTTAAAGGTAATACCAGTTCATGTACGTAATCCATAGAAAATAATGTAAAATATGAGCAATTTTAAAGAATTTCTTGTGTGTGTGCACAACTGTAGACAGGTGATATGCCCACAATTCTTCCTGCATACCACAGTTTACCATCAGCCTCTCCCATTCTCTACCTACTGTATCTCAAATTACACCCCCTGAAAAAATCAGTTTTAACAGTTCAGTGCTTTATATCTACATTTCCCTCTGTGTTCATACAAATTACACACATGTACACTCACATACAAAACTGTATTTTTTATTTGTGCAAATATGGGACTCTATATATTATTTGAAATATGATTGAATAAATTATCTACATGTTTATTAAAAGGATAAATATTGGTTTTTCCATTTAGCAATTTTATCAAATACAAATAATAAAACTTACGTTTTCTCACTTAAGAATTTTATCAAATGCAGTGATATATTTACCTGCAGGTCAATGCATATTAATTAAATTCCTTTTTTTTTTTTTTGAGACAATGTCTCACGTTGTCGTCCAAGATGAAGTGCAGTGAAGGGACCACAGTTCACTGTAGCCTTGACCTCATGGGCTCAAGGGATCCTCCCACCTCAGTTTCAAAAGTAGCTGGGACTATAGACATGCACCACAGTGCCTAATGTTTTAAATTTCTTTTCCTTTTTTACAATCTCACATTATATTTATTTGATCATAATGTGGACAAGAAAAATGTATTCCTATTCTTTTTGATACTAACAGTTTTACAGAATTTGTTTTCAGTTTCCGTCAAATAACATATAGCATATCTTTTTGATATGGAATCTCATACCCATTTAGATCCAGTATGTTCATTAGAATAATATAGTCTTCTGATTTTAAAAGCAACGATCGCTTATAGAAAAACGATATGCATCAGACATTTAGTCAGAAAAAGAAACACGAGAACATGTCTTTTATGTTTGATATCACTTAACTTACAGGATGATGTGAAAATAGTTTGGTTATAATTTTAACAAAACTAAAAGTCACTTCAACTAATGAAAAAAATTAAACACTGAAGAATCAAATATCTATTGACTAAGCTGATATTCCTGTCAAAAGAAATGTCTTCTGTTGCACTAAATAGTAGAATTAGAAATGCAATATATGTTAAGGCATATTTTAATTAATATGTTCCAGAATTACACAGTTTCCCTATGTTGACTAAGCTGGCCTTAAACTCCTGGGCTCAAGCAATCCTCCCATCTCAGCCTCCCAAAGAGTTGAGATTATAGGCATGAGCCACCACGCCTGGCTAATTCATTCTTTTTTATGGCAATATAATATTTCATAACATGATGAATTGTACTTTAATTATTTTCTTATAATGGACTTACTAGTTATTTCCAGTTCTTTTCACTACAGATGATGTTGCAATAAATATTCTTGAGAATATTGCTATTATCTGAATGTTTACGCCTTCCCCCAAGTTCACATGTTGAAATATAGTTCCCAAAGTGATGGTCTTAGGAGGTGGGGCCTTTGGGAGATGATTAGCTCATAAATGTGGAGCCCTTGTGAATGGGATTAGTGTTCTTATAAGGGACGGATGAGATCAGAGTTCTTCCCTTCTGCTATGAGAAGATATAGCAAGGAGGCTCCATCTGTGAACCAGAAAGTAGGCCCTCACTAAACAGTGAATCTGATGGCACCTTGATCTTAAGACTTTCCAGTTTTCAGAACTACAAGAAATAAATTTCTGTTGTGTATAAGCTATCCAGTTTATGGTGTTTTGTTATAGCAACCCCCAAAACTAAGACACATATATCTTTACATGCATGTTTATTTCTACAGCATGTATAAGCTATCCAGTTTATAGTGTTTTGTTACAGCAACCCCCAAAACTAAGACACATATATCTTTACATGCATGTTTATTTCTACAGCATGGGGAAATTGCAGCTTAAATACACTGTCAAGTTTAAAGCTGCTGTCTATTGCTTTGTAAAACTTTCACAGAAACAGGATAAACTGGGATATTTTAAGTGCTCCGTCATTACCGGTTTACAATTTTTGCTGATTACTTGCTGTTTAACCAAGCACTATGAAAGGAACCAGTGAGGGAAACAGAGACAAACAGAAGAAATGTTCTGCCATCTATAAGAAATCACATTTCCTCTCATTGTCAATATCTCCCACAGAAAAAGATATCTCAGAGTGACTCCTCAAGCCATTATGTGCATGCAGAATGTATGTTCTTTCCCTCTGTTCATTACTAGCTTTTTCAGCAACTAGTACTCTCTCTCCTCATGTCTCTGGCTCAGCTCTTTTAAAACGTAGATCAACCAACTAACTTATCTGACTTTTAAAATTTGCTTTGTCCATTATTCATGTTCTCTTCCACAAATGAGAGTCGAATTACTGAGGTACAAGCAAAAAGCCCTTCCTCTTTGGAGCCTTAGAATCCTAGAAGATAGAGGGGAAGGACTGCAAATAATTTAAATGTAGTAACTTAGTAACCTTTATTCTACTTCACTCTTTCTCTCTCATACACATCTCCTGCACACACACACACACACACACCTCCCTGAAAGAGGGGGGAACTATAAAAGAGTATTTTGCAGTGTGATAAATTCTTATGAATGAATAAAAATCTAGTGGAAGTTCAAAGAATGAGGTGAATCATTCAGTTTGGGATAGAGGAAAGAAGAAGGAATAAATATGAGAAAAGGCTTCATTGAGGAGGTAACATTTAGTTGAGGTAAAAGACAAACTTTTTTTTAGGCTTGAAAGGTGAGGACATTCCATAGAGTGTGAAGAAAAATAGCCAGGGCACTGAGGTAAAAGGGGGTTTTGAGTTTTGGAGGGATCTGGTATAGCTTAGAGCGGTGGTTCGCCAATTATAATGTGGATAAGAGTTATACAGGGAGCTTATTTAAAATGCAGATTCATGGGCACCCATCTTCCCAATATTTTGATTTGGTGTCCAGAAATGTGTAATTTGAACAAGTTCATCCAGGTAACAAACACCTTTTTACATACCAGTAGAGACTGTGTGAGGAGCAATGGCACAAAATCATGTTGCCACAGTATTGAACACGAACTAGTATTTCAGACAGGTGAGAGTGTGAGACAATAAGAGATTGTGTCAGAAAATGATGTCAGGTCTTTGAACTGGGTTTTGAGAGATAATAACTTGACAATGAAGCTATTATTTTCTTCCCTAAAAGCCACTACTTCACAGGAAATATTTATTGAATAGCTGAATGAATGAATGTGGGCAGAATTCTGAGAAAGCAAACTGAAAGTTTCCAGAACTGTGATGATTGCTTGCTTATCTAACTTGACTGTAAGGCAAACAGTTTGAGAATAGCCAGCTCTGAACCACTAATTCAAGCCTTCCAAAAGCTGTCTTGGTGTATGTAAAATTGATATACGCATGCATTTTCATTCAAGTCTACAAACAAGGTAAATGTAATTATCTTGTAGATCATCCGTGTAAACAATCATCACAGTTATGTAGTCACTGCCAGATACAAGCCCTTAGAGCTAAGATCTAGGAACAGAGAACAGGCTCTTACATAATTTCCCAGCTAGTCAGTGTTAGGGCCTGTGATTAATGCTACATGACAGGCTTTGAACTTTCTATTCAGATAGGTTTGCTTGCCTTTTGGAGCTCCTAGCAAGACGAAACGTGTGACCTGCAGATTTCACTCTGAATAACCATCATCCAGCCAACAACACTGACATGGCTCTGTGGCCCTGTGGGTAACCGTTGCTGTGCCTCACTCCTCTGCCCATACACAAATTGCAGTAGGAGCGTCAGGGTGGTTTTACAGAAGTGGAATACAACTTCCTGAAGCCCAGTAGCTGAAGAAAGCCATGGCAAACAGGCTGGTGGGCTCTTCTGGGTGTAATCAGAAAAGCCCTAGAGGAGTGGCCAGGGAAAAGAAACTATAGTAGGGAAGAAAGGAGTTCTGCTCTCTACCCGCCGCCGTCTATGACAGTCTGTAACAGCTTCGCAGCATCTTTCCCTCCCTGGAGCTCCCGCGGAGCAGTTGAACACGCGCTTCCAGCATCCCAGTCCCGCCTAGGAGCTGTCCCAGTTCTGACCAACTTTCTGAGCCTGGCCAAGTCTTCCCGGTTCCTCCGCTCAGCTATGGGTCCTCCACCCATCCCCTCATCCCCGCGAAGGTCCAGGTGAGGGGCCAGAGCCCAGCGGCAGCTCCTCCAAGCGTCCCCCTCCCCCATCTCCCAAGGGGGAGGTTTCTTTCCACAGTCCCTGCTCGTCTGCAAGCGGTGAGGTGAGACGACACTTGTCTAAGCGCCTGCAAAAATGCGTCCACACTCCCGTCTCCAAGCAGAGCGCCTCAACCTTGTCCCTACCACCTTGGAACGGCACCTTAGGAGGGGGCAGGATAGAAATCTCCGGCTTGAGGGTAGAATCTCCGGCTTGGAGCAGAACCGAGCTGGGAGCACCCCATGCGACCTCTCCTCACCCGATGGCACGCTGCCTGGGGCCCCTCCCTGTACACACACACTGCTACTCACCAATTCCAGGGCTCGCAGGAAGGCAAGGGGCTCCTTCAGCACCCGGAAGGTGCCCGCAGAGGCCAGCTTTGGGGGAACGAGGCGAGAGAGAGAAAGCAAAGCGTGAGGAAGGGGCTGGGGGTGCCTCTCCCAAGCCGCGGCACCCCCTGCCCCCTCGCCCCGCTCCCAGCCAGCCGCCCTGCCCAGTTCTGTCTCACCTGACTCACAGGGTCCATAGCTCGCCCTCGCTCGCTCTTCTCACCCACCAGTTCTTTTTAAAAAGGAAGTTCGCTTGGCACCACCGTCCTCAGGGCCAGAAGTCCCTTCGGGAGCAGCCAGAGGAGCGACACCTTGGAGCAGCCCGGCGAGGGCAGGGGGCCTCGGGGAGCCCACTCGCTAACGCTGGGCTCTGCGCTCCGGGAAGCCAGAGCGTCGGGGAGGCGAGGCGAGGCGAGTCAGCCAGGGGTGGGCAGGGAAGAGCTGGGGCAGGGTAGAGACAACAGGGGAGGGGGAAACCCATGCAGCCAGGAGAAGGCTGTCATTGGCCAGCCGCGCTCCAGAGGGGAGGGCGAGGAGGTGGGCGAGGCAGGACCCACAGGCATTGGTGCAGGCTCAGCCGTGCGCCCGGTGCCCTCTGGCTCTGGGGAAACTTGAGGTCTGTTGGTTTGGGAAAGCGGGCTTGGAACGGTCAGCAAGACGGCTGTCCACCTGAGGAAGAGGTTTCCAGGTAGGAGGAAGACACCCACACCTTACATGGGACATCTGTGTGAGTTCTGATGACTTCTGAACAGCAAAATAATAATAATAATGATAAATACCTAAAAATAAAAAATAACTATTTGTTGACTCTTTCATTCCTTCCAGCCTTTATAGAGCATCCTTCCTGTGGGCAGGCAGTGCTTAGGTGCTGGAGTACACAAAAAAAACAGGTTAAGCATTGCCACTTCCCCCAGGGGAAGCAGAAGGGGAAGCAAAACTTGCAATGTGGTCTGGACAGTGATGCAAAGCAGAGCACAGGGGCCATGGGCACAGGGCAGGGGATCCATCTTGGCCTGTGGATGCCAGGGCAGAGGACCAGGACGGAGGAAACTGCCTAGAGAGAAGAGATGGAAACAAATTAATCTTGAATGTGGGACCATGTGCCAGTGGAAAACAGATTTAGCAAGGATGAACTGGCCAAGGTAAAACATCTCATGAAAGGCTAAACAGGGAATGAAATTTAGGTACCTTTCAAACTCATTTTATTTCTGAGATCTTTTGCCTGAGATCTGACCCCCAAATGAACTTCCCCGCCAAACTTATAACTCTGGGTCACTCCTCCAAAGTTAGACTCTTTTCTTGAAACTTAGTGAAAGGTGATTCATGTTGCTTCCTCTTAGTGGGCTAATCTTGCTGATTATAATAAAAACAACAACAATCGAACAACTGAGTTCTTTCTATGAGCTGAAAACTGTGCTAAGGGCTTTACAAACCATTACTTCATTAAATATTTACAAACCCCCATAAGTTAATAATACTATTATTCCCATTTTAGAGATGAGGAAATTGAGGCCCATGGAAGGAAAGTGGCCTGCCCAAGGTTGCCCAGCTAGCAGATAGTGAAGTCAAAATTGATTTTTTTTAAATCAGAAAAAGAAAAGAAGAAGAAGGGGAAAAAGGAAGAGGAAGAGGAGGAAGAAGAAGAGAAGGAGGAGAGAGAGGAGAGTTCTTAGCTACTACGTCAAGTAGTGATATGTCCTCTTCCTTCTCACTCCCTTTGGACTGGATTCCATTTATGAGTAGTCTCCCAGCAACACAGATAGTCCATCTGTTTACTACAAAGATTTGCCAAAATGGTTTGGAGTTCATGTGTGTGTGTGTGTGTGTGTGTTGGGGGGCAGGTATTTGATATGTAGAAGTGGATGAGAAATACAGAAATCAGTAATTCGCTGTTGGGGAGGGGGAGGCAGCTTCTAGGTAAATGCCCCCTGCTAGTGAATTTCGCTACAGAAAAACTAGAAATGTAGTTAGTAGGTACTCCAGTGGACTGTTTGCACCATCTGCAGTCAGGCAGTTTTGTTCCTACTGCTCTTCCTACATGCAGATAAAGCCTGAAACAATTAGAAACAGTTGTTTCAAAAACAAGCCATTATGCAACTATGGGGGAAGGGTTGGGGGGAGAACTAACACTATCAGTTACTTAGTGTGTACCCTACCATGTATGTATATGATCTTATGGGGGAAGTTACTTAACCTCTTCAAGACCTCAGTTTGTTTCTTTGTTTTAATCTGTAAAATGGAGCCAAAATACCTATCTTAACTGTTTTTTATGAGAACCCAGTGAGATTTTGCAGATAGCATATCTAGGGCAGTCTGCATTTCACAATCCCTCAGCATGTGTAAGTTACAGATCACTTCTACAGAAGCAAAGGTGAAGACTCAGAGGTCTATATCAGGGGCAGGGTAGATTGTAGCAATGTCCTGCTGCCCTTTGCAGTGCCCCTTCCCATCTACATATCCTTGCCTTTTGAACCCAGTGGTAGCCATGTGAATTGGTTTGACCAATAAAATATGGGCATTTTGTTGGTAATGTGTGCTTTTCTGGGCAGAAGTTTTAAGAACCACCAAGTGATTTGCCAACTTATTTCCTTCTACCATGATGAATATGATTTCTACATAGAGGTTACTCTGACAACTTGGGTCCTAGTGTAAGGATGACATAGGCAGAGCTGCAACCAGACCTTGATGGACATGAAGCTAAGCAAAAAAAAAAAAAAAAAAAAATGCATTTTGGGGTGTAAGCAACTGAAAAATTTAGGTCTTTTCTTACTGTAGCACAACATAACCTAAGCTGCCTGATAACACAACTAGTAGTAGCTGAACCAAAATTCCACCCTAGGTTCCTATGATCTCATGGTCCTTGTATTCACTCTCTTTGCATGGTAGTCAACTGGCTTACAGGTTATGAGATCTCCTCCATATATTTAATAATGGTAATTATTATTGTAATAGCTATTACCGGTTGAGTTCCTGCTACCTGCCAGTCATTGTGCTAAGTGCTTTACATACATCATTTAAGTATCATAATAATTTCCCCTTTTCCACCCTTAGAATGGCTATGTAACTTGCCTTAGGTCTTCTACATATTTATATCTCTTTACACAGGGAGAGAGACTTATTTGAAATATTGCCTTCTTGCAGATCATTTGAGTTGAAAACTTGGCACAGAGGAAGTGAGATTACTGAGCCTATTCCCTCAGGTCTCTCTTAACACCCAATGTTCCTTCTGACTAATATGGTGGCATATTTTTTTCCATTTCTCCAAACGCCATGTGAAGGAAGTCAAAATTGTGGCAAATGGCAGTGTAATAGCTTAGACAACAATTGCACATTGTCAGAGGATGCTTTTCCCATTCCAGAAATGTATGAGCTTCCAACAGCTGCATCACCAAAATAACCCAGAGTTTCATATCACATTTGCAATGTTAAATATTTTGTAGACTTTGGGTTAGAACCTCTGTATTCAGACCTGGAAATAACACTGGGTTCCCTAAAGAACTAGGTTGGGGAAGATAGGACAGATGATATAAACACTGCCACAATATTACTATTAATGACTAAGGGTGACCCATTCTCTTTTGCCCCAAGGTGATGAAAAGTAATTTCCCTCTTACTATAACGAATCTATCACAATAGATGAAGGATAAAGTTAACTTTGGTGGGTATAAATGATCCATTTTGATGGCCTGTATTGATTATGTAAGTCAAATAATTTCCAAATTATCTTTTGTTTTGGGCCAGGCACCCATAGCTGTGAATACTTCCTTTGATATGCAAGGCAATCCATTTATTTACTGCAGTCGTCTGGTTCTCAACAGAGGGTGATTTGGACACTTCCCTCCACTGGAAAACATGTAACAATGTTTGGAGACGTTTTGATTGTCACAACGAGGTGGGGGAGGGGGCAGCGGATGACACTACTGGCTTCCACAGGGCAGAAGCAAGAGATGCTGCTCAATATCCTACAATTCAGAGGACAGTTATTCAAAACAAAGAATTTTCTGGAAAATGTCAATGGTGCAAGGTTGAGAAACTTCAGCAAGTAAGGGCTGAGTGCCTGTCGTGCCCTGGTACTGTTCTAGGTACTGTAAACAGCTTGCCAAGGTTCCTGCCTTCACAAAGCTTACACTATAGTAAGAAATACATTCAGCTCAATTTAGTAAAGCTCAACATTTGCTAAATCAGCAAATGAAAATCAAGTTACAAAACCAACCATTTGGAATCTCAAAGAGGGTTAATCTTGAGTCAAACTATACAAACCAAAGGACCAAGCTATAATAGAAGAACTTGCATTATTCAGGCAAATTACATCTTGTTCTCACAGGAAAATATACCTGGGTTTCATATTCCTATGTCTCTTGTGACAAAGAGAAAAAACTAATTTAATACTTTATCTGCAGCAACTTAATACAAGAGGAAACACTACCCATATGTTTTGAAATCTAAAATCATGGAAAAGAGTGGAAGTCTGTCAAAATGTTGTATATCTAACCCTCTGCTCATGCTGCTAACCTGAAATTTCCAAATCTTTCCTTAAGTAAGTAAATATGAAAGCAAAGGCCAATAGCATGCCTGTGCATTTATTTGTTTGTGTGTTTGATTTTGCATAGGGCCACTGGTACACAGGACAGGAGATCGTGTGGAAATATTTTCAAAAACTCTAATTTTAGAGTAAGTATAGTATTATCTCTCAGTCCAAAGATGAAATAAAACATTTTTACTTTCTTATGCTCCTGTGTCTTAAATGGATGCAAAAAAAGTGCAAGAATATGTATACATGTTCGTTTGGTTTAAAACTTCATCACATCATAAGATTTCATAGGCTTCTTATGAAAATCTTAGCATTCAAATAGGATCATTCTTAATTAACAAATATAACTGATATAAAAATTCATATATGGAGCCGGGTGTGGTGGCTCATGCCTGTAATCTCAGCACTTTGGGAGGCCAAGGTGGGCGGATCACAAGGTCAGGAGATCGAGACCATCCTGGCTAACACGGTGAAACCCCATCTCTACTAAAAATACAAAAAATTAGCCAGGCACGGTGGTGGGCGCCTGTAGTCCTAGCTACTCAGGAGGCTGAGGCAGGAGAATGGTGTGAACCTGGGAGGCAGAGCTTGCAGTGAGCCGAAATCATGCCACTGCACTCCAGCCTGGGCGACTGAGCAAGAATCTGTCCCCAAAAAAAAAAAAAAATTCATATATGGATGGTCAATGTGAACTTAAATTATAAAATGCTTTTACTATTTCTATTTCCACATTTGTTCCAAATGAAATAGATTTTTGTTAATTACGTTAGGCTTGAATACATGCAAATTAGAGGACCAAACCTAACACAAAATGATTGAATCCATTGACCCCAGAGAATAATAATAGCAACAGTAATTATAAAAAGGGTTCTAATAATACATTAAGTATTAATATTAATTAGATGCTGAACAGAATGCCATGTGCATCTACAGGCATAAATTCTTTCTTTCCTCATCAACCTTATAAGTATCTACTACTGTTACTTCCATTATGCAGATGAGAAAACACAGTTCAAAGAGATTAAAAATCTCAACTAAGGTCTTATAGAGAGCAAACAGCAGAGTCAGGATTTTCCTCCTACTCTCATAACTTTCCAAGAAAAAGATGATTTGCAGTTTTCATTGCAATTTTGAAAATGTCACAAGCTTTAGGCAAAAATATTTTTCTTGCTGAAACATAAACAAAATTTCTCTGGAGAACTGAAGTAAAGATGGGCACCATTTTCTACGACTACTGCTAGTATTTCAGGAACGTACTAGAACACAATTAGAAAAAATCTCTTCCCCCTTCTCAAAGGCTCAATCATTGTAATTTTTATCTTTCATCATTAACTGTGTATTTCCAAAATGCTCATCATTTTTGACATTCTCCTGGGATCACTCCCATGTTTTCGCAGATTCATGAAGCACAACATCTTTGAGTTAGTTTCACACTGTTACCAAAACACCAGAGGTTTGGTCCAGGTCCTGCTGCTTGCCACACAAAAAGCCAGTCACTGAGACAATGAGTATGCCAAGGAAGAAGGCTTTAATCTGGTGCTGCAGCCAAAGAGATGTGAGATCAGTCCCAAATCCATCTCCCTGACTGTTTATCTAGCAGGGAAGAAACAAAGCTATGTGTGGGAAAACAGGAACTAGGGAGGGTTAAGGACTGAGGAATGAAGGGTATGGCATTTCATTGTCTGGATGCATTGATCTGGTGAGTTTCAATTCTTTGATACTTTTTTTGAGAGGCCTGAGGGTCATTGCCTGAGGAAGGAACCTAGATAAAACAAATTTACTTTCAAGCTTTAAGACCACAAGGGACAATTTCTATGTTTATCCCAAAAAAATGCCTACAGAACGATTGGGTCAGTTTTAACACCACATACTGCAATTTTTGACTGATGTAAACAAAGCCCAAAGAATGGCCCTCCATTCTTGCCTAGTCTTCATCCCAAGGAAAGAGTCTCCATAAAGGTGTTGACACAAGTTCGAGTCAGTTAACTGAGTTCATCATATCCTGGCTCTATCATTTCCTAGTTGTATGACCTTGGGAAGTCACCACCCTCTTGTCGTTCAGTTTCCTTATCTGTAAAATGGAGGTAATAATTTTTATCACCCCCATCACTTAGCAAGAAGGAATAAATGAGTTAATACAGTAAGGCACCCAGAAGAACATCTGGCAGCAGATGAGTTAATGTAGACATCTAATAAAAGTCTAAGAAATATGACCAACAGCAATGGAAAGGAGATGTCTATGATATTAACACCCTGCGTGGTTATCACACACCACTACTCACAACATATACTTGTAAGAAGTCATTTATTGTCTTTTCTTTCCTTCTTTCAAAATTCTCATTTCTTACTTTTTCCCCCAATTCTCTTTTCTTCCTTTCTCTTTGAATCCCTAGGCTGTCAGTTGATCCGGGAATTTTCCTTGGAGGTTAGCAAGAATATTTGGTCATTCAAAATATTCTTTTGGGGGATGTATAGATACACATACACATACATTATTGGATAATCCTAAAACCACAGATTCAATATATTAATATATGTAGATGCTATATAAATGAAATACATACAATCCTAAGATTATATAATACAGCAGATTTTTTATTTCCCTGATGGTTATAAGTTGAGATTTGGCAGAGTTTTTTAAAAACTCATTTTTCTTAAAATGAGTTTTGCTTAGCAATATGTACAATCTCTAATAGTTTTAATTCTGTTTTAGGGAAGAGATATTTATATATGTAAAACATATAGATGATGAAGATAGGAAAGATCAATGGATTCTACTATATACTTAATAAAAGTATGTAATCCAAAGTATACTGCATGCATTCACTTTATTATATTCTCCAGTCTTTAGACCTTGCACTTCAATATGACAAAATAGTTTTTGCATCTGCTCTGAATGTGGTAAAAGAAAACCTTACCCTGCTCAGCAATTAAAAGGATCATTTCCTTAATCCTTCCTAACCTAAACCTTTAAGAAAAGTAAAATTCACATTAATTTAAATATTAAGATAATAGAAAATGGACTTCTTTGGCACTCATGGTTATAATCTCTGCCTGCCTAAGTTCTTTCACATAGCTGGGCTAACACGTGAGGATACTGCCCAATCCACTCACACAGAGAGAAGAAGCATGAATCCAATACCTAAAATTAGGTTTTTACTAAATTATATTGCACTGCAGTTTTACACCTGCTTAGCAAATAGTACCCAGAAGAAAGGTAAAATTACATAGTTTCTTCGCCAGAAATAGAAAACAGATTAAAATGTTAAACACTTAAAAAGAGAGAAGGAAGGGAGGAAGGAAGGAAGGAAGGAAGGAAGGGAAGGGAAGGAAAAGAGAATTTTTATCTCTAAATCGTGGTCAAAAGATATTGTCAACAGTCTCATTGTAAGTTACTTTTATTTAGCATTTACTACATGCCAGGCACTGTGATAATCTCTTTATAACACTATGAAGTAGTTACTATTATCCACATCTTATAAATAATGGAACTGAAGCATAGATAAGTTAAATTACTGGCCCACGTTCATACAACTAAAAACCAAGCCAACTTTGAAGTCAATATTTCTCAAGAATTTGAACAAATTTTATACCTTCTAATTGTATAAGGTATGAAATATACATCTCTCAGATCACAACTGGAATCTGAAGATATTGATGAGAGTTTTATTTAGCTACCAGTCAGTCCCAACTGCCTAATTAAATATTAGAGAACTGGTTCCCCCACATTCTCAATCAGCATATGTCCCTTGGTTTGATTTATTTTAATCTTATGACTGATGATTCTTGCAAAATCATTTGATCTAAAGAAAAGTTTTCAAAACATCTTAAGGAGTTATTGTTTTATCTTAGTGCTATTCTCTCTTCCTGATAGCTGGGGAGCAAGAGCAGCCACCTTGGAGCCAAAGATGAAAGTCAGGTCTGGAGGTTCATAGGTTTATCTGACACTGTATTTGTAATAAGGTAGTACTTTGTTCATGCTATTATGTTTTGGGATTGGTTTTTTGGTTCTGAGAGTACTTTAGACTGTCCCGTAATACAAAGCCCTTCAATGCTCAGTTCAAATGGCATCTGCTTTGTAAAGGCTTCCAGATTTCTACCTCCTTTAGTCATTTTTATCCTATGCTCTTTGTATTTGAAAATATTATCTTAGCATTTATAATCCTCTGGTTTTACTATGGTTGTCTTAATTTAGTGTCCGTTTCTAACCTTAGAAGTCTTACCTAATGCTCTAGACTAAATTAGGTACCTCCAACTCCCTTAAGAAATCTGGCACATAATAGGCACAGAGAAAATGTTTGTTGAATGAATATATGATCTCCAGAAAATATGGATTACTCATATTTGTAGCCCATTAGTTGCTAAGCTCAGTGTCTGGCACATATTAGGTGACCAATAAAAGTAGAATGCAACAGTTTGAATAAGATGATATTGGATGAAATGCAATATGGAGTGCTTAGAATATCAGTTCTGTGTAGAGCAGTAGGTAGATATTTGTGGTACAGAATGTCCTTACAAAGGCTTATCTAGTAGTGTTTCTATGAGCAAATATTTTTAAATTTCTTTTCATCTGAGACACAATTGTTGGTAATAACAATAATCACATTAAAAGAACCAAAGAGGAGTGGCTGTTACATAAATTCTAGGATTGGTCTTCATTTCTTTTTTTTTTTTTTGAGATGGAGTCTCACTCTGTCACCCAGGGTGGAATGCAGTGGCTCGCTACAACCTCCACCTCCTGGGTTCAAGTGATTCTCCTGCCTCAGCCTCCCAAGTAACTGGGATTATAGGCGCCCGCCACCATGCCAAGCTAATTTTTGTATTTTTAGTAGAGATAGGGTTTCACCATGCTGGCCAGGTTGGTCTTGAACTCCTGACCTCTAGTGATCCACCCACGTCGGCCTCCCAAAGTGCTGAAATTATAGGCGTGAGCTGTTGCACTCAGCCTGGTCTTCATTTCTCAAAAGCAGGGGTACACATATTTGTTTCAACTTGAACTCCCACACCCACCTTCCCATGGTCAAGCATTTGTGAGAATAATTTTTTATTTATAAGCAAATTATATACTTATATTATTAGGAAAATATAATTTATGCCTATATCATAATCGAGGGAATAAATATGAGGGATATTTAAATATATAATGGTTTCTCAGTGGTCTTAGTATTAAAATTATAACAAAAGTCTCTTCACAAATATTTTATGTGAGTAAAATTACCTAAAAATTGAAATAAATTTCTAGCATTGACACAGTGCAAAAATTTCAAAAGGTAGTACAATTGGAAAATTAACTTTCAGTGCCAAATAATTCCATAAACTCCCTTGTAATAAAAGAAGCCTGATATTAAGTTTTCTAAATTTTCAAACTATAGTTGATCCTTGAGAAACATGGGTTTGAACTATGTGAGTTAATGTATATGTGGATTTTCTTCCACCTCCACCACCCCTGAGACAGCAAGATCAACCCCTCCTCTTCCTCCTCCTCCTTCAGCTTATTCAACATGAAGAAGACAAGGATGAAGACCTTTATGATGATCCACTTCTACTTAAAGTATAGTAAGTGTATTTCCCTTCTTTGTGATTTTCTTAGTAATATTTTCCTGTCTCTAGCTTACTTCATTGTAAGAATAGAGCATATTATATATTTAACATACAAATTTGTGTTAATGGATTGTTTATGCTGTCGAGAAGGCTTCTGGTCAACAGCAGGCTATTAGTAGTTGTGTTTCTGGGAGTCAAAAGTCATACATGAGTTTTTGTGGGGGGTCAGCACTACTAACCCACATGTTATTCAAGGGTCAATTGTTTTCTATATTTTCTATAAATATTTAAATAGAAACAGAAGTTATCACAATTAAACACATATGCTGTATGTGTCAACAATGGATCAAGTGATTTGTTCATCTATCCACAACTTAACATAATGATTTCTTCAGTGTCACCCAGGCCTTTCCTTTTGCTGTCTAGATGGCATGTTATCAATGAATCTTTAATAAAGGTTGTCTTTGGGGACTTCCCCTCTCACTTATACCTTGGCACATACAATCATAAGTTAAATTCTGTGCTCATTTTGCTTGCTTTTTTCCATTAAGACCACTTATTCCACAGTGTGAAACAATGAATATTCAAGTGACAGGAAATCTGAATTTGTGAAACCGTGTCTGAAGTTATGAACTGTTTTATAATATTTTTTATTTTTGCTGAAATTAGTGATATTGAACAAATTGCTTTTTTGTTTCAGACTTCCATAATTCTTTTAAAATTTATTTAGTAGGGGGCTGGTGGAGGGAAGTTTCCTCAGGCTCCTGAAAGAAACCTCAGGCATGACTCTTGATTACTGTCTTAATAAAAAGGTGTACGGTCATTTCAAATGATCGTGAATCTAAAATTTGTAATTCCCAGTCCTATATAATAATAAAAATTGCAAAACTGATTGAAAGTTAAATCTTCCCCTATTCTGCAGCCGGGGCCTAATGGAGGTGAGAAGCCTGCACATAGTAGATGTTGGGATTTGCTTCTTTCTCTCCTGGTTTCTCTTCCTCTTCCTCTTAACTGACAGCTTTCTGATAACAATAAAGAAGGGGTGGTGGAGCAGGAGGGCCCTTAGTTGATTGACACTGTTATAAATTGGCTCCATTCTTTCCCATCCTAAAAGATTTTCTCTTATTCAGAAAGATTCTCTCAATTTCCACTATTGGGGACCACTTACCTGCCCCTCTTTGACTTCAGCAAAAGTGACTCTGCTTCACGAGTCACTTGCTCCTTCTGCAGCTAGAAGTCCCCTCAGGTTCTCTTCTTTTGAGGTCCTATTGACACTCTAGGAAAACCCTTTAAGACAGAACCTAAGAGGATCCAAGATGGTTCTTTGACATGTGGCCCATGGTGGTTGGTGGGAAAAACTCATGTATCCTTTTCCCCAACAAACCGAGACAGCAAGTCACTCAGACTTTCCAACTCTCCTTTGCTTAGTCCACCGTTAGTTAACCTGATATATTTTCAAATACCAGCTCACTTTTTCCAACTTTTGAGGACACACATTGAGCTCCATTTTTATGCCTATAAGTTCTCAACGAGCTCAATGCACTTCTATAACTCTGCACATCAGTTCTTAAAGCACCCAAGAAAAGCCCAGGGCCACATTATAACTTTCATAAGGCCTATCTCCACAAAATTATATTAACAGTTGCATTTTTTTACTGTATTGGCATAAAGATGAATATAACCTAAACTGATTACATTCTTTTTTTTTTTTCCTTTAGACTTACAAAATAAAAATATCTTCACAATTCCCTAAGAGTACCATGGACTCTAGGCACCGTGGTTACTGGGTCTAGTGGAGAAGCCAGCCCTGAGTGAGCCTCCATAAATATAACCAGTATGTTGACAAGTGAGACACATGCAGATGCTACAACAACACAACTTTATTTTTGTTTTATTCCATTAATAATGTATTGAGCATCTACAAGATACTAGGCACTATAATACTAAATACAACAAACACCTGAGTTTTCAACATTTGAATATTCTGAGTCAAATAGGCAATGTAACAGCGGTGAAAATAGTAACAGGGCAATGGTGCTAAAAAAATAGAAAAAGAAATCAGAAATAATTAAACTAGTTTATAACTTTTTCTCTTTCCTGGGCCAACTTCTAGTTAGGGAACATGGGCACACTTGGTTTGGTAAGGGATAGCCATGTTTCCCTTTCACATCAGCAATGAGTATTACTTTGTTCACTTTGATTGGGAGTTACCTGATTTGGATCTTTGCAGCATCTGTGAACTTTGGCCAGGTTTGCTAGAGTCTGTGTTTCTAGAATCAATTTTTTCACTTGTAGAAAAAATTTAGGAGAGATGATGTTTAATACTCTTCCTGCTCTATAGCAAATAAGGGAAGTGAGGTAAAATGCAATATTAAATATTGATGCATCCACTTTAAATCCATTAAGTGGATGTGGACTATATGTCTAAATATCATTTCTTAAATGAAAAATCTCATTCATTCAATAATGGTTTATTGAATGTCTACTCAACATAAACACTTCACTAGGTATTAGGATAACAGTGGTGATGTTCACAGCCCACATGGAATGTGAACGTCTAGTGATTAATAAATTTTCCTGCTTCCCACATTTTAGTGTATGGAATATTATGAAAGCATATATTTTTATTACTAGAAAATAAAACTTGTCCTTACATTGTTTCTTAAAGCTAAAGAAGGAGGAAAGGTTTTGTTTGTTTTTGTTAATGTATATCTTTTGTTAAAAGTCATACATTTCAATCTTAAAGAATGCCATTGGCTGGGGTCAGTGGCTCACGCGTGTAATCCCAACACTTTGGGAAGCTGAAGCAGGTGGATCACTTGAGGTCAGGAGTTCGAGACCAGCCTGGCCAATATGGTGAAACCCCCGTCTCTACTAAAAATACAAAAATTAGCCAGGCATGGTGGCAGGTGCCTGTAATATCAGTCACTCAGGAGGCTGAGGCAGAAGAATCACTTGAACCTGGGAGGTGGAGGTTGCAGTGAGCCAAGATTGCACCACTACCTTCAGCCTGGGCCACAGATTGAGACTCCATCTCGGGAGGGTGGGGGGGGTGGGGTGGTGAAGAATGTCATTAGAAACCAAATTGCCACTAATACTGTATACTTAAAAACACATTTAAATTATTTCTATAGTTTTGAAAGACTCATATATCCTCCTTCTTGGAAGAAATTTGTTCAGTCAACAAGCCAGTAATGTGCCTGCACGCTCCAGAATTTTAAACCATTTTATATTTTCTTTTAGAGACCAAGGGCTATTCTGATAGGGTAGAACTGAGTGATACGGTTTGGCTGTGTCCCCACCTAAATCTCATCTTAATCCCCATAATCCCCACGTGTCAAGGGCGGGACCAGGTGGAAGTAATTGAATCGTGCTGGCGGTTTCCCCCATGCTGTTCTTGTGATAGTGAGTCTCAGGAGATCTGATTGGTTTATAAGCTTCTGGCATTTCCCCTGCTTGCACTCACTCCGTCCTTTCACCCTGTGAAGAAGGTGCCTGCTTCTTCTCTGCCTTCCACTATGTAAGTTTCCTGAGGCCTCCCCAGCCCTGCAGAACTGTGAGTGAATTGAACCTCTTTCCTTTATAAATTACCCAGTCTCAGGTATTTCTTCATAGCAGTGTGAGAACTAACTAATACACTGAACTTCTGTTGAATGTCTGACTACCACTTACATCACAAAAAACAAAAATATTAGGCCCTATTTAACATTTAGTTCTGGAGACACAATTGTAAAAATACACACATATGCCTGCTATGTGCCGGTAGGAGTTGTTTCCGTTTATAATAAAATTGCCCTTCATATAGAGCACTTTCTCTCTTAAAAGCTCAAGGAGTTTCTCTGCATGCTTAATGGATATGTGCATCTCTATTTGAAATGATTTTTTTTCAAACAGGCTTGTAAGAATGGCTTTCAGGTATATAATTGTTTCGCTTAAATTCAGGTATCATATTAATCACTGATCTGCTAATCTTTCCACTATTTCTTTGGTAGGTTACTGAGCTCCTTCACTTTTTTTGTCTACCCAATACCAGATAAAGTCCCTACCTATATTTTTCTCAATGTATGGAACCCCTGGGTTCTTTACCCTCAAGCAACAAATCCATGCTATACATTCTGAACTATGGGGAGTTTTATACATACTAATCACAAGAAGACATAGAACAGCAGAGTCACTGGAGCTTGGGGTTTGTGGAGACAGAAGGACCTGGACTTAGGCCTTAGATGACATGTAAGAGCTGTGTGACTTTGGGTAAATCACTTAGTCCCTCTTTGTGTCAGTTCCCTTGTTTGTAACATTGGGATGTATTAATAGCCAGTGTATCTCTTGTGGTTGTTTAAAGATGTGGCAATTTTGAAACATAGGCCCCAAATTATATGACACTTCCCATCAGGAAGTGGAGCTGATTTATGTTACTGTTTAATCTGGGCTCTGTGACTACTTCACCAATGGAATGTCTTGCATCAGTTTCTGAGCTCTTGAGAAATGGCAGCTCCCATTTGCTATATCAAGAGATGCTTTTTCTAGGAACCCCACCACACAGCCATGGTAAGAAAAAGTCCTAGATGCTCATGGTGAAACCCCCAGGAAAAGTATCTGGGGCCCTTGCCCTCAGCTGTGGCCAAGCTTCTGGCTGGCAGACAGCACCAACTCACCAATCTTGGAAGTGTGACATCTTGGAAATGGATCCTCAATCCTTCGTAAAGCTGCCCCAACTGACACCATGTGGAACAGACGTGAACTTCCTCTGTTGATTGCTGCCCAAAATTCATGAGCTAAATAAATGACTGTTGTTTTGTTCAGTCACTAAGTTTTAGAGCGGTTCATTATGCAGCAATTTTAATTGGCATAAAGATTAAATGAGATAACCTATGTAAAGTGCTCACACAATTCCAGTACACAGTAAGCACTTAAAAAAGTATCATCTGGCAGGGAAAACCATGAAAAGGACATTACACTTTGGAAAATGTGAAGGCTGAAAGAATCTTCGAGATCATCTAGGTGAGAGATGACCAACTGGTGGTCCAAGTGGCTGACAGATGTATTTTGCTTGGCTCATACAGTGTTTTCCAAAAAAATTGAACAAACATTTATAAATATGGATACATCTCATGAAAATTCAGACTTCTAGCTTCTCCCCTTAAAAAGGACTGCATATTTGGCAATACTCAGTCCATGTTCCCATCAGGAGCTGCAGCTATGTAAGGCTGCCCTCTTCATGCAAAACACATTCACTCAGGTTTACTCCATCTCCAGACTAACACATTCAGAGGTAGTCAATCCTTCAATTTGTATTTATTGTCTGGCCACTAGCATTTGACTTTTCAGTCTCTTCTCTTATCCAATTTTAGTAGTATGCAAATAAACAAATGGAGACCCAGAGAAATGAGAAGGCGTACTGCAGGCAAACCTGCCTTGGGTCAGATCTTATGACTGTGAGCCCAACATAAGTGTTACCATTGGAGTTATGGTGGTCTCTAACTTAGCTAGGCAATGCATATCATTTGTAGTGAACCTTGTGTCTGTGCTTCCCTGGGTATACTTGGACCTACTTGGCTCTGGACTTTGGCTGCTTGGCCACTGTCTCCATACATTGGTAGTTGCCTCTGTCTTCTGCTGGACTAGGGCTAGGTTTTGGCATGGTTCCCATCACTCTTGCTATAGGGAAAATCGCAGCACTTGGTTCACCTGAGTGGACTCACATTTCCACCACTATTGGGCCCAGGTAACACCCTGCCCTGTGGAAAGCAGGATCTATTTTCACTGTCAGTGTCCTGGAAGGATCCAGTATCACAACCTAGAAGTACAGGGGAGTTAATGCCCTATGGAGCAAAATTTGTCTGGGAAAAAAGACAAAGGAAGAAGACACTAGATAACTTCCTTATGGTTTCTCTCCCTACCACTCCCAAGCACACTGGGCCTCAGAGCAATGATTCTTTTTGTCTCTCAAGAAAAATCTTGCATGACCAACCAACCAGCTGTGCTTTCTGTCAAGCTGTGGCCAGCATGGTCATGTATCACTTTGTATTTGCTTTTCCACCTGTTTCTTCCTCACTTCCCTTTCCCCACTGTTCCAGTCCTAAAACTGCATACCCCAATTCAGTATTGGCATGTATATTTTGCCTCAGGCTTTGCATTCTAGAAAACTTAGGTTGAGGTACCATCCTTGTAAAATGATTTTTTTTGCCCTCAAGAAACAACTCTTTAAAAATGACCACTGTAATGTAAATCCCTGATAGAAGTCATGAGTTCTCAATCTCACCTCTGCCACTAAGGCGATGAATCATAGCAAATGATTATTTAACTAAGTTACTTCACATTTTGCCCACCTAAAAAGTGAAAGGGAGTGTCATAAATCAGTATTGCTGAGCCTTTTTTATATCACAGCATATACAAAATTTGTATTTGTATAGTACCTTGGCATAACTGGTTCAAGGGCAGCCATGGCAGGCCCAGGGATTCTGTCTCTCTAGGCTATTCAGGCTAAAGGATCATCAGTATCTTAGTACATCTGCCACCCAATCGTTAGGTACCAGAGTGCCGCGGCAGGGTTCAAAGCTGGAGATTTTCAAGTTTTTTGACAGCAACACACAATGAGAAATTCGCTTTCACATTATTAGCAGTACAACCAGATATGTCTAGGTGATGGTTCTCAAACTGGAGGTTATTTGACCCCCCCAAGAGAATTTTTGGCAATGTCTGGAGAGAGATGTGTCTGTCACGACAGGTGACAAACAAAGGTGTGCTACCATCACCCAGTGGGTAAAAACCAACAAGCGCTGCCATAACAAAATCCCTTGGACTGGAGAGCTTGAACAGAAATGTATTTTCTCATTGTTGTGGAGGCTGCAAGTCCAAGATCAAGGTATCTAAAGGCAGGTTTCTTTTAAGGCCTCTCTCCTTGGCCTTTTCCATGGATGGCCATCTTCTCCCTGTGTCTTCGCATGATCTTCCCTCCGTTCCTGTCTGGGCCATTCTTATAAGAAGACCATTTATATTGGATTAGGGCCCACCCTAATGATTTCATTATAACTTAATTATATATAAATTATATATAACTTAATTACCTCTTTAAAGACTCTATCTCCAAATACATTCCAAGGTACTAGGGATTAGGACTCCAGCGTATAAATTTTGGAGGAATGCAATTCAGCTCATAATACCAAGGATGCTGCTAAACATCCCATAATGCCTATGACAGACCCGCCTCCCCACCAATCATATACACAATAAAAAATCATCTGGCTTCAAATTCAAACAATGGCAAGACCCTTGTCTAAAACCCTGGTCGAACACATACTCGGTGCTCAATAAATTTTCACTAAATACATAATATATCATAAAAATATTTAACTGAAACAAAAGTTTGACAAAATAATAGTGCAGCAACTTCTGATGTACTCTGTTATTTTCTCTTCTAATTTTGTAATATTGGTTGCAACTACTAAATTGATCTCACGACCCACTAGTAGATCTTTTCCTACAATTTTAAAAGTGGTGATCTAAAGTATTGACTAGCTTTGAAAATCTTATAGATCAATATTTTTAAATAAATACAATATATAGAATGCTGCTATAAGTCAGGCTTATTTTTAACAGGGACTAGGATTTATTCATCAAAATTATTATTTTAAGGTAGTCTTTAGGAAGGCAATGCAGTTGTCCAAATGATGCTACAGTTGTTTAAAACATTCAGTAGTTTATTTTGGAGGATATGACATTGTTTCCTTCAGAGCTCAGAGAACAATCATGTTTTGTAGTTACTATATATGTTTTTTTTTTTTCTGTGAATTTATTATCCACATTGAGTGACTTTCTTATTTACCATACTTGACTCTAAATGGCCTTTGGCTGCTATTAAAATTTAAATCCACCTTCAAATGGTGATTATTTGGCATCTAAACATTCAAAAGAATGTCCCATAAACTCTAAAAACAGTTCCATAAATGGACTTGCCAAATATTATCAGTGGTTCAGAATAACTGAAAAATAAAAATGGAACCATTCTTTTTTTTTTTTTTTTGAGACAGAGTCTCACTCTGTCACCCAGGCTGGAGTGCAGTCACATAATCTCAGCTCACTGCAACATCCACCTCCCCAGTTCAAACGATCCTCCCACCTCAGTCTCCCAAGTAGCTGGGACTACAGGCGTGTGCTACCATGCCTGGCTAATTTTTGTATTTTTAGTAGAGACAGAGTTTCACTATGTTGGCCAGGCTGGTCTTGAGCTCCTGACCTCAGGTAATCTGCCCGCCTCAGCCTCCCAAAGTGCTAAGATTACAGGCGTGAGTCCCTGTGCCCAGCCTGAATGGAACCATTCTTATCTGCATATATAATTTCTGGTGATTTGCTCAGTGTCCATTAACTGCATGCATGACCATATGCTAGGGGGTATGAAAATGCATGATTTTGTGCAGCTCTTCAGCTCTTCAAATCATTCCTCCTTGTTCTGTTATCAGCACATTTTTAGAAATGTTTTCTGTAGCTCTGTGGTGAGAAAAGTTGCATGTCCACATTTACAGGAATGATGAAGGAAAGTTTTCCTCAAAGGCACAGTGTAACACTCTTTGTAACTAAAAAAGAAAACGAAATTAATTATCTTTGGCAGATTTATGCTACAGCCAAAAAATATTTAAGATATAATGTTTTCGTCCTTTATTCTGAAATTATAGAAATAAATGCTTCAAAAATGGAATTCGAATTCAATGTAATGGATCATTAAACATGATGTAAAGACAAAAAGGATATTTTATTATTTATTATAAAAGGAATACATGATTGTAGTTTATAAGGAAACTTTATAAAATAATATAAAATGGAACATCTCAGTCTCTAGGGAAATTCACAGTTGATTGTGTCATTCATATCCTTGGAACATTTAGAACATATAGCATTTTTCTGCAAATAGAATATACATTATTCAAATTGTTCTTCATCTTGTCTTTTTTAATTTAAAATTTATCTTGCAGATCTTTTATATCACAGTATATTTACTTGCTTCATTATATTTAATAGATACATAATAGTCCATGGTACCTCATAGAGACCATCTCATTTCACTAACTCAAGTATGGAAGACATTTAATTGCCTTTATTTTTCTTTTACTCAACCTAATTTCATCTTAGGATTCTATTCTCCTGAGTAGTCAAAGCGTGATCTGTGTGAGTTTAGGGTTTTCCTGCATGGCATTTGTCTGAGTTACCTGAGGGTTATATAGAACAGAGAGTGTAGGGCATGAGTATGGCATCTTCTCCTTGGTTGCTGTCTTTCCAAGCAGACAGATGCAGAGGAGTATATTGTCCCATCTGGTCCTCGGTCACTGATTCACGTAGATCTTTGCTGATCATCCCTGGATCACTTTTCAGTCCCTTCAGAACCTGCAGATCTCTTTGCTATGTCTACATTGCTCTCAGACACAGGGAATTACTCTGCCATGTTGGATTTAGGGAAAATCTTGCAAGCTCTCTCATATTTTAGTTACACCACACAGATCTTCCTACTCTATTCTTTCAGCATTATGTCAGGATACTGCCAAAATTGTGGATCTTGTCATTTTCCAGGCATTTAACAAAAAGCAAGTTTTCTTTTCTCTCAGACTTCGTTACCTCCCACTCTTGAACCCTTGAATTCAGTCTTAAATGGAAGGCTCCTTTCTGGGGCACACATATGCTTTCCTTCTAACTCCTCTTCTCCCAACCCAGGTATTATTATTATTTTTTTGATACCAGGATTATTATTATTATTTTTTTTAGCAATATGTCTTAGAGACTTTTTCGTGGCAGGACAATAAATCTGTCCCCATCTTTTGGGCAGCTGCTTAATATTCTATTGTGTGGAATTTCATGCATATTTATTTCTTCTTTCGTCCTTCAATTTCCTTGTTTTATTTTTCCTTCCTTTAATTTTTTTCTCTGAATGAAACAATATAGAAACAGAAAATGTACACAGTAATACAAAGTTCAAACTACGTAAAATAAAAAGTAAATTTTACCTTTCTGTGCCACTTCCCAGAGACCACAACTTTTAACAGTTTCTTATTTTTGTTCTTTTGGTGGTTTCTATTGTAATTTTAAGTGTTATTGTTCTATTTATTTTTAAGTCTTTATCAAAACATTAGTTTCCATAGCTAAAAAGAAAACAGCAAAAAAAAAAAAAAAAAAGCTTATAATGAGTAACATTAATTTAATGGGTCCGTAGGATGGATCAGAAGCTTAAACACATGCTCAGCACATCATCTTGAACCAAAAGTCTGAGTAGGCAGGTTGACATCATGGTTAAGATGAACTCTACAGGCAGTCTGAGTTGTAATTCTGGCTCTGTCACTTTCTGACTGTGGACTCTTGGTCTCTGTGAGACTCATTTTCCTCATCTTTAAAATTAAACTAAAATCATACCTAGCTTGTAAAATTTTCCTGAATTAAAGAAAATGGTCTTTGGTGTAAAATACATCAAAATTTGGAATCCACTTATGGCACCTGCTAACCACATGTTGACAATGTCACCTTGGACTTGTTCTCAGACATCATTAAAACTGGGACTCTTAAGAGCTCTCTCCCAAAAAGTTCTGTGAGGATTCCCTTAATGAAATATGGATATGTAAAACTGCCTGGTATATAGCAGGCATTTCAGAAAGGCTAGTTTCTCTTTTTCAGCCCTGTTAGGAATGAATGATTGCCCCAGGCATGGAGATCTTGGATAATTTTCTTTTTATTTTATTTTATTTTATTTTATTTATTTTTCTTGTATTGTTAGTTGACATGTAATAATTGTACATATGCATGGGATACTGACTGATATTTTGATACACGTATATCAAACCAGACCAATTAGCATATCCATTACCTCAAACATTTACAATTCCTTTGTGGTGTGAGTATTCATAATTCTCTCTTCTAGCTTTTTGAAAATACACAATGATTTATGTTTAACCATATTTATCCTACAATGCTATAGAACCCTAGAACCTATCCCTCCCAGCTAGATGTAATTTTGTATCTGTTAACCAACTTCTCCCTATTTTCCCCTCTTCCTTACCCTTCTGGGCCAGCGAATTTTTAATCCATGGTTGCAGGTAGGTAAGTTTCTCTTATTCACTGTCCAAGCTTCCAAATATTTTCTTGATGTCAGAGTCTAGGCTTTTGGAACTCAAAAGCCAGATATTCTCTATTGATGTGTTATTTGCATTCTACTGCGTCATTCATCTCCCGAAGCAAGGCATGCAATCAATATACCAGCCAAAAAAAAATTCAAGCAAAAAAAAAAAAAAAAAAGCTGACATTACAAAATATTACCTCATTACATGTATATATGTCCTATTTATGATTCCCTATAGGTAGTCGCTTACGTTGTTTCCATTTTTGTTGCAATTTTTTTTCCATAAGTTGTTGGGGTGCAGGTGGTATTTGGTTACATGAGTAAATTCTTCAGTGGTGACCTGTGAGATTTTGTTGTACCCATCACCCAAGCAGTGTACACTGCACACATCTGTAGTCTTTTATCCCTCACTCACTCCCACTCTTTCCTCTAAGTCCCCAGAGTCCATTGTATTATTCTTATACCTTTGCATCCTTATAGTTTAGCTCCAATTAACATCCTTGCCCATAGAGCTTAAGAATTTATGTAAGAATGTAGACAATAAAAATCCTAGCATTGGAATTCCTGGGACAAAGGGTAAGTGTTGTTTAAATATTGATGAATATCACCACATCTCCCCTTCAAAAAGAGTACACTATCGCAATCTTGTATAGAAGTACCTGTCTCTTCATAGCTTCATTTTCTAGGGTTTATCACATGTTTAAACTTCTTTCACTCTGACAGCTGAAAATATTATCTCTTGGTTTTCTGATTTTCCATGTCTTTAGTTATATGAGTGATTGAACATATTCTCACAGATGTTCTGGCCTTTTGCATCTTACATTCCCTGAACTCCTTATTGATGTGCAAAAGTTATGTTATGTAATCTTAAAGTGCATTAAATAGAATTTTAAAAATCATATATATATATATATATATATATATTTTTTTTTTTTTTTGAGGCGGAGTCTCGCTCTGTCGCCCAGACTGGAGTGCAGTGGCTGGATCTCAGCTCACTGTAAGCTCTGCCTCCTGGGTTTCGGCCATTCTCCTGCCTCAGCCTCCCGAGTAGCTGGGACTACAGGCGCCCGCCACCTCGCCTGGCTAGTTTTTGTATTTTTAGTAGAGACGGGGTTTCACCGTGATAGCCAGGATGGTCTCGATCTCCTGACCTCGTGATCCGCCCGTCTCGGCCTCCCAAAGTGCTGGGATTACAGGCTTGAGCCACCGCGCCTGGCCAAAAATCATATATTTATTTACTGTTGTTTGGGAAGACAAAATACATAGAATTTAAGGCAACTACTTCCCAGTTTCTCCTTCATTTGACAGCAACTGAATATTATATAGGGATAGGTAAAAAAACAAAACTGAGGATGAAAAACTGAGTCACTAACACAGAGCTAACAATTATGCTTTGACAATGTTATCATATCTTCACACTGCAAATGCAGAGCTAATTCTCATTAAAATGGGATTTGTTCTAATATTCACATGATAGCAGCCATGAGAGACAGCTAACGTAATCAGCGAATGTCCCTTGAGCATGTGTAATTATGCTAGGAGTCCAATAACTAATTAGCACAATGGATTTTGGTTTCAATTCAAATGTTGCAGAACATCTATTTCATGTATCCTGTGTTGTCACTGTCTCAGTTTCCACAACAGTTGATAGAACTCCACAAAGAGAAGCTAAGAGAACACACATACGAACTTCAGAATGAACAAATGAGGACTGATTACCAACTGTATGATTAATTTTTTCTCAACACCTCAATTCTGTAACATCTAAAATATCTGATGTCTCACTCTTTAAACCTTCTCTGTGTCCATTTATTATATTTTGTAATTCACACTTACGCATATCTTACCCAAATTAGCATACTATCCTCCAGCTAGAAAGCACCTTAAAATCTGAAAAACACTTAGGTTCCTTGCAACCACCACACTTAGCCCTTATGTTCATCACAATTGCTACCATGTCCTGAAGCCATACCATGTGTCAGGCAACACTGCCAGGTATTTATTGCAAGTCCTATTTTATAAATGGAGCCTCATGTTCAGAGAGGTTAAAAAAATATGCCCCAAGTCAGCATTTGGTAAGCTGCAGAGTCAGCATTAACAGGTTTTGGGGGTCTGATGAATTCTGCAAGGAACAAGAAGGGAGTTTTTAATACAAGCTGTGGTATTTCTTGGAAAAGACTTTTCTGGAACTGCTACTTGATAGCTCTCAATCCCAAGGCTCCTCTGTGCATCGCCTTTCCCCTGGGCAGTTAAGTATCCCTTCAGTGCTCTGGCCAGTTCTGTTTAATCCTACTTAGATTTTAAGGTGGGTGAGGCAGCCTATGTTAAATAATTCAAACATGAAGGAAGAGACCACATGAGGCATCAGCTGGGTTCCTGATTCTCTGCCGCATCTTTTGGCCACATTCTCCTCATGATGGAAATGGCCCTAAATGGACTCCTTTCTCTGCAGCTGCTCCTTGCTGGTCAGAAACTGCACTTCACAGTGTTCTGACCCTTCACCTCACGATATTTAGGCTGACTCACTGAGAGAGCATGGAAAATGCCTTTCCCTTAAGAGGCAGAAAGGGAAGAAATGGTATTTAGGAAGGAAGAATTGGAAGGAGAATTAATCCAGTGGAAATAGACCAGTGGTCATCCAAGTATTACAGCTAGATGATGGAGCCCTTTGTAAATATCTCAAGCCAACAATTTGGGGAAAGCAACACTCAGGTATATATATACACTGGGCGACCTTTTGGGATAGCGCCTTGCCCAGCTCAGCACACTCCTTAGGCAGAGAGGCCCTAACGACTGAACTCTATGCTTCATAATTCAGCTCTAAGCAAGCCTGATGGTTGAGTTCTTCCTTCTCCTTACCAGAAGTAAGTCTAAAATTTCACCGAAGGATTTTAAAACAGGGAGAGTAGCTCTCATCCTACTTGGAAGCTTTAGATTGAACATCCCTGATTTTATTTGATTTCCTAATTTGCAAAACTTAAGGTTTATAAAGGAAAAGCAAGTTGTCCAAGACCAAACAGGAAAAAAAAAAAAAGTCTTCTCATGTAATAATTTTCAAATAGTATTTAGAAGACTGAATTTGGATCTAGTTTAACACTAATGATCTATTTTATGTCTAAATGTTGCAGAAAATTTGTTTCTTAGAGAAGCATTTTCCCCTAAAATTAGCTAACATTTATTGAACTCAGCACAAGGTCAGGTATTATGCTAAACTTTTTTTCTCCAACTTTTAAGTTCAGGGGTACATGTGCAGGATGTGCAGTTTTGCTACAGGTGTAAACGTGTGCCATGGTGATTTGCTGCACAGATCATCCCATCACCCAAGTATGAAGCCCATATGCTAAACTTTTTGCCTATACTATGTCATTTAATCTTTACAATAATGCTGGGAAGAAGAAAATTGTATAAATCAATATTGTATAGGTGATGAAGGCTCAGAGATTACAAATCATTTGTAAATTGGTAATATATATAAAATCTTATCCAAGTTTTGAATTCCAAAGCTCAAGCAAGTTCTCAGCTACTATGACATCCTGAGGCCCCATACGGCATTTGAAGTATTTACAGCAAATAAAGGGCCCTGCTTCCGAGGGTTTGCAGATGCTATTCTTTCCACCTAGAATGCTCTTCCTCCAAATACCTACAAGGTTTAAACTCTCACTTCAGGTCTCTGCTCAAATGTCACCTTATCAATGAGAATTTTTCTGACCACGTGGTATAAAATACCTACCCCTGCATCTACTCCATAGATTAGGAGATTCTTATCTCCTTCACTCAGTCTCATATTTCTATATAGAATTTATTATCATATCACTAGAAATAAAATCTCCATGAGGTCAGGAACTTGAAGCTGTTCACTGCATCTCCAGTACCAGAAGAGTGCCCGCTACACAGTAGGTGCTCACTAAATATTTCTAGAATAAATATAGGAATGAATGAGTAAATAAATGGATCAAAAAAGTACAATCACATCTCCAACATCAGTCCCATAAGATGGAAATTCATTAAATGAATATTTTATGAATGTCTAAATGTTGCAGAAAATTTGTTTCTTAGAGAAGCATTTTCCCCTAAAATTAGCTAACATTTATTGAACTCAGCACAAGGTCAGGTATTATGCTAAACTTTTTTTCTCCAACTTTTAAGTTCAGGGGTACATGTGCAGGATGTGCAGTTTTGCTACAGGTGTAAACGTGTGCCATGGTGATTTGCTGCACAGATCATCCCATCACCCAAGTATGAAGCCCATATGCTAAACTTTTTGCCTATACTATGTCATTTAATCTTTACAATAATGCTGGGAAGAAGAATATTGAATATTTTAATGAATATTCAAAGGATTATGTGGGGGACTCCAGGGAGTTTGATTTAAAAGGTATCTGATTTTGTAAAGACATCTAATTTAATAAAAGAATATTTAATTATGTCAGTGCCTGATATTAAAGCATGCAAGGGGATACATTTTTTCTTTGAGCCTAGACAGCTGGGAGAAGAATGCACCAGTCTACTCTCCTTGTCTGTCCTTGTGTTCCTTCTTTCTTGCATAGTCTGTATATTTAAGAGTCATTGGAAACACTTAACCTAAGAAATGTAGAAGAAGCACTTTTTTCCTTTTCATAAGCCAAACACTTATTCCCAGTGGGTAACATTTAGAAATGAAGTGTTTTTGACTTCAGCACTTATCAGTGTTTCTGAAATATACAGGATAATTAAATTACTTGGAGGTCGTGCTTTAATCAGCAGCAAATTTAATGAATATTCAGACTGTTCATTGTTAGAAAATGGGAAAAGGTTATCAGAATATTCCCATTACAGAATCAAAAGTCACCCAGAAGAGGGTGCTAATGTTCTTTATAAAATATAACACACACACACACACACACACACACACACACTCGATCAAGCTTTCTTATGTAACTGAGCAATTGACACTAACTGTATGTACTGAGCATTAAGTAGAAAATATAAACACAAACAATTCAGAAAGTCAAAATCATTACCCATTGATAGCACTGAAGTTCTTAAAAACTGGGGCAGTTTATAAAATTTACCCCAATTCTGGATAGATTAGTTAACAATTCACAATATCACCACTGAAAATAATATATTTTCTATCACCAAAAATGCCCACCAGAGTTAATGTTATAATATTTCATTAAAATACAAACCTTTACCAAAGCTGAGAGATGAACCAAATATAAACATTTTGGCTAACATTTAATATTATAGTCAATGACAGATTTTAAATAAAAATAACATTTCTTTCATTTGATTAATTGTATACTCTTTATTCAAAGACTTTTCTTTTGAGGGTAGATAAAGATGATTACCAAATATTGCTTAATTTTGATTCAGGAAAAATCATATTCTAGATTCTGGTTATGTACTCCAAATGAAAACAGAGATTTGACATTGGCATCTTTTCTAGTTCACATCGTCAAAAATAAAATCTTGCAAAGAATAAAGCTTCTGAAACCAAGTAATTCTCAAAATCCCTTTTCCTTATGCTTTCGAGATGTAAGTTGAAGATAGCCATGGCAGAAAACATCTTTCTTTCATGTTTAAAATGTGTCCTAATTTCTTTTCCTTATGCTAGGTTTTCTAAGCTCCTGTTTTTATAGTTCAAGCAATTTGTATTTTGATTATTTCTTTGAAGCAGACCAGTCATGTGAACTGTACATTTTCTGTAGGCAAAATGAATGCAAATAAGAGGAGCTTTCTGTGTCTGCCTAAGTGATTTTACTTAGAATACAAATAAGAAAAGCAGTGCAGACAGCGAACGCTATTTTTACATTCCACTATTAGCTTCTAGGCATAGCAGATTTAAGAGGACATCTGTATTCCAAAAAGCTCAATAGATTGATAGTCTTAAATGAAGTCGCCATCTTGCAGAGCTTGTGGAACAGGGCTATCATTGGAAAGAAGCAGTGCCTTTGCATGAAAAGAGTCAGCTTAGTCATTCACACACAAAATGCGTGTGCCATTTTCAAGCCAACACTGACTACCAAGCTAAAGTGGAGGAACACAGGCAGTTGGATGAGTTAGAGAATAGAGCAGGGATTGAACAGGACTGTGACACCAAACAAGTCTGTCCTTAGGCTAAGAGCCATTACAGCATCTCTACTCAATTCACAGACTGGAGTGAGTTGTCATCACTTGACTGTTCTCGGATCCATTCCGTGTCTTTCTCTACCTGGTTGTGTATTGCAGGAAACTACATTTTCCAGTCTCTGTTGCCTTCTGATTCCAGATGAGTTTAGCTAAGGGAAGACTCTAATGGAAGTGTGGAGAGCAGGGGAAGGTTAAGATCCAGGATATCTACCCCATCCCAATCCATATTAGACGCATTATCTGTGTGGCTCCAGTTCCTGCAAGTTAGCCTCTACCTCTATGGCCTCAGTTCCCACCATGCAAGCCCATCAGGTGACCTTGCCCCTTGAGCTCTGATGTTTTTCTCACTCCATTCCTAGGTTGGTGGTGGGTTCTTTGCTTTCACTAAATTCAGGGTTGCCTCATAATGCTGCATGGTTCCTTAGCTATTCTATTACCTTTGTAAGCAAGTCCCTGTATTAGATTCCTTTGGTTTGAAATAGTTAAAGGGCTCTTTTCCCTGATATAAGAATCTACAGTTTGTGTTATAAGACTATTTTTAAAGGACTCACCTTCCTAGCTTAGCCTATTTATTTTATTCCGCAGCTCCTTTAACTCCATCTGGGTGGGCAGTAAAAAACAAAACAAAAATTGGTTAAAAACATAGCTTCTTCAGCACTTTCCATCCTTTTCATTGCACACACAAAATGATCATATATGTAATTCTGAGGAAGTTATGACAATATAATACTCCTTACATGGTTACACTGAATGCATATTTTGCATTATTATTTACAACTCTTTAAATGGACTATCAATGCATCAGTCAGGAAAGAAAGAAACAACCTCCAAGCTACATGCTTGATTAAAGTTTGGCAGGAGTTAGCATTATAGGAAGAATTATTCATGCCTTACCACTTCCAATACATTATTCCATTGCCTTTTTCCCATTGTTCTATATCTATCTGAAATAGGAATAGCAGAAGTATCTTCCTCATTAGATTGTTGAGAACACTAAATAGGACATACTTAAAATAATGTCGCAATTACTCAATAAATAATAGCTATTATTGTTGACTATGTCTTTTGTCAGTTTAACCATCATTCTTTTGTAGAAATATGTCTTAATTTTTGGTAGCCTTAAAATTTTTTACTTGTTTCTGATATTCTGCAGTTTTACTATGATGATTCTTTTAGATGTGAGCTTGTTTTTCTTTGTGCTATTTAGATTTTAGGGTGCTCCTTGAATCTTAGAATTGATTACTTTTGTCAATTCTGGACAATTCTTGATTATTTTCTCTTCTAACGTTAGATATAATATATTCACTCTACTCTCTCCCCCGAGAATTTCCATCAGACATATATTAGATGCTGTCTTCCTATTTCCTGTCTTAACTTTCCTTGCTTTTTCTTCTCTTCCATATTCTAGATCATTACCTTGGATCTATATTCTAATATGTACATTTTTACTCATGGATATATGTGTTATTGTTCAAGCAGTTAGCTGATCTTTTCTTTTTTTTTTTTTTTCTTGAGACGGAGTCTCGCTCTGTCGCCCAGGCTGGAGTGCAGTGGCCAGATCTCAGCTCACTGCAAGCTCCGCCTCCCGGGTTTACGCCATTCTCCTGACTCAGCCTCCTGAGTAGCTGGGACTACAGGCACCCGCCACCGTGCCCGGCTAGTTTTTTGTATTTTTTAGTAGAGACGGGGTTTCACCGTTAGCCAGGATGGTCTCGATCTCCTGACCTCGTGATCCGCCCGTCTCGGCCTCCCAAAGTGCTGGGATTACAGGCTTGAGCCACCGCGCCCGGCCAGCTGATCTTTTCTTTCAGCGAGTTGTAATTTTTATTTTCAGATTTCCAGTTCATTCTTTCCCATTTTTCAAACCTGTACTATTCATACTGTTTTGTGCTTGTTTTATCTTTTTCTATTTCCTTTTTACCCATTTAAACATCTTTAAAATAAGTCTTTTTCAGATAATTCTATTCGTTCTTATTAGTGTGCAAATTTTTCCTTTTTGTTGCATCATCTCACTCTTCATCCAGCAATTCACTTCCTTTCATGTTTTGAATCTCCAACCAGGGACTTATCTTCAGCTGAGACTGATTTCTATGTGTGGTCTGGGTTTGGAGATATGAAATATCTCTATTGGGTGACTCTGTCTCTTCTGAGGGTCTGTGAGTTTCACTCATTTGAAGTCGGTTGATTTTTCCACGAGGAGTTTCTGTTCCATATTAGTGATGTGAATTAGCACCTGTTCATTCACATAGTGATGGGTTCAAATTTCCAAGGTTAATTTTTCTATCCTCAACCCTGGATATGTAGCAAGTTTGCTTGCTGCTTCCCCTAGCTGGTAGGGACAGAGTTTTCCCCGTTCCTAGGAACCCTGGTTTGTTGCAAGTATCTCAGCTCTAGTTGCCTGTATAAATAGGACCTGTGTCCTGGGCTACCCTCTCGGTACAGGCATGCTAACTCCCATATCCAGCCATTAGGGCCTGTATCTGCTTCTCATAACACTCTGATATATTTAACCAAAGCTCTGCTCATGTCTTTGATTTTGAGCTTGCTTTCCATTTCTGGAAATGGGTATTTCCGTCTTTTGGTTTTGAATTTGAATTCACATTATCTTTTATTTTTCTTATCTATTTTATGAATTCAGATTCTAATTAGAAGGGGTTCTTTCCTTGGTTTTATTCCTCATATTAATCACATTGAAAGAAAATAATACACTTATAATTATAGAAAGATTCTTCCACAATATGTAGTTTCTGTAATTTCTGAAACATCTGAAAGTGGATGTAAGTATAGTCCATTACCAGGAAGAAAATGATACAACTTTTAGCTGATCATGAATTCACAAGGAGTCTGTGACATGATCCAAAAATTTTTAAATTTTCAATCAGATTATTGATTCACTTGGTATGCTTCTGGCTGGATATAACAAAAAACCCAACTAAAATTGGCTTAAAAATAAGAAAGATATATTTTTTTATCTAACCAAAAGCTAAAAATAGGATCATTTCAGGATTGGTTAACTGAGTGGCTCATTATTGCCTGAGTGTAAATTCCTCATAAATCTCCTAGCTTTCCTCTTACACTTATGAGATGATTGTAGCAGTTCCAGGCATAACAACTTTAATGTATATCAAGATATAGGAAAGGAAGGAAAATAGTTTATTTATTCTTTAGGCCTCCTTTTTTTTTTTTTTTAAGTGCAAGGAAGAATTTCCAGAATTCCTGGTGGTCTTACCCTTAAATCTCATTGATTAAAAGTGCATCATATACCCATTCTCAAACCAATCACTGGCAAGAGAAATAGAATTACCATAAATGGCAAAGATCAAATTAGTCTCATTCTGGGGTTGGTAAGATGTCCGGGCTTCCCTGAAGCACAAGGCTGCCCAACGACTGAACAATATCAGGAACCTGTTACCCTGGAAAAGAGGAAATAGCTGTTGGGTAAAGAGCCAATAATATTTGCCATTTTCACCTTTTACCGTACTCAGAGCCAGTGGTAGGGGAGAATATGGAGGTCCATTCTCTGGTCTCCTTGATCTCTCAATTTGCCATCGTTCTTTCCTCCTTTGATCTTTCCAACCCAAGCCCTGCTAATGCTCTTGAGCAAGCTGGGATACTACAATTGTTTCTGTCTCTGTCCTGTAAGGGTGAAGGTGGATCCTGATAGTTGGTACCTTCTTACAGCCTATGCAAAGCCTGGATTTTTCCAGTGTCTTCAGACTGAATTATCTATAAGATAAATAAGGGTCATATTACTATCCTGCTTTAGAACTTGGTCTTTCTGATGTTCCATGGCACTGTCAAGAGATGCGTGCATGGATGTGGTTAATGAGGAGAATACAAAGTCTCATGGCACAGTGGGATTCTACCACAGGGCAATTAGCTGGTGATGTGCTGGCATGAATGGAGCAGGGTTTCCTCCTTGTATAGACTTGAGTCCCAGCTGGGACAGGTTGCATGACTTGTATTACGAAAAATGGGATATTCTCACTCACACAAACAGTATGTGTGTAACTGGCAATGACTCCAGCACATTGCAGGTCGTGGACCTTGCAATAATGTCCTTTGCAATGATCAATATCTCCCTTCACTCACAGTTCATGTTATGAGTTACAGGACAATAGCTTCTTGGATAAGTCCCCTTGGGTGAAGTAATTGTCATTTATCAATCCTCTCACTTATTCCCCCACCTCCAGACATATTGCCACACCTTATTTATTCCTCCACACAAAAGACCTGTCTCCTCTTTCATTTCCTTCTAGACTTCAGAGGCCCCTATAGCAAGAGCATAGATCATTAGCCACAGGAAAAAGCCCCTCCCTTCTCATGAGTGCAGGGAATGCTGTAACATTTTCCAGATGGTGAGAGAAAACATTTGCTTTTTTTCCTAGAATGCCATCTATGAAGGCAAGTGCCCTGCTAAAATGGGATGGGTGCTTCTGATGCAGGAAAAAAGTAAAACGTATAATAATATAAGTAACTTTTAAAGTTAAAGTAGATTGAATATTTTTATCCTGTTAAATAAGCCTATTTATTGTCAGTTAGAACTCTTTCTGTTTCTGTCTCTTGTCAGTTTCTACTGCTTTGCATGTTATGTCTCTAATGTGTTTTACATTTTCAAAAACTAACAAAACTCATGAGGAGTAAGGAGATAAGACACAAAGGGAAGAAAAGGATGCAGTAGATCAAATAACCTCCCCTGTCTCACATATAATTCCAGCCGAATTAAGTTGAATTACTTAGCCTTATAGAGATATGAAGAGATAAATAAGATTATCAAGGCCCTAAATCCATCTGATAATCTATTTCCATCTTATAAATCTTTTCATTGTTAAACAGTCACTTGACAATGGTAGGATGGGTGCATGACACACTTGACAATTGTAGGATAGAGACAATGGTAAGGGTGTGTGACACATTTGACAATGGTAGGATGGGTGTTTGACACACTTGACAATGGTAGGATGAGGGTATAATACACTTGACAAAAAGAGGGGGTGACAATGGTAGGTTGGGGGCATGACACATTTGACAATGGTGAGATAGATGACAATGGTAAGGTGGGTGTGTGACACACGACAATGGTAGGATGGGTGACAATGGTAGGATGGGGGCATGACACACCTGACAATGGTAGAATGGATGACAATGGTAGGATGTGTGCCTGACACACCTGATATCCTACCATTGTTACCCATTCTACCATTGTCAGGTGTGTCATACACCCATCCTACCATGCACTCATGGTAAGGTGTGTGTGTGTGACACACTGGGCAATGGTAGGATTGGTGACAATGGTAGGGTGGGTGCATAACACAATTGACAATGATAGGATGTGTGACAATGGTAGGATGGAGGCATGACACACTTGACAGTGGTAGGATGGGTGACAATGGTAGGATGGGTGCATGACACACCTGACAACGATAGTATGGGTGACAATGGTAGGATGGGGGCATGACACACCTGACAATGATAGTATGGGTGACAATGGTAGGATGGGGGCATGACACACCTGATATCCTACATTGTCAACCATTCTACCATTGTCGGGTGTGTCATGTACCCATCCTACCATGCACTCATGGCAAGGTGTGTGTGTGTGACACACTGGGCAATGGTAGAATGGGTGACAGTGGTAGGGTGGGTGCATAACATACTTGACAATTATATGATGAGCAACAATGGTAGGATTGGTACATGACACACCTGACAATGGTAGGATGAGTGACAGTGGTAGTATGGGTGCATGACACACTTGACGATGGTAGGATGTGTGTGTGACACATGTCACACTTTACTAGTCAAGGGTCAAGTAATGTAAATTTTGAAGAAACTGTGCCAGAGTGTTAGATGAAAATGTCCGCAAAGACATATGTTGAATCCACATCTATAATGAGAATGTTAAAACAGATATCACAGCTCAGTCTCAATTGAGAGAAGCCTGTGCACAAACGACCTTATTAATGGTCAGCTCCATAGGAAGATGAAGTTCGTGTCATTTCATTATCCAAAATAATATTGCTTAATCTTGGTTTTGTTAAAACCTAAAAATCTTACTGATTCCTTTACTTAAAGTGTAACACAGCAATAATAATTTTAGAATCCATTCTTTAAAGATGACACAGACTCCTCCAAGATAGTTATACCGAATTACCCTACTACCACACATCAAAATCACTGCTATAAAATAACATCCTCACTTACTAGCTCTCTGAAATTATGCCTTCAGGGCTCTATTTTGTTTCACTTCGATCCGTATTAAATAACCACAAGAATGTCAAAACATATAAGCTCCATTAGTCATTAAAATTAAGTGAATGAATGTCAGATCTCTTCTTATTTTATATCACAGAATTAATTTAATAGCACTAAGAAAACCATGAAAATTTGCTTCCTATTTACAGCTCCATTTGTGTTTAACCTAACAAGAAGCTTCTCCTGTTCTGTGTTTCTGCATTCCCTACCACTAGTGTTTCATGCCTAAAAGTCATTCCAAAATTATATCTCAGCAGATGGGAGGGGGAAGGGGGATGGGAAAGTAGAAGGTGGAGGGGAAAAGAAAGGAACTGCTGAGGAGAAAAGAAAGCCCGAACCAATTAGACCCTCTTCTCTCTCGCAGGTAGAAACTAATCACAGAAAAAAACTGAATGATTTGTTCAAACTGAGTTTCTTTCTTTCATTAAAATGAAATAGGTTCATTTCTGGTCAGGATAAAATGGCATAGAAGAGTTTCTCCCTGCTCCTCTCCACTGTGCACAACTATAAACCCTGGAAATAGCACAAGGGACAACCAAAGGTGAATGCTGAGAGATGGTAAGAAGAAGGCAAGACAACTTCAGACCTCAGGACTCAAGGAACAACATAGTACCAGGGTGTCACGCCCCTCACCCAACTTAGGAAGCTGACCCACACATCATGTCCCAACCCCGACCTAACAAGAGAAAGCATCTCAAGTTGGCTGGTTTTTCCCCTGGACCAAAAAGGAGTCCTACCAACAACATCAAGCAAGTCCAGTGGCACTGGTGGGGAGGAGCAATTGAGAATTCTACCAAATATTAGCATCTGGAAGCAGCACTCTCCTTCTCTGCCAAGCCTTAGATGCCTCAACCCTCCCAGAGGCACCTGAGGTCAGGCCTGGAGAAATCCCTTCCAGGTCCTCAGGAAGCACCAACTGGAACCAATGGGAGGTTCACAGGCACCATTTAAACCAGGCAGACCAAAACAGCACCTCAAAAACTCTGAAAATTAAGCTGTCATTGACATGACAGCCAACAAAACCAGGCAAAGATCTCTGTATTAAATACAAACCTGATAAAATGAAGATTTAAATAGGACCCTGAGTCTCCTAACGTAACAGACAAAATGTCCACAGTAGGATTGAAAGTCATCTGTCATACTAAGAACCAAGAACATTGCAATTTGAAAGAGAGAAGACAACCAGCCGATGCCAAGCCCACCGAGATAAATCAGGTGTTAGAATTATCTGACAAGAATTTTAAAGCAGTCATCATAAGAATGTTACAACAACAAATTATACCTTGTTTTGAAGCACATGAAAATTTTCAGCAAAGAAATAAAATTGTCAATTAAAAAGAACAAAATGGAAATCACAGAACTTGAAAACACAAAAACATGAACAACACTCACTGGTTGGCCTCGGTGGTAGAGTGGAGATGACAGAGGATAGAATCAGTAAACTTGAGGACACAGAAATAGAATTTCACTCAATTTGAATGAGAAAGAAAATAAGCTGAAAAGTATGAACAGAATATCAGGGACCTGTAAGACAAGAACAAAATACCCAGTATATACAACATTGCCATATCAACAAGTCAAATTATGATCGTATGAATTGCCATAGAAAAAGCATTTGATAAAATCGAACCCATTTTATAATAAACACTGTTATCAAGTTGGGAGTAAAGGGGAATTGCCTTGATAAAGGGCATCCGTGAAAAATCTACAGCTAACATCATACTTATAGTGAAGCACTGAATGTGTTCCTCCTAACATCAGAAGTAAGGCAAGAATGTCCACTCTCACCACTCTTCTTCAACATAGTATTGGAAATTCTAGCCTCTGAAATGAAGCAAGAAAAAGAAATGAAAGGCATACAGAGTGGAAAGGAAGAATTAAAACTGCTCATATTAGTGGATGATAGAACTATCTACATAAAACTCCCAAATAACTACACAAATACTCCTAGAACTGGTAAGTGAGTATAACAGGCTTGCAGGATATAAGATTAACACACAAAAATCACAGACATTTTTATATATTAACAACGAACACAGGAAAATCAGAATTTAAATCAATACCTCTAAAATCAAATACAATGAAACACTTAGGTGTATACTTAACATGTACAGGATGT
Organism: Colobus angolensis palliatus; assembly: GCF_000951035.1. Classification (NCBI taxonomy): domain Eukaryota; kingdom Metazoa; phylum Chordata; class Mammalia; order Primates; family Cercopithecidae; genus Colobus; species Colobus angolensis. The sequence continues at coordinate 8,891,659 of NW_012115821.1, forward strand.
GTATGCTGAATATTACAAAATGTTAACTTAGGAAATCAAAGAAGACCTAATTCAATGGAGAGGCATACCATATTTGTGTAATAAAAGATTGAACATAATAAATACATCAATTCTCCCCAAATTGAACGATAGGCTTAACATAGTCTCTGTCACAACCCCAGCAAGGTTTTTGTAGATATAGACAAACTTATGTTAATATGTGTGTAGGAAAACATAGGCCCTAAAATGGTTGAAAGTATCTGGATCAGAAAAATAAAGTGGGAGCAATTACTCTTTCCAATATTAAAGATTACTATGTAGCTACAGTAATCTGAACTGTGTGATATTGGCAGAGAGATTGATGTATAGATCTATGGAAAAGAATAGAGAACCCAGATCTATACCTGTACAAAAGACCAAACTAATTTTTGATAGAGGCAAAAAAGCAATGCATTGGAGGAAGAACAGACTTTTCAACAAATGGAACAAATGGTGCCAAAATAATTGGACATCCATAAACAAAAAGGAAAAAAAACCCAGCTTAATATGTCTTGTACAAAAATTAACTGAAAATGGATCTTGGAGTTACATGTAAAACACAAACTATAAAACTTTTAGGAAAAAATATAAGAAAATTTTCAGGATCCAGGGCTAAGCAAAATGTTCCTAGACTTAAAACAAAAAGCATGATTAATAAAAGAAAACTTGATATATTGGATTTCATCAAAACAAAAAACATTTCATCTGTTAAAAAAATAAAGAAGCCCATGTGATGAGAATGAAAAGAAAGGTTATGAGAAAATATTTGTAAACCTCATATCCAACAAAGGGCTAATATTTAAAATATAAAGACCTCTCAAAATAAAATTTTAGAAATGAGAGCAAATGAGTGGTCGTTAAAGGTTAGGTACAGAAGGGAGTCCATGGGGGAAGGAGAGAAGTAGGTGTTATTAAAATTTTGTTTCAATTTAAATTATCTCTCAAGGTGTGGTTCAAAGACTTAGGGTCTTGAAACTAAGTGGTTAAATACACAGCCTCCCAGAGTCCCCTCAAGACCAAATCAACTATGCTATTCAAGAATAGGGCCCAAAAATCTGTATGGTTAACAGCCCAGCAGATTCTTAAGCCCAGTGTAATTTAAAACCACTGTTCTAGCTCCCTGGAAGGTATAGTATGGATGTGGGTATTATAAATCTAGCAAATTCAAATTCTCTTTTCTTCAGCTCAAGGTTTAAAATAGGTGGACAGTAAATTCTCTAATTGTTCTGTATCAACTTCAGGATAAGGATTATGTTCCTTAGCATAGCACACAAGGCCCTCCACGGCCCAGACCCTACCTCTCCAGCCAACAGGCCTGTTTCCTGTTACATTAAAAACAGGAAAAATGAAAGATCCTTGCTGTGTTGGTGCTGTTCAGTATCTCAACTGTGGTGATTCTAAATGTTGTTTTACTTTGATAAAGAGCATCTACACAGGTGGTAACATTGTAAAAAACTTAGCACACACACATACACACACACAGATGAGTACAAGTAAAACTGGGAAAATCTTGATAAGTAGATGGTATCAATATCAGCGTGCTGAATGTGAGGTTATGCTATAGTTTTACAAACATCCTCCATTGGGGGAGATTGTAGCAAATTGTAAAAGGATTTTGTGTATTATTGATGATGGTTGCACATGAATCTATACTTATCCCAATAAAAATTTCATTTAAAAAATGATAGAGCCTCTCATTATTTCATTAACATGTTTTCACCACTGCGTTAAACTATGTCATCTCCTGTTAACAAATACAAAACAGCATCTTTTATGAGAAACAGCAGATGGGCACAGGCCCACTGGCCCCAAGCAGAACATGCTACATTCTAGTAACAAAAACTCTGACTACAGGCAAGCCTTCATCTGAATAGATATTGAAAAATATATTTTGGAGCTTAGAAAGTCTACTTCTTTCATTTTTCATTTCCACACAGGGGCAGCACCAGAATTTCTATATGGCTGAGATTTGCTACAGACAACTCTTGTTCATTTCCTAAACTGGGGAGAATTAAGCTTCTGAAAGGGTATACAGCATTAGAATATGATTCATTTTCTTCCATCTTGACCTCAGAACAATGAAGGCAGCATTTCTGGGTTGGTGTGCCTGCTATGTAGTTCTAAACCTTTCCTCCAGTGGAAACCCAAAGATCTGGAGATTGTGGGTTTCAAATTCCATTCGACTTAAGAATCTGCTGGGTTCTCTGTTAACCTTACAGATATTTGGGCCCCATTCTTGAACAGCATGGTTGATTTGATCTTCAGGGGACTCTGGGAGGCTGTGTGTTTAACCACTTAGTTCCAAAGCAATCCCATTGATATGGTTTGGCTGTGTCCTCCTGCACCCAAATCTCATCCTGAATTCCCATGTGTTGTGGCAGACCTGGTGGGAGGTAATTGAATCACGTGGGCAAGTCTTTCCCGTGCTGCTCTTGCAATAAAATAAGTCTCATGAGATTTGATGTTTTTATAAAGAGGCGTTCCCCTGCACAAACTCTCTCTCTTTGCCTGCTGCCATCCATGTAAGACGTGACTTGCTCTTCCCTTCTGCCATGATTGTGAGGCCTCCCAAGCCATGTGGAACTGTAAGTCCATTAAACCTCTTTCTTTTATAAATTTCTGTCTTGAATATGTCTTTATCAGCAGTGTGAAAATGGAATAATACACCCATTTCACCACACAACTAATGTATGTGTTCCAGAACAGGCTCTTGTCAGAAACAAAGCTGGCATTTTAATCTTTGTTTATCTTTCTCCTGTGTCTGTTTCCTCAGTCATTTCTAAAATTAGGTAAAGAAGGAAGGGACTTTGGGTCAGCCATATAATTGGAAGGGGAAACGGCCAATGGCAACATTTCCTAAGGCTATCTCATAAGACACATACTGTTTCATTTGGATTACATATCTATACAGGATGACTTGAGAAAAGTGGCTTGTGGAGATGGAATAGGCTAAACACAGCCTGGAAGACAACTCTTAGCTCTGTCATTTATCTCAAGTTTATGTAGTAGTATTCTTTTCAGTTTTATTGATAATTATGAAAAATAATGTGATGTTTCTAATCAAACTTAGGTTGAGTGCAGACATATTCCATGGACAGTAAAAAGCCCCTTCAAGAATGCAGAATCAATTGTATAGATTCTTTTAGGAAATCTAGAGTTCCACATGGAATTTAGAAGTGACAGTGCTATCCGTATGTGGTGAAGTCAAAGAGTAATGGGAGTATCAGGGCCTGTTGGCTGGAGATGTAGGGTCTGGGCCATGGAGGGCCTTGTGTGCCACGCTAAGGAACATGATCCTTATCTTAAAGTTGACAAGAAACAGAAAATTTACTGTCCATCTGTTTTAAACCTTGAGGTGAAGAAAAGAGAATTTGAATTTACTAGATTTATAATAATGTCCCCATCTGTACTATGTCTTCCAGGGAGCTAGAACAGTGGTTTCAAATTCCATTCGACTTAAGAATCTGCTGGGTTCTCTGTTAACCTTACAGATATTTGGGCCCCATTCTTGAACAGCATGGTTGATTTGATCTTCAGGGGACTCTGGGAGGCTGTGTGTTTAACCACTTAGTTCCAAGTCCCTAAGTCTTTGAACCACACTTTGAGATGATTAAAATTTAAACAGAACTCTTATTACTTCTGTCCTGTGAACAAAAGGTCTGAATGAATGCACTTTCAGATGAAATTAGTAAAGTAGGTTCTAGTCACCACTAGAGGGTAGCATATCAAAAATTTTAGTTTTGAACAATTTTTTCTTTTAAGAATCAGTTTAGAACGTTTTTAATATGAATTTTTAAAACATGGAAATATTCAAACAAAAAGCATTCTTTGGAAAACTGTCTTTCCACATCTTTGTTGTTGTTTTTTTTCTAGTTTAATCAAATGACCATATCAAATTAAAATATTTCTTCAGTTGCTAACACAACCTCATTCTGGGTGATGACAGCAATTATAGGATGTTAAAGATAACTGAGCCCATTCCCATTTTACAGACTAGGGACATAAGCTCTGGGAGGTAGCTAGCTTGAGGACTCTACACTTCACAGCACAGTTGGGCCTAGATTCCAGGTGCCCTATCAATTCAATAGTATTTCCTACAAGCCATCCTAAAAACATTAGATAATTTTGGAGGTGCTGAAGATGGAGAAAAGAATTCTGCTTTATCACATTTTAGTTCTTTTAATATAGTCAGAATCTGGGGCAGGGTGCGGTGTGGCTCACGCTAGTAATCCCAACGCTTTGGGAGGCCAAGGTGGGTGGATCACTTGAGGTCAGGAGTTCGAGACCAACCTGGCCAACATGGTGAAAACCCATCTCTACTAAAAGTACAAAAAGTAGCTAGGTGTGATGGTGCATACCTGTAATCCCAGCTACCTGGGAGGCTGAAGCACGAGAATCATTTGAACCCGGGAGGGAGAGGTTGCTGTGAGCCGAGATCATGCCATTGCACTCAGCCTGGACAACAGAGCAAGACTCTGTCTCAAAAAATAAAAAAAAGTCAGACTCTGAAATATTCATTTGAGACAGCCCTTGAGAATTTGTGAAGTAACTCTATTTAATATCTTTCTAAATCCCATATATCCTTCTGCAGATGAAGTACCTCATATCTCCTTTGCTTTTTTCCACTGTATCAGACCAGCTCTGAGTTAAAACTCTTTGATTTCTGCCTTTTCATCTTGATCACAGGTTTGTTTTTAATGGTAGAACTATAGCTTCCCAAGTAAGGACAAAACAAATCAGGGTTAAAAAGAACAACAGCGGGGTTCACGGATCTTGTTAAAATAAGGCAAACAGCCAGTTTATATTTTAAGTGATCTTGGCTTTGATTAAAAAAATCTGTGCAAAAGGGTTGAACTTTTTCTTCTTTTGTTCCTGACATGTGCCATTTGTTTCACTGAATGGCTTAGCTTCTGGTGAACCATGTGCTTTTTTGGCAGCTTCTCTCCCTCAAGTGCTGCTAAAATTTTTAAAATGGCCTTTTCTTACAAGGATGCTGACTGCTTTTGACCCGGGGCCTAGAAGTTGGCAGGCCCAACAATGGTGCTGGCCCTATGAGAAGAAGCAATAACGTTATTTATTTATCATTGTGGAAGTAATTTCTTTGAGGTGGAAGACTTAAGAATTTAATTGGGGTATAAGAGGCAGTCACTAAGCAGTAATCGAACATTTCCCCCTTTTTAAACTTTTATTTCAATGGTTTTTGGGGTACAGTTGGTTTTTGGTTTATGGATGAGTTCTTTAGTGGTGAATTCTGAGATTTTGGTGCACCTACCACCTAAGCAGCATACATTGTACCCAAAATGTAGTCTTTTAGCCCTCATTCCCCTCCCAACCTCCTCCCACCAGTCCCCAAAGTCCATTATATCACTTATGCCTTTCCATTCTCTTAGCTTAGCTCCCATTTATAAGTGGTTTTACACTCCTGAGTTACTTCACTTAGAATAATGGCTTCCAGCTCCATCCAAGTTGCTGCAAAAGACATTATTTTGTTCCTTTTTATGGCTGAGTACTATTCCATGGTGTACATATACCCCATTTCCTTTATCCACTTGTTGGTCAATGGGCACTTAGTTTGGTTCCATATCTTTGTAATTGCAAATTCTACTGCTATAAATGTGTGCATATGTCTTTTTCATATGATGACTTCATTTCCTTTGGGTAGGTACCCAGTAATGCATTTCTCTGTTTTTAAGGGGAAACTATGAGTCATTTCATGCCTTTTAAAATGGATTCTCTTGCATCCTCCTTATATATAATGCAGGTTATTAAATTCCAAATTTCCAAGGTACAAGCCAGCCTTATAGTTACACTAGTAACTAAATTTGCAATCTCCCAATAAGTGTCAGGCACTGAGATAAGAAACTTATCCATAAAATCTTATTTATCCTTCACAGCAACCCTATGAGGTAGTTGCTGTTATTATCCCCATTTTATAATGATGAAACTGAGGCTCAGGTGAGGTCATGAGTTAATATTGCAAACTAGAGGTAGAAGTCTTTACTCAAATTCAGGAAGACAAAATCCAAGTGCTGGCTCTTAACCATTCTGCTCCATCATGCTTAATTTATATACAGCCCCTGCCAAGGCAACTCAGAAGGAAATATATTCAGCAAATGCTATGAGGATAACCTCATTTAGTCTTGGATATTCACATAATGTGCATCTATCTTCTCTTTAAGGTTAAGGTGCTGTGAGAAGGGGAAAAGGATCAATTATTAGCCACACCTTAACTAGTGAAGCTAAGCCTTTAAATCTGAGGTAGGGTTAGTGTCTAGGACAAAATTCAAGCCAGACCTGATTTTCATGCTCTATTTACTGTAGCAGATCAGAATCCTTCCTTCACAATCTCTGTAAACAGCAAGAATAAATAGCAAATATCTAAAAAGGACCAGGACCTAGACATGCTGTGCCTATTCACATTAGAGACAAAAGTGTTATTTCAGATATATGTTAAATTACATTTCTAGGACATAAAAACCTATGCCTCAATTCACAATAGTTTAAAGCTCCAACTTTACAAGATAATCCTGAGCACCCACTGAAACATGCAAGAGGGAAAACAAAACCACTAGAAGGAAAGAAAAACACTGAAATTTCTACTCTGCGGAGGGAGCAAGGAGATACAGGGCTGGGTTGTGTAATGTGTGGTCCATATACCATTGGTGGTATCTGAGTTGATTCTAGGTAGTACATGAATACATTTTTATAAAGAAAATTTAATAGTTGTAAATTAATTTAATGGGTATTAAAGCAAAAAATCTAGACTTTAAAACTAGTGATTTCATGGATATTATTAGGTTGGTGCAAAAGTAATTGTAGTGTTCACCATTAAAAGTAATGGCCAAAACATTACTTTTGAATCAACATAATAGTTCTTAGGACAAGGCTAAGTGTTAAGAAGTGAGCAAACTTTAATTTGAACCAAAGTATTGAGTGAATAATAATACTGATAAACAAATATGGACAAAAATTTGGAGATATTATACACAAAAGATTGGAATCTTGTAAACTTCAGTATGGCAGAATCAGTAAATGATAAAGGCATAAGACATTTGAGTCCAATTTCTGGTTCTGAATGGACTAGTCAGCTATTAACACAGTTTACACTTCCAAACCATAAAAAAAAAACCTGTGTATATTGCAAAAGGGTGTCCTAAAGGATCATGAATAGAAGATAATTAGCTCCCTTGATACATGATAGTGATGTGGGGCAAAATATTCTCATCTGATCTATTTTCCTGACCTAGAATATCTGTACCCAGAAAAGCTACAATCATCCTAACAGTTTCATGCATCCAAAAAAGTAAATTTGTGGACAATAGTTTTTGATGAAAATTATATTAATAATAATGATAGTAATGTGAATTACTCTCATTTATTTAACACACAGGATATGTGTGTACATCAGCTGCTGTGCTCAGTACTTCAAATATCTCTTACCTTTCAATGCTTCCAAAAATTAAGTATGAATATCTCTAATTTGCAGTTGATGGAACTGAAGGTTAGGGAAGTCAAGTTTTTTGCCCAAGGCTATAATCTATCAGTGGTCATATCAGGATTCAAATCCAGTAAAATGCCAACCTATTTCTACCATGCTACCTTGCTTTTTGATATAATAAAAATTGAGTATTCTAAACAGACAGAGGCATAGGAATAAGCATTGTAAGTAGCAAGTTCTGCAGAATGTTCTTTAGAGAACATCTAAATGTGTGTGTGTTTTTTTGTTTTTTTGTTTTTTTTGGAGAAGCTCATGAAATAGCATCATTTCAAGATGGCGGCCATCAATAGTTTCTGGTTTTCTGCCCGGGTCTCAGATGGCCAGAAAGCAAAACTAGAAGTTTGACTCTTTTTCCCATGCAATTTCTGAAGTAGCCACTTGGTGGTGCCAGATGGTTAATTGTAATTTTGTTGACACACAGGGTTAAAAATCCCATAAATAAGTATTTTTCTCTACATAAGGCTACCAGGAAATTCTCTCTTTCTTTGTTCTTTAAAATTATTTTCAGCGTAGGTTTAACCCATGAAAAAGGGGGTAGGTCTAGAAATCTTGAGAGTGTGGTAAACTGAAAAGAAAATAAATGAAGAAGAAATACAACTAAGGAGAAAGGTAGAAACTATCTGAATAGAGGAAAGAAACAAATACAATACCCAGAAAAGTTTCACAAATGTGAAGCTGTACTATAATCAGATTCAGAAGCAAACTCAATTAATTGTCTTTACTTATGAGTTAAAGGAGTGGCACGGCTGCTTGCAGCTTCAACTGTTTGCCATGTAAAATGAAGATAATTCCTTACCTCCCTGAGTGAGAATGACATGATCATTTAGACTAGCTTCCTGCTCCAAGCCCACTGAGTCTGTTTAAGGACTGATCAAACTGATACTACATTTACTTGTCAGTATCCTCTCCTCCCACGTGGTATATAGATTCTTAAGCAGCATGGGTTTATCTAGCCAAGCTGGCAGTCACATGTTAAAGCTCAGGTAGTCTTCATAAACCCCACAGACACTGCTACCCCAGTCATCAAAGGCAATTTTTCTTTCTTGGCCTCCTACCTGGCCTCCCTTCTTCTCTATAATCCATTCTGCTTCCAGCTGCCTGAATAAATTTAATTAAGTCACCCTCCTCCAAACCCTTCAGTGACCCTTCATTGCATTTAAAATAAAATCCAAACTTCTTCCTGTGGATGGCATACCCTGGCCTGTGGCAGACACTGCTGGTTGACGATCCAATATCATATCAATTTTCCTTACTCCTTAGGAACAGAATTCCAATTGTGTGTGACACCACGAGCTCAGTTACAAACTCAGCTCTTCTAACTCTTGGAGTTAGAAGTAGCCATGTGACTTATTTCTAGCTAATGGAATATAAGTGGAAGGCTACTGCTGGAATCCTTCTGGAAATGCTATTAAAAAAAGAAATCATTTTACAATAGGACAGACTCAGCTTGCATGGGCATTTTACTCTTTATCTTTCCTCTCTCTTCCTCAAATAGTAATGAAATACCTGTAGGTAGAGCAGTTACTTCATAACAATGAGGACAAAGCCTACATGCCAAATATAGAGAAGCAGAAAGATGAAAGGATCTTGAGACTGTGATAACATGAAATGTGATACCAGCTTGGACTGCCTGCCCTCTAGATTTTTTTCCATTGTAAGAAAAATATACCTATTTTAGATTAAGTGACCATAGTTTGGTTTCTATTTCAAATTGCCAACAGTAATCTTATGTAATATACTATCTCTCTGATTTTATCTCCTACATTTTCCCCTTACTCATTCTACTTGTTGTAGATGGGCTGTGTTGTGTATCCCAGATCCTCTATTTAAAACAGAAAGATCTATTTTCCCAGATTCTGGGAAGATTGTCAACTGACAGATCTTAGCTCTTAGACTTTTTGGGGCATTGCCTCACATGAAGACAGTCGTCTTGCTCAAAGGAGCACTCTCTGTCTAGAGCAATCCATATGGAATCACTAACAGACTCTGGGATATATGTGCCCAGCCCTAGCCCCTCCCACAAGTGGATAATTATGAAGGACTATCCCAGTTTTGAAGTCCCTGTGGGGCTGAATAAGGCCTTTGTTGAGAGGTATTATAGTTCAACTGTTCTCTTTTCCCAATCCTACTTCTTTTTTTAAAAATGTATTTTATTTTATTTTGATTTTTTATTTTATTGATACATAATATTTTACATATTTATGAAGTACATGTGAGTATTTTTTACATGCATAGGACGTGTAATGATCAAGTCAGATCAGGGTATTCAGGGAATACATTATCTTGAGTATTTATCATTTCTATAGGTTGGTAACATTCCAAGTACTCTCTTCTAGCTGTTCTGAAGTATACAGTATTTTTTTGTTAACTATAGTTACCCTTGTCTGCTATTGAACATTAGAGCTTATTTCTTCAATCTAACTGTACATTTGTATCCATTCACCAATCTCTCTTCATTTCCCCCTCCTACTCTCCCAGCATTCCCCATCTCTGGTGTCTGTCATTCTATTCCCGATCTTCATGAGAGCAAGTTTTTTTTTTTAATGTCCCACATATGAGTGAGAACATGAGGTATGTGTCTCTCTGTACCCAGCTTATTTCACTTAATATAATGACCTCCAATTCCATCCATGTTTCTGCAAATGACATGATTTCATTTTTTATGGCTGAATAGTATTCCATTGTGTATATATACTACATTTTCTTTGTTTATTCATCTGTTGATGTACCCTTAGGTTGATTCCATATCTTTGCTATTATGAATAGAGCTGCAATAAACATGCAAGTGCAGGTATTCCTTTTTTATACTGACTTCTTTTCCTTTGGATAAATAACTAGTAGTGGTATTGCCAGATTGTACGATAGTTCTATTTTTAGTTTATTGATAAATCACTATACTGTTTTTCCATATTGTAGCACTAATTTACATTCCCACTAACAATGTATAAGAGTTCCCTTTCTTCCATATCTTTTCCAGTATCTGTTACTTTTTGTCTTTTTAATGGTAGCCATTCTAACTGGGGTTAGATTGGCTAACCCCATTTCATCGTGATTTTGATTTGCATTTCCCTAATTATCAGGGATGTTGAACATTTATCCGTTGGTCATTTGTATGTCTTCTTTTGAAAAATCTTTATTCTTGTTCTTTGCCTACTTTTAATTTTTTATGTTTTTCCTTACAGAAGTGATCAAGTTATTTTGGCTACTTTTTACTGGGATTTTTTTTTTTTCCACTTGGGTTTTCGGGTACCTGGTATATTCTGGATGTTAGTCCCTTATCATATTAATAGTTTACAAATATTTTCTGCCATTCATAAGTTGTCTCTTCACTCTGTCGACTGTTTCCTTTGCTGCACAGAAGTTTTTTCGTTTAATATAGTCCCACTTGTCTATGTGTGTTTTAATCGTCTACGCTTTTGAGGTCTTTGCTATAAAATCTTTGCCTAGACCAATGTCCAACAGGGATTGTTTTCTCTATGTTTTCTTCTAGTAGTTTTATAGATTCAGGCCTTACATTTAGGCTTTAATCCATCTTGAGTCGGTTTTTGTATATGATGGGAGATGGGTTCTAGTTTCCAATCCTACTTCCTTTCTCTTCCCTTCCCTTCTGCTCCCTTTCCTTTCAAAGATTTTGATCCTAAAAGCGCTCCCTAATAAGCTTCCTGCTTTCCAATCTCTATCTCAGGGCCTTCTTCTGGGGGACTTTAGCTTTCAAGAGTTGATGCCAGGGTGGTTTGGAAAATAGATGCTAAAATGAGATTCTGTAATTGGATTCCCTGCCAGCCAGATAGCAGTGAGAATCTCATCACTGTTGGTAAATGAAGCACAGATTGCCCATTGGTCATATCACATGATGTGCCACCCAGAAGCTGGTAGCTCCACGGAGCAATGGAATGAATGGCCTTTAAGAGGCACAGGAGAGATGGCAGTTCAGAGACCATCCTCCAGGTCACAGTGTATACACTAAACCAATGACACTTATTGATGCTGTGTCAATAACACATAGAATGCATTAAGTCCCTGCTCCCATCACTCCCTGTGACACACTTGGGGAAATTATATTTCACATCCCTGCAACTGTGGGTTTTGTGGGCTCAGAGGTCCTGGTTCCCACAGGTGAAACTTCTGCTAGGGGACATAGCGAGAGTCTCCTTAAGCAAAAGTTATGGCTGCAATCTGGGAACTTCAGAATCCTCATGCCAAGAGATCGATAGCAAGAACATAGCAAGACAGGATATCACTGTCCTGGCAGGACAATCCACCCTGTTCATCAGGGAGATCTGGGGCTGTTACACAATGAGCACGAGAGGGAATACGCTATGCCATCCAGGCAATCTATCTTGAGGGCCTCTTGGGACTCTGTTGCTCAAAATGCTGTCAAGGACAACTGTAGTAGGCACAGCCTGAGGAGGGTATGACAGCTAGGGTCTCAGACACCTGGGTCATGCCACCCTATTATCCTTCCCTCCTCAATTTCTCCAGCATTCTTCACTGCGTAGAGAGTAAAGACCAAACTCCTCTACATAATTTTCAAGGAAACCCATAGTCTTGTTCCTGATTAGGTCCTAGGGCACAGACTCTATGCTATGGCCACTCTGGACAAACTGAAGTGTATTAAACTTTCCAAGAGGTTTCATGCTTCCTTTAAAAAATTTAGGTTGTTCCTTTATTTTACCTTTTTCTGCCTAAGAAAATGTTCATTAGTTCAACTGTGCTGTATTAAACTTTATTTTTCCTTACTTCCCTCTCGTGGTAAAAATTAGTCAATCTTCTATCACAGTGGTCCCCAACAATTTGGCATCAGGGACTGATTTCATGGAAGACAATTTTTCCATGGACAGGGATGAGGGGGTGGATGGCTTTGGAATAAAACTGCTCCACCTCAGATCATCAGGCATTCGTTAGATTCTCATAAGGAGCATGCAACCTAGATCCCTCGCATGCATAGCTCACAATAGGGTCCACGCTCCTATGAGAATCTAATGCTGCTGCTGATCTGACAGGAGGCAAAGCTCAGGCGGTAATGCTGGCTTGCCCACCACTCACCTCCTGCTGTGTGGCCCAGTTCCTAACAGGCCATGGAACAGTACTGGTCCATTCTGTCACACTCCTTCAACAGAAAATTCTCATTTTTTTCCATTTTGAACCATAATGAATTTGCATTTGAAGTCTAACTTCACCAATAGACTGTAAACTTTTTGAGGGCAAGGACTCTATCTTATTCATTTTGTGAAGTAAATAAATTTTATTTACTCAACAAGAAAATATATGGAGCCCCTACCACAGGCAAAGCACTATGATGCATGCATCATGAGGTGGGCAAAAAATAAATAAATAACAAATTCAGACACAAATTCTGCTCTCATGGAACTAAACCTACAGTCTAGCAGAGGAAAACCATTGTACACACAAAACACCACAATAGAAAGTAGAAAGAGTTAAATGACACAGTGAGAGGAAATATAATGCTATGGGAATATAGAGGAGGGGGTAGTCCTTTTAACTAGCTAGTCTCTATCTGCATAGCACCTATAGCATGGCAATGCTAGTCAGGTTCTTGGGTGTAAGCAAGCAGAAACCAGAAACCAGCTCTAAATGATTTACATTTTAAAAAGGAATTTCTTGAAAGAATCGTGGCTGGCTGACAAAATGGACAGGAAAAAATGGGGGGCAGAACCTCAGGCAAAACCATGGTGATAGTCTGGTGAGAATATCACTGTGGCTGCCACAAATCATGAGATGTTACAGGTGGTACCAAGCCTGTCTCCCACCAGGTCTCATCAGGTGGAAAACCCAAAAACATGGGAAAGCATTCAAGAGGCCGAGTAACCAAAGTCTTACCACTACCAGGGAAAAACACGGAGGAACTTGGCAATGAACATCAACAAAGAATAGGATTTCTGTACTGGAAACTGATGTCCAAAAACCTCAGGGTCTTTGGTAGACATTATGAGGGCTTGCTCCTATCACTGTGCTCTTTTCCTGTTTGGGCCAGAGAAGAGTAACCCTTGTAATCACTGGGTAGTTAAACAGGGCAATGTGACTGATTCTGCCAATGAAATGGAGTGGACAGGATGAGAATCCCTTCCAGGCCCAAGCAGTAAAACCTCCTTGCACAATTCTTGACTCTCTCTTCCTCCTCTGTGAGTAGCATGGAGCCCATGTGCTGAGATGGTAGTTTCACGAGATCGCTTAGGTGACCACATGGAACACAGCAGCCTGAGAGAGTGCCTGATCTACAGCAGATTTTGAGGAATTGAGATATACATTTTTACATGTTAAATCATTGAGATTTGAGGGGCGTTACCAATTCCTAAATCTAGCCTAACTTGCCAAATACAAGGTTCTGGCCACACAAATGCAACAAATACTTGCTGGCACTTATTTTTAAATGTGTTTTTCTCAGACAGGGCGTGGTGGCTCATGCTGGTAACCCCAGCACTTTGGGAGGCTGAGGCAGGTGGATCGACTGAGATCAGGAGTTTGAGACCAGCCTGGCTAACATGGGGAAATCCCATCTCTACTAAAAATATAAAAATTAGTTGGGCATGGTGGCGCACACCTGTAATCCCAGCTAGTCAGGAGACTGAGGCAGGAGAATCATTTGAACCTGAGAGGCAAAAGTTACAGTGAGCTGAGATCATACCACTGCACTCTACCCTGGGTGACAGCAAGATGCTGTCTCAAAAAAAAAAAAAAAAAAAAAAAAGTTGTTGTCTCCTCAAGGGAAAAATAATGGTACTATCCTCTCTTAAGCTACCCATATATTCCCCATTATACTTAGAGTGAGAAATCAAGGAAGTAGGCATTTTTTAAAAGATAAAAATCATTTTAAAACTTGAAATAGACTCTTTTACTCAAACTCAAGGCATAATGCCAATTCTTACCACCTCTGGATCAGTTTATCTAAATTTTCATATGGTTCTATTCTTAGGTTCTGTCATTTATCACCTTTATATCAGGGTTTGGCTGAGCCATGAATCATTTGGATGCTTTGCAGTATACTGTATCATGAGCTGGCCTCTTTTGTCCAAGGTTAGGCTTATAGTTGCTCAATTCTATTCCATCAGGAAGAATATGTTGCTTAAAGGGTCTTATCTAAACTGTTGGGGGCCTGACATATCACTTGCCATTAAACCTGAAGTTTATGTTAAACCACTCTCTACTCAGCATTTCACAAAAAAAATAAATAAAAATAAAAATGAGCATGGCCTCTTGCACAGAGATATGTAAGATGATCTTCTACTACTGCTTTGATTGCTACAACTACTATCATCAGCTACCATTTATGAATCATCAAGAGTGTATTTGGTTCTATGCTAAACGCTTTAGAGATATTTAATTTAGTTATCCCTATAGCTCCTTGTGGTATAAATTTTTGTACCTATTTTTACAAGCAAGGAAACTGAGGCTCAGAAAAGGTAAACTTTCCTGAAGTTATACAGCTAGACAGTGTTAATACCAGAATTCAAACCTGGTTTTGCTGACTAAAGAGTCCACGCATTTAGGCACAGAACTCTGCTGGCTTCCAGTTGTGAACCTGTGAGAGTCACAGGCACAGTGCTGAAATATTCTTTCTCTCAGCCAGGTCTTCATATTTCCTGGCTGTGTACTACTTTTCTTAAGGTCATAGAAGGTACAGCATAGGAGATTCCTGGGCCAAATATATGCTTTCTATTCTTTCCTGGGAGTTCTACTCCCACTCCCTGCTTGTTCTCTACGCGAGTGACCCGAGGTACACACTCTTGCATTTTATCCTCAAAGATTACATCAGTATTTCCTAACATCTATTAGGAAACATGTATTTCCATAACAATTATTGATGTATAGTGAATCATATATAATGCATATAAGCATATGGAATACTCAACCCTAGAGCTCCCTTTTCTTCTCTCTCTAGATGAAATCCCCTTTAATCTCTTCATATTCTTTCCCTAGGTGAAACCCATCCACCCTGTGACTTTACATACCATCCAAATTCTTGAATATAATATTATTTATTATATTTCAAGTTCAACCCTCCACTTAGAACACTAAAGTCCTTTACCCAAGTGCCTGTTTGACATCTCTACTTGTTATCACAGGCATCTCAAATGTAAGATGTTCATATCCAAATTCTTCATTTCTTCCCCTGTACTTGATCTGCATCTCTCTGTCTTTCCCATGCTCCTATCAATCAAATCAGAACCCTAGTGCATTGATCAGGGTCCAATTGGGAAAGAGAAGACATATCAGTTACTTGAATCTAGATTAGTTAATATAAAGAATTATACATTAATTATAAAACGGTTAACTAAATTAACAGAAAAGACCAAATAACACTAAGTTATGACAGAAGTAGCAACTGAAGGAATAGCACAACCAGTTCTAGGCCTGGAGAACAAAGGGAAAAGGGCAGAGTTTATTAAAACATAAAGCTTAAAGGGGTGGGACCTGCAGAGCTGAAATTCAGGTATCTGAAGAGGGTGTACAGCTGGTGCTGGTGTCTCTGAGAGGAATGCAAAGAGGCTGGTTCTATAAGTACTGGAAAACCAAAAACTAGATTTATTCTGCCATGGGAAAGAAGTGCATCTGCTGGAGTGAAGAGGAGGGAGGCTGGGGTGACTTTCATGGGACCAGAAATCCCACAGAAACTGACCAGGAAAGAGGAGGTATTCTCTCCTTCTTTCTGCTGTTCAGTCTCTTTTACACACCCCCACACTGACAGAGCCTAACGGAGCAGCTGGCAAAGCAAAAATGTGATTTTCAAACCCCCAGCCCCAGCATCACATAGCAGAGTGCAGGAGGGAAGACTTCAAGGACAGCCCCAGGAATCTAGTAACCAGCCTATCAGTTATTAACCACCTCATAACTGAATTATCCTTAGTCATTTCTCCTTGCTGAGTTCCAACATCAGATCCATCAGAAAGTCCTGATATCACTATCTCTAAAACAGTTTTTAATTTTGTTGACTGTTTTTCTTTCTTCCTGACCATAAACTTGAGTTCTACATTTTGTCACTTCTAACCTGGATTACAGCCGTATCTGTGTCACTAGACTTCTTAATTTCACCCTTGCTCACCTCCACTTATACATGTATACAATAAATGTTTATTGAGCACTTGCTCTGTGCCAGGCACTGATCCAGGCACTTGGGTTACAACAGTGAACAAAATGGACAAAGTGCTATGTTGAAGCTTGAAGAGCTTCAATTGTAGCCACTCACATTGACACAAAGCAGAATGGTTGCTTTTTAAAAAATACAGTTGACCCTTGTACAACACAGTTCTGAACTGCATGGATCCACTTATATGCAGATGTTTTGCAATACAATTTATACTAAGTGTGCCTACCTCCCTTGCCTCCCCTTCCACATCCTTCACCTCCACCTCTGGCACCCCTGAAAAAGAAAGACCAACCCCTGCCCTTCCTCCTTCTTCTCAGTCTATTCAATGTGAAGACGATGAGAATGAAGACGTTCATGATGATCTACTTTCACTTAATAAATAGTAAATATATTTTCTCTTCCTTATGAATTTTAAATATTTTCTTATCTCTAGCTTACTTTATTGTGATAATACAGCATATATAATCCATATAACACACACAAAATGCATTAATAAAGTTTATGTTATTGGTAAGACATCTGGTCAGCAGTAGGCTATTATTAGTTAAGTTTTGGGGGAGTCAAAATCTATACTCGGATTTTTGGGTGTGGGAGGTTAGCACTCCTAACTCCATTTTGTTCAAAGGTCAACTGTATATTTCTATTTGTACTTAAAACTCTTCAAAGGTTTCCCATACCAAATAAAAGTCAAACTCTCCATGATGTATAAAGCACAGCATAACCTGATGACAGTTGCCCACCTTGCTACATAGTAGTGTCCTTCTCCTTCTCTGTACTCTGGACACACTGGCCAACTTTTCGTTTCTTGGACATACCAAAATCTTTTACTGCTCGCAAACTTACAACATTGTTTTTCCTCTGACTAGAAAGATCTTCAACTCACACTTGGCACATCTCCATCCCACTACTCAGGTTTGGGCTAAAATGTCAATACCCATTTCTGACTACTGTATATGTGTACAGGAAGTCCTCTCCCTCATTAGTCTCTGTGACTTCTTTCTCTTCAATTCCTTCGTAGAACTTATCTTGACTTGAAATTTTAGGCAAATATCTTATTTGGTTATTTTCTTGGTAAGCAGATGTATCTCTCACTAGACTGTAAGCAAGAACTGCTGCAAGAGCAGGGATCATGTCTATATTCCTGCATATAGCATCATGCCTAGTGCTCCATAAATATTTGCAAAATGAATTAACCAATGAAAAGCTCCAAGGAGTCAGGTTAGTGTTGTTTAACCCAGCAATACTCACACTTATTTAGCCGCAGAACCGATCTTAACATAATATCTTTCAACCCTCCCGAAGAGCTAATGTCCTATTAATATAATTTGAGGGACACAGACTTTCAGTTGACATTCTCTCTGGCCCTTCATATCGCTTTATGAAAAAACACCTTTCAGGCAGAAAGCACACACCTGTAATCCCAGCACTTTGGGAGACTGAGATGGGTGGATCACGAAGTCAGAAGATTGAAGCTTTACTTTCTTAAGGGGCAAAAAGCAAAGGGTTTACAGGTATTTCACTTTATAGCCTGAGAGGCATCCTAGGTTAAGAGGCAAAGGTGGGATTTTAGAATTAAAAAGAGATTGGATTTCAATTCTAACTCTCTTCTATAAAATAAAGATTATAATTCCAACATTTCAGGAATGTTTCAAGGACACAAATGAATAGAACATACAGATCACTGGGTGCAATGTGAGGCACATAGTGGATTCTCAATAAATGTTCCTCCCACACCTTAACTATTCCCTTCATCCCTCTATTGGAGAAATACATTTCTAGCAACTTTTAGAGAACAATGGAGAAACATAGACAGCAAAACCCTGGTGTGGATTATATTGACTACCAGTGAACAGGGTTACCAACTAATGTATCATTTATGATTTTTCATTTCTAGTATTTGCTCCACCCTCCTGTAAATATTAGACATGGCCTTGCCCTTGAGAATTTTATTTTATTATTTATTTATGTATTTTTGGGACAGGGTCTTGCTCTGTTTCCAGGCTGATGTGCAATGGCATGATTTTGGCTCACTGCAACACCCACCTCCCGTTGCCCTTGAGAATTTTAAAACTTAGCTGTGGGAGAACAATCAACCCCAAAGAAATAGCTAGAGAGAAGTAAATAACAATAATCAACAAGAGTTGTAAGAAATCCTTATAGATATAAGGATTGAAGTATCTAAGTTTTCTCTTATTAAGGATACTGGAGAGCATGGATATGCAATTCCTCTTAAGTGGCCCCAAATACTAAATAGTTAACCAAGTGCTTTTGGGTGGAGTTGGAGAACTCTATCCAAAATTTAATGAACTTCTCATTTAACAATGTGCCCTTCTAAGACCACAACACATTTTAAGGAATCTGTCCTCATAAATCCCCAACTAAAGAAAGATTCAAACTTCTTCTTAAAACCTGACTTCTCAGCAGAGTGCTTCATTACAGACCCTGGGAAGCTGAAATGGCAGGCTAATTTTTCTCCTTCCTTAAAATTGAAAACAGCTTGAGCTCTCTAAAGTCCTTGTCATCTATCGAGGCAGATGGAAACTAGAGAAGAGAACAACTTTATAACAAAATAATAGCAGGATTAGCCTATAGAGAGACAGTGAGCACTTGCAAAGATTCAACAGAATGCTATTTCTGCAAAAAACTGTAACCTTGACTCTCCTTGCTCTTGTGCCACGGTATCATTCTAAAGCATGAAGAAAAAGTTGAAGTAGAAGAAGGTCTTGGCCGGGCATGGTGCGCACGCCTGTAATCCCAGCACTTTGGGAGGCCGAGGCGGGTGGATCATTTGAGGTCAGGAGTTCAAGACCAGCCTGGCCAACATGGTGAAACCCGTCGCTACCAAAAATATAAAAATTAGCTGGGCGTGGTGGTGGGTGCCCGTAATCCCAGCTACTCAGGAGGCTGAGGCAGGGAACTGCTTGAACACAGGAGGTGGAGGTTGCAGTGAGCCAAGATTATGCCACTGCACTCCAGCCTGGGTGACAGAGTGAGACTCCATCTCAAAAAAAAAAAGGTCATATGGTACCTTTCCCAACAGCCTAATTTATAAAAACAAATCTAGTTAGATTAGCAGAATCTGGAGAAGAGGCTGATAGCAGCAGCAAGAGTTTATTTGTTGCATATTAAGTTTGAAGAACCAGTAAAGGATGTGTGAAGTTGTCAGGTATGAAGGTGATTTGCCCAAAGTGATATTCAACTACAATTAGTATGCAATTAAGTTAGTAGTTTTTAAAAAGGAAGTGAGGAGAGCAAGAGAGGAAGGAAAGGGAAGGGAAGGGAAGAAAAGGGAAGGGAAGGAAGAGGGAAGGAAGGAAGGAAGGAAGATGGGAAGATGGGAGGGAGAGAGATAAAGGAAATAAAGGGAAAGATAATTTGAAACAACTTATAGAAGATAAATATGGATGGCATAATTTTTGTTTATCTAACAGTTACCAGGTGTTTTTACTTCTTCTCTTCATCATTCCTATTCTTCAGCCACTCTTTTGCTCAGTTTTCTGGACAGGAGCATCAAAAGTTAGGAGTGGTGATTGTGAGAATAACTAAGAAGGGAAGGGAAAGACAATGGAAAACAAGTAAGATTTGTAGGAAACCAGACCAATCAACCAAATCAACTTTGCTTGCAGCAAACATTATTTAGAGCAACTAATAATCCTCAGATAAAGAGGAAAAGGAAACTGAAAGGAAAGGTCTGTGTAAAATCACTTTTGTTCACAATCTATTTCAGTTAGATGGAATCAAATTTCTTTTAGGCTCTGATTGGTTCTAACTTCCATAATAACTCTGCTAGCTTTCTGCTATATTACCTACTCCTTGAGGAAAGAAACCACTAAAATTAGCTTTTCCACCATTCTCAGCACCCAGCATATAGTAGGCCCTGCATCTGAATTACATAAATGTAGTTAACAACAAATACTGGCCAAGATATGTAAGTAAATAATGATTCTCATTAATGAATTAGAGATACATAGTGAATTGAATCTCTCTAATTACACAAAACTAACACTCTTAATTCAGTTAAATACTCCAATAGTTTCCACAGTTATATTCATTTGACTATTCTCATAGTAAGACCAATGTCCTGTTTGGAAAAAATATGTTAGCTAATACGGACTCTGTGAGGTTTTCTAAACCTCATTTAATTACAAAATACAATCTAAATTCATCGAACATATATTTCTCAAGCACCCACCCAGCATACAATTATAGGGAGCCCTGAGCAAGACCAACACCTTCCATGTTTCATGGAGCTTCCAATCTTTAGAGGAGACAGATGCTAAGTAACTAATTGCCTAATTAGCTATTTGATTAAAATTGTGATGAATGCCAATATGTCGACATTTAGGATGCTATGAGCGTGTGTAAGTTAGAGACCTGGGGACTCTTCTTTGAAAAAGAAATTCTGCTTGAACCCATCTGTGAGGGTTAAGGAAAAATTAACGAGGTAAATAGGGGAGGAAGAATAGTTTTTCAAGCAGCTTATTTAAATACCTTGAAGTGAGAAGGAGCAGAACATGCTGGTAAAAGCAAAGAAAGGCAATGTGGCTAAACCCTAATCATGAGGATTAACTTAAAGGATGGCACAGACCTATAGGTTTTTGAAGGCTGATAATGGCTGCACTTTGTTGTTTAAATTAACACCCGCCCCCCCTCAGACTATTCAGAAAATCTTTAGTAAGCTCTGGACCGTATATGAAAATCACCAAAGACTTGAATTTGTGACATGACTGATTCTGGGATATAAGGACTTGTTCATTTTAATTCTTTCACTCATTGTTTACTCTTTCCCGACCTTTGAAACATAAAAGGATGCCTACATTTCCAGATGAGTGATATGTTTTTAATGATGATGAGTGTATACATTTTCTTCATTATTTTATCGAGGAATAAGGTAAACCTTAGAGGAGAATGGAGTGACAACGACCTAGGAATTGTATCCGGTGGATATAATAAAAGTGTTACCTTAAAAAACAAAAGATTTCTATAGTCAAACCTTTGATTGAAATAGTGCATTGTAAAAGGTGAATAGATTTCTTTATTGAGGGATTTCTCAGAGCCTTTAGTATTCTACCAAATCATTGTTTCTTACTAACCAGCTATGCCAGTCTTGTGCCAAGCCCAGGAATATAGGATGACTTTGAAAAACATGGTCTCTGACTTCACAGAGCTTGTCTATGCAACAGGGGCTGTGATACCCCAAGAGAGAAACAGTTTGCAGGCCTTCCCAAACCTATTTAAGTACGAAATACTCTTTCAGCAGAGCATCTCACGGAACAGTATTTGAGAAAAACTTGCTAGTCCTATCTAGAAGAATCAGTACCAGACATCTCCAAAACATTTAGATTGAGTTCTGCAGGAAAGTACTTTTAAAAATGACAGACACAACTTTGTTTCCTAGAGGACAAATCAGATGACTGTGGTAGGATGGCCTTTTAAAATAAATGAAGCGTCAGCAACATTAGAAGACTATATGTGCCCTGGAGTGAGAAATGCTCACTCATTCTGTGCTGGATTTGACAGCAGCATCGGGGAGTTCTCAGGAGGAGCATCAGAAGTCCATATCTTTCCTCATACCCCAATTCGGGAGGCAGAGCAGTTTATCTTTCTCAAACAATTTAAACCTCACGCCAATCCTACAATAATTGGGTCTTGTAGTAGTATCTATGCTGATGAAGTTTTAATTCAAAGAAGGGCATCATTCTAGGTGTGAGGCTAATTAACACAACCATCTCTTCACTATGGAAGAGATGTATATTCTGGAAGTTACTAATTTTCAGAAGTATATTCTGGAAGTTATTGACCCTATGAGTGTGTGTGTGTGTTTACACGTAGAACTAATGAAAAATTTAGCATTTATTTATTTCTGACCATCTCAAAACCAAGATCTTCTCTGAAGTACTCTTCTAGGAGGATGAATACCAAATTGACTTTTCTCAAATAACTGGAGAGAATGGATATCTTACTGGAGCTAAGCAGTGAAGAAGCCTCTTGGGCTTTATATTATTTTAGGTTCATTAAAGTGCTTGATTCTGAGATTTACATCAAAATATTTTCTTTCTTTTTTTTTTTAAATGCAGCAGATGGTAAGTAGACAGGAGATTTTCTGTTACTGGGGTTAAAAAGACGAGAAGATGACTTTCCTTTTCATTCTAGTATCTCAGAGTTTTCCTTTCTAATGAATTATTTGACTTTCAAGAGTTCTGTTTCTTGTAGAGCCTCATGATTCATATTATATTGAGTTATGGCTATTGTGTTGTGATCTTGTTTAGAAGGATATAGAAGATGACTTATTTTAGATAAGTCCATATAAAGAAGTTGTTCTTAGTACATAAAAGGTACTCATGAATACTTATCAAATTGTTCAATCATATTAGTGACAAATGTTTCCTATGAGTCATTTTCCCTTTGGTGACAATGCCTTCATGAGCTGGTCAAACCAAGGATTAAATCCACCTGCTCTGGTTCCTGATTTCAAATCTACTTGTAAGACAATTAGTATTATCAGATAAATGACAGGAGAAATCATACCAGAATGCTTTATAGAGGAAAATTAATATTGAGTCAGAACATCTGAATATGTGTCAAGCTGACGTGGGTCCCAGCACACGTCACTGAATCTAAACACTCAATGAAATTTGTTGATCCTCCAGCCTTCCCACCTCATTCATCACCCATTAAATTCTGCATTTTTACTAGCAATAACTTGGGTTACAAGAATGACAAGAATACAAGAACTAAGTGTCATTCCTTTCTCAGAAAATACTGCACATTGCCAATAGGATCTGAAACATCAGGAACCAAACTTCCTCTCTCCTTCTCCCTGAAAGCCTGGTGCTTCCCTTTATGCACGCATGTCAACTTCTTTCTGTCCTGTTTCTGAAGAACCATTTTTTCTACTTTAGGTAATTAGAGCAAGATAATAGCCATAACAACAACTCCAGGCATAGCCCCAGATTCACACAACCTTAATTTCTGATCTTGACCTAATTTCAGTCTTCTAGAATAGAGAAACTGATTGGTCCAGCTCAGATGTCTTCTAGTACCATTAGCTATGCCTAGGATCAATGGCCCATGTGTTATTCTGTCCACACAAGGAGAGGCCAGGAATGCTAAGTGACATGTCCATTATACTTTTCATGCTTTTTCACATCTAAATTTGAATCTATCTCTATGTCATATTCAAAAAGTTTTATCTCATATAACGCAAAATTTAAATTAATAGAATGAATCACATAAAACATAAATATCATATGATTTTTCTTTTTTTTTTCTTTTTTCTTTTTGAGACAGAGTCTCACCCTGTCACTCAGGCTGGATAGCAGTGTTGCGATCTCAGCTCACTGCAACCTTCGCCTCCTGGGCTAAGCCATTCTCCTCAGCCTCCCAAGTAGCTGGGACTATAGGCCCCATGTTGGACAGACTGGTCTGTAACTCCTGACCTCAAGTGACCGGCCCACTTTGGCCTCCCAAAGTGCTGGGATTACGGGTGTAAGTCACTGTGCCCAGCCTATATTGTGTGATTTTTCTATTGGGATATGTTCACAAATGTCCCCTGGATAAATCTTTTCAGAGCTTTTTTCCCCCTAAACTGGTAATTCTAAGCAAGCGGTTCTTAAATTTTAGGGCACCTAAGAATCCCCCATAGATCTTATTAAAAATGGGAATTCTTCCCTATCTCAGAAAGCCTAAGTAAGTCTGGGGAGAACTTCAGAAATAAAGATTTTTACATGCTGTCCAGGTGATTCAGTTGTAAGTGGGTCACAGTTTGAGAAACACAAGACTAGATTGCATACAAGCAAAAAAGGAGCAGGGGCTACAAATTTGACAGAAGGGTCTTCTATAGAGGGGAAAACAGAAGAAAACCAGTATCATTTCTGAGGACTCCTTTCCTTGCTATAAACTTCCTGAACCAACAGGAGAACTGTCAAAACTTCATCCTGAAAACGAACTTCTTCAGTAGATTTTCACCACTGTATTTAACATATCATGGGGATTCATGGCCAGAAATGTCCAGTTATTTCCACAAAAAGATGCAGAACATCATATTTCAGATGAGTGCATTTTCCAACTGAGGCAAGTTGCATACTCCTGTCAGCAGGTAACAAAATAGAGATGGCTATTGCGCATACAGGTTATGAAAATATGAAGCCAGCTTCCCAAACAGAGCTCAGTTATTCTCAGAGATCAGCTGAATAATACAGATTTTCTTTCCAAGCACCCGTCAAGGGAAGAATATAGACATTCTGCAAAGGGCTATGTCAATGAGCTTTCACTCAGCAGCAGAGAGTGTGATGAGGATTTCATTCTGTTTGGCAAGAGCCAACTTTAACAGAGACGGGTTTGACAGCAACTCCAAAATTTCAGAGGCACCCTTCTCCCTGTAAGAGATGGGGAACGTATCCTACAAAGGGAGATTTTGTTTGCTTCACTTTAGGCACTAGGCTAAGTATTACATGAAATGGTAGAATTAGTGTTACATGAAAATGGTAGAAGAGAATATTTTGGACAGGTGGGGACACCTGCTTGGAAAAGTTCTGAAATTTATTGACTCATTTGCATATTCAAAAATGTTACTGCAAAAAATATTAAGGGATCATTTTCATTAAGCTTTCCCAGGTACTGTCTGCTAAGTGTTAGGGATACAATAGAATGCAAAAACTGACATGGCCCCTGTCTGTGAAAAAGGAAGGTGAGAAAGACAAATACAAAGACAATAATCGCACACATAGTATAAAACGACAAGTCAGGCAAGGGCTGTGGAATAAAATTTGGGGGATGCTACAAAATATGTAAAGTAGGGAAATGACCCCATTATAGAGGTCAGAAAAGGATGGTGAAACAGGGGTGAGAGAACAGTCAGAGTCAGCAGAAAAAGAATCACTCTGGCTGGGCATGGTGGCTCACACCTGTAATCTCAGCACTTTGGGAGGCTGAGGTGGGCAGATCACCTGAGGTCAGGAGTTTGAGACCATCCTGGCCATAATGGCGAAACCCCATCTCTACTAAAAATACAAGAATTAGCTGGGCATGGTGACACATGCCTGTAGTCCCAGCTACTCAGGAGGCTGAGGCAGGAGAATCAGTTGAACCCAGGAGGTGGAGGTTGCAGTGAGTCTAGATTGTGCCACTGCACTCCAGACTGGGTGACAGAGCAAGACTGTCTCAAAAAATAAAAAAAAAGTCACTCAAGGAGTATTTGCAAAGGTCTTAGGTGGGGCTGTGGTAGTGGAGAATCTAGGTAATTCAAGAAGTTGATGAAGACTCCTATCTAGAAGAGAGAGCAAATGTGTTGTTACGAGTTGAACTATATCCCTCTATAAAGATGAAGTCCTAACCCCCAGTACCTCAAAATGTGACCTTATATGGAAATAGTGTCCTTATGGATAGAACTGATTAAGATGAGATTGTGCTGGAGTAGGGTAGGCCCTTAATCCAATATGACCAGGGCCTTTATAAGAAAAGGAGGTAGAGACACACAGGAAAGATGGCCACGTGAAGATGTAGGGAGAGGTCTGAGTTGTGCTTCCACAAGCAAGGAAAAACCGGGGATGCTGGAAGAGGCAAAGAAGGACCCTGCCCCTAGAGTCTTCAGAGAGCACGTGGCCCTCCCAATATCTTGATTTTGGATTTGTAGTCTTTACAATTGTGAGGAAATACATTTGTGTTGTTTTTAGCCACCTGGTTTGTGGCAATTTGTTATAGTAGCCCCAGGAAACTAACATGGGGGTGAAGTAGGCTAATGTTAAACCAGGTTGGAGAGTAGAGCAGGCCAGGCCCCACAAGGCCTTGATGATCTTATTAAAGGTGTTTCTCTTAAGAGCAATAGCCAGCCAGAAAACTTTTTTTTGTTTGTTTGTTTTTGTTTTGTTTCGTTTTTGAGACGGAGTTTTGCTCTTGTTGCCCCAGGATGGAATGCAATGGCACCATCTCGGCTCACTGCAACCTCCGCCTTCCAGGTTCAAGCAATTATCCTGCCTCAGCTTCCGGAGTAGCTGGGATTACAGGCATCCACCAGCATGTCTGGCTAATTTTTTGTATTATTTAGTAGAGACAGGGTTTCACCAGGTTGGCCTGGCTGGTCTCAAACTCCTGACCTCAGGTGATCCACCCGCCTTGGCCTCCAAAGTGCTGGGATTACAGGCATGAGCCACAGCACCCAGCCCAAAGAACATTTTTAAGCAATGAGGCAGTGATATGTAGGTAGCGTGTGAGGGGATCAGATTCACCTTTAGAAAAGGTCACCTGGACTTCTTTAGTGAATGAATTGGAAGGAGGCAAGAATGATAGGCCACCAACGTTCCAAATCATTGATGTATCAAAATAGTCACCCAACTTCCAGTTCCCAGCATCGACTACGACGGGGGTTCAGTGCTCGGGTGAGAAGCTTGTGGCATCGGCAGATTCAAGGCAATTTGAGCTTTAGCTAGGATGATGGAGGTCGTTTGCAACAACCATCTGGGCTTCAGGTCTGTGTTAAATGTAACACGGATGACACCATTGGAGACCTTAAGAGACCTTAAGAAGCTGATTGCAGCCCAAGCGGTCACCCGTTGTAAAAAGATTATCCTGAAGAAGTGGTACATGATTTTTAAGGACCACACAACTCTGGGGGACCATGAAATCCATGATGGGATGAACCTAGAGCTTTATTTTCAATGGATTAGAATCCTAATATTTCTGCTGTTCCACTGTCCTCTCTCATCCTCACATCCTCACCCCCAACACTGGTATAGATGCTTGTTTTTAAAAACTCACCCAAGACTTAGATGTGGCAAATATATATGTACATATGTATATATATATACACATTTAAAAATGGAAAAAACAAACAACAAAATAGCTATCCAATTAGATCCCATTTTTCTTTCCAACTACCACAGATTAAAGAAGTCAAACTTTCTGTATTCATTAATATTGGACAGCTGAAACAAACTTTCCCAAACTGTGTTCCAAGAAACCCAAGTTCTAGGAAGTCTGTTTTGGAAAATATTCCATGGCCAAATAAATTTTGGGAGTTCTAAGTCCCTTGGGAGCTTTCTTCTTTCTTGGAGAGTCAAAACGTGCATTAACATATTAAAATCTCTAGGAAGTCCTGTGATAAAGAAAGAGTATAGCTCCAATTCTCAAATGTGTTTGATTATGAAATATCCTTGGGCCAAACCCAAACCAAACATGGTTGAGATTACCTGTTAACATTCTAAGAAATTCACTTTTGAAAATGCAGGGCAGAGAGGTTTTTAAAAATAATCTTTTCATTTCCTCACCCCACTTTTGGAGCCAGGAAATTCTACCCAATATTTAGTTTAAATTTTGCTCTGCAATTTTTCTCTTAAATGTGTTCACGGCCCACTGAGGGATAACTGCTGACAATCTGTGAAGTGATGGTTATTTTGAAGCTCAAATCTCCCTTCCCCTTCTCTTCTCCCATCTGGGCGTCATTTGAGAGATCTGCCCTGAAGCAATTCTGCAAGCAGGGTGTGGAGAAAATATTTATGAACCATTTTTAAAACACCTCTTTAAAAAACATGGCATATTCAAATGTGATGTGAAACATATATCCCAAACTTCAAAATGTTGGTCATTATCACCAATACAGAGAATGTTATACCTGGAAAGGAATCTAGGAGTCATTTGGTTTAAAATGCTCACTTTGCTCATAAATAAACTAAGGTTCAGAAAGCCAAAGAGAACAGGCCAAAACCACACAGCTGATCCTATCACACAGCTGGAAGGAGATCAGAGGTATTCAATCCCAGGCCCACTTTCTTTTGAATATATATTCTGGGGCTTTTTAAAAACTTACTGAACTCCTGGCAGCATTTGAATCTAGATATTAATAGTTAATATAAAGATGACCAAAAAGGCATTCCAACTAATTCAAGAATCTCAACCAGTACATACCTCTTTTTGTGAGTGAAAGTAACCGATTCAGTAGAAAAAGGGGGGGAAGGGTAAATTTGTAAATAGTAAAAATAATAGCCTATAATTCAAGTTTTATGTTCTCGTTATCTCTGTTCCACATACATAATTTTCTTGAAATTATTTAAAAAATTCCTCTTGACACTTTCATGTATTTATTGTAAATTCTTTATTCTTGGTGTAATTTTTTTCTTTTAAACAACAAAATATTTTAAAATGTTTCAAACAATAAGATTTTTAAATGACTCAGAAAAATACCTCCGTTGGCTTTTCTTTTTTATTCTGTCTCCTTCCCTTCCATCAAGTATCTGTAAATATAAAACAGGTAGAAAGATACCTCCCAATTGGTACCACACACTTAAGGCAGGAAAATCATGTTTTACTGTCTCCACTCTTTATAGTGTTATCCTACTAGTGATCTTTATTAATGCATTTATGGAAGTAGATTTCAGTTTGCCCTGTCATTGCTGTCTGTCCCACAGAGACACATATTTTGCAGACATGATTCTGTACCTAAGCAGCAGCCTTTCAGACACTGTGATAGGTAAAGGCAGAAAGAAAGATGGCACCAGTACAGATGACTTTGCCCAGAATGACTTTGAGCTAGGAGACCTAAATATGATACCTTGCTGGTGAACACATCTTGCAGACACTTCAAGAAAGGTAATGCTCATGCAACATGGCTCCTTCCCTCAAGACATATTTTTTGTCTTATAATCAACTCAAGAAAAAGCGATCTGTTACAATATTGAAGCATAAACAGGCTAAGGAGAATCTTGAGACAGTTGTTCAGTCCTTATTTCTCCTTTTTAGGGAAGTTTAAAGGATAATTTTGGCTCTATGCTGTATTCTACTTACTAGCTAATTTTAGAACCTAATCCACACAAAATACATTTCCAGGTGTAATTTCCAGATTAAACAGAGTGACACTGACTGGGTACATCTAAATTTACCTCTCCCCACCCAACTCTTCTCTGCCCATTTTGCTTCTTTTGTTGAGATAGCCAATTGATATCATTACACTTGGGCTAAACTAAAAACACATCCAGCTCCCAGTGTTCTCTCATCTCAGAAAACAGATAAATCTTTTAGAATGCTTAGGGAGCTGGCTTCAAAATGCTGCCACTCCTTTGATGATAGTATCACAAAGAAGTTAGAGTCAATATCCTTTCTTTAATTCAGGAAACAGCTTGATGTAGGGCAAGATTGAGAAATTAAAAAGAGAAACAACAGTCTATATCATGATCTCACCATGTATTTGCAGAGAAACCTTGGATGAGTTTCTTTATCTTCATGAGTTTCCATTTCTTCACCTGTAAAATAGGATTGATAAAATGTACTGAAAATGTTGAGAAGAGCAACTGAAGTTTGACAAAATATCCTTCATGGTTTCTGGCATATCAAAGCTCTCAGACTTTACCTTCACTTTTCTGGCTCCTTTTGAATTCAGCATTCAATCCATGGTAGCTTCAGAAATCAAATGCCAGCTGTGTGTCTAAAAGAAAGTTCTTTGTGATGATTTAACCTAAAAGAATCTCTCATCCAGAATCTATTTAATATCTAGGGTTCAAT
Organism: Colobus angolensis palliatus; assembly: GCF_000951035.1. Taxonomy (NCBI): domain Eukaryota; kingdom Metazoa; phylum Chordata; class Mammalia; order Primates; family Cercopithecidae; genus Colobus; species Colobus angolensis. The sequence goes on from NW_012115821.1 coordinate 8,921,772, forward strand.
GAAATGCCTTTAAAGCAAAGGATTGAGGGGAAAATACAGAAGAGAAAAGAAATGCACTCCCTAGAATGTCATAGTAGGGGCTATGTCCATGCATAAGAACGTAAGATAAAATCAAAATATTCAGTCCAGCATGTAGGTCACATCAATTCCACTGTTACCTACAGACAACAAAGTCATGGGGATATTGGACAAACCTGACAGGCAATAAAATGTGATGGTTAACAGGAAGTCAAATACAATTATTTCCAGTTCTGGCTCTGAAATACACTAGCTGCACCATCTTAAGTAAGCCATTGTATTTCTGTGAGCTTCAGTTTTCTCATCTGTGTAAGGAAGGTAATAGTATCTAATTTATGGGGTTGGTGTTATGAGTAATAAATATTGTAATTAATACATAGTGCTCTGCACAACATCAGGCAAGGAGCAAATGTTGAATAGATGGAATCAATTATCATTGTTCTTCTTTTTCCTTTTTTTTCTAAACACTTAAGGTCAGGTCTGAATCACTTCTAGTCAGAGTTTCTGCCCTCCGACACTCAAAAATGCATAACAGGAACCCAATGATTGGGTACAGAAACAAACAAAAGAAGAAAAAAATGTTTATCTCTGATGAATCCTCCCCCTCCATTAAGCAGTCAGGAAATAATGCGCTGGGTACTGGTAGGGTGGGACAAATCCAAGGAAATATTTCCAGCTGTCAAGACATCCACAGTCTATGCCCTATGGTCTTCATGAGATGTGAATGTTGTAAAGTATGCTTATTTCAGCTTAATTGCCAATTTTTCTTCTAGAGCAAAGCTAAAGATACTTAGGCTTGTGACCAGTGGGGAAGCTTTTGTCTTCATCCTAGCCAATTGGCTGGCCTGACAATAATAGCACTTTTCAATGTCATTCTTTTTTGATATCTAGAAAAGATAGGAATCCTGGATTTGTGTTCAGTGAAAAGTACTTAAAGTGAAATCTACCAGATGTACCAATAGTTTCCTGGGTAAAAATGAAGTACTTTTTTCAGAGGGTCCTCTAGTTTTTCTTTACTCTACAGGAACATCAACAGGAAGCTGTAAATCATCAAGATTGAACATCTCAGCCCTCAGTCTAGAGCAGCACAGGGGTTAGCAAATAAGATGAATGTGATATGGAATGAAACCAAAGGGAAGCATTTATGATATTACTGGTTTGCGTGAATATCAGTTGGGAAAGGAATATTTGAGGAAAAAAAATCTAATGAATGAGCTAAAAACCCCAAATAGTTAGCTGTTGCTGATCCTGGACTACATGTTATAGAATCAATGATGAAAAATATTTTAATCTTTTTACATTTTTTTAGAAGGTATATATGGGTATGCATGTTATTTACATATGTGTTTGTGTGTGTATTAATACATTATATATATAAAATATTTCATTATATATATATGTGTGTATATATATATAATTTGACACATTGGGGAGGCCAGTATAACATGTAATTGAAGTATTGTGGAAATATGGAATTGATTAAATTAAAATTAGAATGCCTCTGCGTTTTGTACACAAATGTTTACTGCAGCTTTATTTGTGATTGTCAAAAACTGGAAACAATCCAAACATCTTTCAGCTAGTGATAAAGAAAAGTGGGATATCCATACAGTGAAATACTAGACAGCAATAAAAAGAACAAATTAGTAATACCCACAACAACATGAATAAATCTCAAAAGCATTAGGCTGTGTGAAAAATGCCTTGAGTCAAAAGGCTGCACACTCTATGAATCCATTCATAGAACTTTCTGGAATAGGCAAATCTCCTGGGATAGAACATTGATCAGTGATTTCCAAGAATCAGGAGTGGGAGTAGGAGATTGTCCACAAAGGGGCATGGTAATTTGGGAGGAGGTGTTATATATAGAACACCATAGAACTGTATACTAAAATGAACTTCACTGTGTATAAATTATATCTCAATAAAAATAAAATAATGCCTCTGGGCTCAACACAATTCCTTGAAGGAATGCACCTTTAAATAGCTGAGGCCCCTATCTGAGGCAACCTCATTGGCTAAGTGAGGCCTTGTTGAGTTGCTGGCCTACCAGGCCTTAATTGCCTCCATGTAGCCTCAACATACAGCCATGAACATCTGTGAAAGCAACAACAATACCCTCCTGAAACATCAACTTTCTCTCATCTTCCATGTTGAGTTCCCCTCTTAGCCACCTAGGCCCAACTGAGCACTTCTTGTCTCCGTGTCATAGCTTCTTCCCAGCCTCAAAAAGTGAGTGATGCAGTTCAGATGCTGCCCTGGTTTCTGGGCACTTTCCTCCTTGAGACTTCTCTTAGTCTTTCTATTTCAAAAGCACTGGCAGGAGAAACCAATGCACAACTGCAAACATTTCTAGGACCCTGCCAGGCCTTAGACTCTGCAATTGTTGCAAAAGATCAGCTTCTTTGCCAGAATAAATCATAGGAAGAAAATAAGAGCAGAGTTAAGGATGAGGTGTACGAGAAAAATGAATTCCCAAGGCCACTCAATGAAAAATGTACTAATTAAGGCTTAGTGTTAAGTAACAGACATTAACTTGAGGTGGAGAGGTAATATTATATCTCAGCACCTTAATCCGTGATGTTTATATATTCCATTCTCCTTCTAGAATTCCCAGGCAATCGCCTTCTTTCTCCTACTCCATAAAGAAGGAAAATAAAAGAATATAAAATGCCTCTGGCCTAGCCATGAGGCAGAACTATTTGAAGGCATGTTTTCATCCTCAACAATGGCTAGTCCAAATTGAGAGGTGCTGTAACTGGAAAAAATACAAACTGTACTTTGAAGACATGGCACAAACAATGTAAAACATCTCAATTTTATATTGATTTTCATATTGAAATGCTAATCTTTTGGTTATATAGAGTTAAAATATTTTTAAAATTAATTTCACCTTTTAAAAATACCTTAAAAAACTTTATTGAGATGTAATTTACCTACCATAATGCTCACCTTTTTACAAAAGCATCTAATTCAGTGGTTTTTAGTATATTCACAGGGTTGTAGAACCATCACTACTATCTTGTTTTTTTTTTTAATTATACTTTATGTTCTAGGGTACATGTGCACAACATGCAGGTTTGTTACATATGTATACATGTGCCAGTTGGTGTGCTGCACCCAATAACTCATCATTTACATTAGGTATATCTCCTAATGCTATCCCTCTCCCTGCCCTCACCCCATGACAGGCCCCAGTGTGTGATGTTCCCCTTCTTGTGTCCAAGCGTTCTCATTGCTCAATTCCCCCTATGAATGAGAACATGTGGTGTTTGGTTTTCTGTTCTTGCAATAGTTTGCTGAGAATGATGGTTTCCAGCTGCATCCACAAAGGACATGAACTCATCTTTTTTATGGCTGCATAGTATTCCATGGTGTGTATGTTCCACATTTTCTTAATCCAGTCTATCATTGATGGACA
>NW_012115821.1:8926855-8927339 GCF_000951035.1 Colobus angolensis palliatus
TGAGATAATCATGTGGTTTTTGTCTTTGGTTCTGTTTATAAGCTGGATTTGTGTATATTGTTTCTTGGGTTTATTAATTTGTGTATATTGAACCAGCCTTGCATCCCAGGGATGAAGCCTACTTGATCATGATGGATAAACTTTTTGATGTGCTGCTGGATTCGATTTGCCAGTATTTTATTGACGATTTTTGCATCAATGTTCATCAGGGATATTGGTCTAAAATTCTCTTTTTTTGTTGTGTCTCTGCCAGGCTTTGATATCAGGATGATACTGGCCTCATAAATTGAGTTAGGGAGGATTCCCTCTTTTTCTATTGATTGGAATAGTTTCGGAAGGAATGGTACCAGCTTCTCCTTGTACCTCTGGTAGAATTTGGCTGTGAATCCGTCTGGTCCTGGACTTTTTTTGGTTGGTGGGCTATTAATTATTGCCTCAATTTCAGAGCCTGCTATTGGTCTATTCAGGGATTCAACTTCTTCCT
>NW_012115821.1:8927389-8927637 GCF_000951035.1 Colobus angolensis palliatus
TAGGTTTTCTTCTAGGGTTTTTATGGTTTTAGATCTAACATTTAAGTCTTTAATCCATCTTGAATTAATTTTTGTATAAGGTGTAAGGAAGGGATTCAGTTGCAGCTTTCTACTTAAGGCTAGCCAGTTTTCCCAGCATGATTTATTAAATAGGGAATCCTTTCCCCATTTCTTGTTTCTGTCAGATTTGTCAAAGATCAGATGGTTGTAGAATTGTGGTATTATTTCTGAGGGCTCTGTTCTGTTCC
>NW_012115821.1:8927687-8928222 GCF_000951035.1 Colobus angolensis palliatus
CCTGGACTTTTTTTGGTTGGTGGGCTATTAATTATTGCCTCAATTTCAGAGCCTGCTATTGGTCTATTCAGGGATTCAACTTCTTCCTGGTTTAATCTTGGGAGGGTGTATGTGTCCAGGAATTTATCCATTTCTTCTAGGTTTTCTAGATTATCTGCATAGAGGTGTTTATAGTATTCTCTGATGGTAGTTTTATCCTCTTTATCATTTTTTATTGTGTCTATTTGATTCTTCTCTCTTTTCTTCTTTATTACTCTTTCTAGCAGTCTATCAATTCTGTTGATCTTTTCAAAACAACAGCTCCTGGATTCATTGATTTTTTGAAAGGATTTTTGTGTCTCTATCTCCTTCAGTTTGGCTTTGATCTTAGTTATTCTTGCCTTCCACTGGCTTTTGAATGTGTTTACTCTTGCTTCTGTAGTTCTTTTAATTGTGATATTAGGGTGTCAATTTTTTAGATGTTTCCTGCTTTCTCTTGTGGGCATTTAGTGCTATAAATTTCCCTCTACACACTGCTTTAAATGTGTCCCAGAGA
>NW_012115821.1:8929298-8931683 GCF_000951035.1 Colobus angolensis palliatus
CCATTATGTAATGGCCTTCTTTGTCTCTTTTGATCTTTGTTGGTTTAAAGTCTGTTTTATCAGAGACTAGGATTGCAACCCCTGCCTTTTTTTGTTTTCCATTTGCTTGGTAGATCTTCCTCCATCCCTTTATTTTGAGCCTATGTGTGTCTCTGCACCTGAGAGGGGTCTCCTGAATACAGCACACTGATAGGTCTTGACTCTTTATCCAATTTGCCAGTCTGTTTCTTTTAATTGGAGCATTTAGTCCATTTACATTTAAGGTTAATATTGTTATGTGTGAACCTGATCCTGTCATTATTATGTTAGCTGGTTATTTTGCTCGTTAGTTGATGCGGTTTCTTCCTAGTATCGATGGTCTTTATATTTTGGCATGTTTTTGCAGTGGCTGGTATTGGTTGTTCCTTTGCATCTTTAGTGCTTCCTTCAGGAGCTCTTGTAGGCCAGGCCTGGTGGTGACAAAATCTCTCAGCATTTGCTTTTCTGTAAAGGATTTTATTTCTCCTTCACTTATGAAACAATTTGGCTGGATATGAAATTCTGGGTTGAAAATTCTTTCTTTTAAGAATGTTGAATATTGGCCTCCACTCTCTTCTGGCTTGTAGAGTTTCTGCTGAGAAGTCTGCTGTTAGTCTGATGGGCTTCCCTTTGTGGGTAACCCGACCTTTCTCTCTCACTACCCGTAACATTTTTTCCTTCATTTCAACTTTGGTGAATCTGACAATTATGTGTCTTGGAGTTGCTCTTCTCGAAGAGTATCTTTGTGGCATTCTCTATACTTCCTGAATTCGAATGTTGGCCTGCCTTGCTAGGTTGGGGAAGTTCTCCTGGATAATATCCTGCAGTGTTTTCCAACTTGGTTCCATTCTTCCCATCACTTTCAGGTCCACCAATCAGACGTAGATTTGGTCTTTTCACATAGTCCCATATTTCTTGGAGGTTTTGTTCGTTTCTTTTTACTCTTTTTTTCTCTAAACTTCTCTTCTTGTTTCATTTCATTTATTTGATCTTCAATCACTGATATCCTTTCTTCCTGTTGATGGAGCCAGTTACTGAAGCTTGTGCATTTGCCACATAGTTCTCGTGTCATGGTTTTCAGCTCTATCAGGTCGTTTAAGGACTTCTCTACATTGATTATTCTAGTTAGCCATTTGTCAAATCTTTTTTCAAGGTTTTTAGCTTCTTTGCGATGGGTTTGAGCTTCCTCCTTTAGCTCAGAGAAGTTTGATCTTCTGAAGCCTTCTTCTCTCAACTCGTCAAAGTCATTCTCAGTCCAGCTTTGTTCCGTTGCTGGCGAGGAGCTGTGTTCCTTTGAAGGGGGAGAGGCGCTCTGATTTTTAGAATTTTCAGCTTTTCTGCACTGCTTTTTCCCCGTCTTTGTGGTTTTATCTACCTTTGGTGTTTGATGATGGTGATGTCCAGATGGGGTTTTGGTGTGGATATCCTTTCTGTTTGTTAGTTTTCCTTGTAACAGTCAGGACCCTCAGCTGCAGGTCTGTTGGAGTCTGCTGGAGGTTCACTCCAGACCCTGTTTGCCTGGGTATCAGCAGCAGAGGCTGCAGAAGAGTGAATATTGCTGAACAGCAGATGTTGCTGCCTGATTGTTCCCCTGGAAGCTTCGTCTCAGAGGGGTACCTGGCCGTGTGTGTGTCAGTCTGCCCCTACTGTGGGGATGCCTCCCAGTTACGCTACTTGGGGGTCAGGGACCCACTTGAGGAGGCAGTCTGTCCATTCTCTTATGTCAAACTCTGTGCTGGGAGAACCACTACTCTCTTCAAAGCTGTCAGACAGGGACATTGAAGTCTGCAGAGGTTTCTGCTGCCTTTTGTTCGGCTATGCCCTGCCCTCAGAGGTGGAGTCTACAGAGGCAGGCAGGCCTCCTTGAGCTGTGGTGGGCTCCCCACAGTCTGAGCTTCCTGGCTGCTTTGTTTACCTACTCAAGCCTCAGCAATGGCAGGCGCCCCTCCCCCAGCTGCCTTGCAGTTAGATCTCAGACTGCTGTGCCAGCAATGAGGGAGGCTCCATGGGCGTGGGACCCTCTGAGCCAGGCACAGGATATAATCTCCTGGTGTGCTGTTTGCTAAGACCCTTGGTAAAGTGCAGTATTAGGGTGGGAGTGACCCAATTTTCCAGGTGTTGTGTGTCACTGTTTCCCTTGCCTAGGAAAGGGATTTCCCTTCCCCCTTGCTCTTCCCGGGAGAGGCGATGCCTCGCCCTGCTTTGACTGTCGCTGGGCTGCACCCACTCTCTTGCACCCACTGTCCGACACGCCCCAGTGAGATGAACCCGCTACCTCAGTTGGAAATGCAGAAATCACCCATCTTCTGTGTCACTTATGCTGGGAGCTGGAGGCTGGAGCTGTTCCTATTCGGCCATCTTGTAACC
>NW_012115821.1:8932215-8937950 GCF_000951035.1 Colobus angolensis palliatus
CAGAAATTTCAGTGAGCCGAGATTGTACCAATGCACTCCAGCCTGGGTGACAGAGTGAAACCCTGTCTCAAAAAGATAAAAATAAAATAAATTTAAAATTACCTGTGTGACTCACATTGTATTTATGTTGGGCAGCACAGTTCTATAACCTTGGCCAATTACCAAAATTCGGTGTTCTTCATTAGTAAATGAAAGTTAAGAACTTAATATAGTGTCTGGATCATAGGGGAGTTTCAGAAACGGTTGAGATTAATATAATTAACACAAAACTATACATTTAGGTAATTGTTTATATGCTGCTCAGGGCATTCAAAAAATGACAAATTATTAAATGCCCATAATATAGAGAAGTGAGTTTAGTTAGAGTAGAGCTAGATTATGTTGTTCAATTACCTGATTTTATAATTCATTAAAAAGCTTATTCCTTCAAGAGGCCTTATGGGCAAGCGTGAGTTATCATCCAAAGAGCATAGTGGTCACAGTGGTTTACATGGATATATGGAAGGACTTTATTTGAGGAAGAAAGTCAATTCTCCAGAGTTTGGGAGAATTGGGTGTTGAATGGTAGGGACCTGCAGCCCACTCCTCTGAACCATCCACGTGTTACAAAATCCTGAAAGAGGAAAACTGCAGAAATCTATGTCCCAAGGAGACTGGTTCTGGATCATGGAACTTGAAGTCCTCAGGAGCCTCATCCCAAAGCTTGGTATAAAAGGTGGAGCTCAAGATGACACGACAAAGAGAGGTACACTGATGGAACCAGACATGCTTCCTTTTTCTCCTAGACAAAATAAATCCAAACATTTCTGTATGATTTCAGGGTAGAAAAAGAAAGTCTTGGCTGGGTGTAGTGGTTCGCACCTGTAATCCCAACACTTTTGGAGGCCAAGAGGGGAGGGACACTTGAGGCCAGGAGTTCAAGACCTGCTTGGGCAACAAAGTGAGTCCTCTTTTCTACAAAACACTAAATAATAATAATAATATATTAACTACACATGGTGGCATGTGCCCATAGTCCCAGATACTCAGGAGGCTGAGGCAGGAGAATCACTTGAGCCCGGGAGATGGAGACTGCAGTGAGCTCTAATTACACCACTGCATTCCAACCTTGGTAACAGAATGATAACCTGTTTATTTATTTATTTCTTTATTTTTAAAAAAAGGAAAAAAATAAAACTTCTCCAACTTATCACCTTCCCACCTACCCCCCATCTCCTCCAAGGTATGACATCAAAATGCCGAAGACTAGATCTTGTATCAACCCTGACAAGTGGCCGAATTTGGTTAGAAAAATAAAGGAATGTGATATTTCATGCACCTTAGGTTTTATGCCACAACTTCATGGTAAATTCCAACTTATAATTTGGTATACTCAAGGGAAATTATTTTGGAATGATATACCTGTAAGTGTTTGGTTGCTGTCTCTTGCAATGGGATAGAAATTAGGAAGGGCTTCAATTACTTGTGTAGCTTTTCCATAGGATTTGAGAAAAGTGAAAATATGCATTGCTTTTGTAATAAAATAATAATATGTTACCATTGGGGAAAAACGATAAACCCACAGAAATAGTTTTTTCTATTTAAGTTGTCAGTAATCCTTCAACAACCTCCCAGACTTGAATAAGAGCCTGTTTGTTATTCTCCTGATGGTTCTAGGACTATGTCTCCAGGTATACTGGAGCTACTGATGAGTCAGTAGCTGCTGCCTATGAAAATTGCCCCTGTCTCTGGCCCCCTCCTAAGTGGCCCCACCCATCAGAGCATTACCTTTTCAAGAGCTAGCCTGGAAGGGAGCAGCGGGGCTGTCAGCTTCACAAGCTCTTCCTCAAAGCACAGAAGAAATATGCTTTCACAGGCAGTTGTTCAGGTAGCTCAGGTGCCAATTGTTGGGTCATCTGTCCAGAAAGTCTTTCCAGGAACTATCTGAGGAGTAAGCTCCATGTTTTTGCTCTATCACCCTGTACCTCTGGCCATATCTGCTCAGGACTTGACACCTAACTCAAAGGAAGGCAAACTGATTTTGTGTACCAGGAATTTGTCATTGAAATGAAAAGAGTGGGCCCCAGTGATTTCAGACATGCAGACTTAGAATTGGAGGCACCAGAGAAAACCTGAAAGAAAAAGAAGAAAGCAGCCAGGTAGAGGGAAGCTGAGTGAGAAGTAGCAGGGATTGGAATAATTAGTCTTTATGGCACAATGGTGCCAAATTCCATTGTTTGCCCAAGGCCCATGGTCTCTGGGTTCTGTGAGGAACCCCTGTGGTTTGTAATAATATCCTTTATTTTGTTCAAGTGAAGTCTAATTGTTTTCAGTTGCTTATAATCAAAAGATCCTTTAAAATGTGGGTAAAATGTTCACCTACCCATGGTTTAAGTAATCAAGAAATTCTCACTTGGGAGGGTCTATAAACGGAAAAAAAATGTCTCAGCTTTCTCACATATAATAAGGGTATTCTAATACTATTCTTCCCTGCTGATATTATGAATTTGTAGAAAAAAACCTAAGGCTATTAAGGTATTTGCCAGAGATAATGAGCAGTATGATTGTTGTGATGGTCTGACAACCCTGTGTAGACCATTTAGGTCACCCCCGTTCTTAGGCTCCCTGGCCAGCCAGAGTTGATGCTACACTATCCCACCTTAATACACCTCCTACAAAGAATAACAGCATTAGACTTCCCAGACTAAAATAAAAATAAACTACACTGTTACTGTCAGGAAACAGAAGGGGGCACCCTAAGAATATTTAGTAGTTGCAAACAGTAGCTCTAACATCTTTAAATACAATGAATGCTTTCTCTCAAGCATAGGAAAACAAAGCATGGTCAATTTTCCAACTAAAATTATTCTATGGAGCCACATGACTAAGGGATAAAGATTAAGAGTGCCTAAGTCAATCTCTGAGAAAAAGGCAAAGATTAAAATGAAGCTTACTGTCAAACATGACAGATAGAAACAAAATATTCCTCCAAACATAACCTAATTTGATTGTCACAATGGTTTAGAGAAAAAGAGTGATCAGAAACCATTGCTTCTATTAACTGAATATGAAAAGAGAGTCAGAGAAGGAAATAATAAAACAAACTTTTATGGAATAATTTCTATATGCCAAATACATGCTTTATGAATATGATTTTATGTTCTATAACAACCTAAAAGGTAGGTACTCAAAATTTTCCTCAAACATCCAGTAACTAAGCAATTCTCTCCCCCCGTCATTTTTAACTAGCAGTTAATCCAGATGGTTTTCTCAGTATTAATAGACCTGAAATAAACAGGAAAATCATTTAAGAAATCATTATTAAATTAAACAGATGGAATAGAAAAGGAGGCAGGAAAGATGATGGTAAAATAAGGAATAATATGGGGAAGCATAGAAGAAAAGGAGGAAGGAGGGGTGATATGATTTGGCTGTCTACCCACCCAAATCTCACCTTGAATTGTAATAATCACCACGTGTCAAGGGCAGGGCTAGGTGACGATAACTGAATCATGGGGACAGTTTCCCCATACTATTCTCATGGTAGTGAGTAAGTCTCACAAGATCTGATAGTTTTATAAATAGGAGTTCCCCTGCACAAACCATTTTGCCTGCCTCCATGTAAGATGTCCCTTTGCTTTTCCTTAGTCTTCTGCCATGACAGTGAGGCCTCCCCAACCATGTTGAACTGTGAGTACATTAAACCTCTTTCCTTCATAAACTACCCAGTCTCAGGTATGTATTTCTTAGCAGTGTGAGAACAGACTAATGCAAGCGGGGGAAGGGAGGAATGGAGAAGGATGAGGAGACAGAGCAGAGCATCAAAGAGAAAAGGATCGGAAGCAGAGGAGTAGGATTGGAAAAAAAAAAAAAGCTTCTCCTGAGCTGCCTTTAAAAAACCCTTCATGAATCTGAGTGACCAACCTTTTCTCTATTTTTATACACTCCAACAGTCCAAATATTCGTATTTCAGAAGCTGCAAAATGGCATCAGACAATGTCAACATAGGCTACAATATCCACTTCTAGGAGTGAACGTTTAGCAGGGAAGCAAATGCTGCTATGAGATAGGAGAACAATCAAAGGAGGGATATTGACTTAGCAAGCTCTGAAATCAGCCTTCACTGAAAGGTTTTACTGTCTCCAGCTGTACATTAGTTAATGAATATGAAACATTGACTCACCGGTGGCCCCACAGGTAGTTAGGAAAGCAATCTCATTTCAAACCTGTCAATTGCACAGAGACAGACGGGAGGGTGGGTGGGGGGGGAGGGAGACGGCCCTTTATCCCTTCCTTTACTTCCAACCGGAGCCTCAGACTAAAGTAGATTTTTGGATCTAGATTCTATCCCCTACTAGGTGGGGCAGGTCTTGAAATAAAGACAAGGTGGGTTGAGGGGTGAGGGCATCTGTTTCCCTGCTTTGTAAACACTTCAGAACAGGAATAAATTTAATCCCAATGTTTGCTAACCATGGTAGATAAAATATTTTTTTAAATGAACTCATGAATTTCTTTTAAAGTATATTTGGAGAAAAATTAACTTGCATATAAAGCCCTCAATTTTGCAAATATTAGAAACAAACCAAAGGAGACATTTATATTTTCTTAAAGTAAAATAGATATGTGAAAATTATAAGAAGACAAAAGCATGCAGAGATGACTATAAATGTTGAGGCTAGAGTATGAATGGCTGAAGTTTGAGAAATTACGATTTAGGATATAGCACAGTTAAGACAAGTAATCATGCTTGATAAAAAATAATGGGTGAATGGATGAGTAGATTAATGATTGGTTGAGTGAGTGTGTAGATAAATTAGGAGTGTTGAAGTAATGAGGGAATGGGTAGACGAATGTATTGGCAGGTGTGTAGATGAATTGGAAGTATTGAATAGATGGATGAATATATGAATGGATGGTTGAATAAATGGATGGTTGGACAACAGTGAAATGTGTCATAAATCAGGAGTGTCCATGTGAGATATACCCTTAGGTTAATTATTTGCTAGTGCAAACTGGGTGCCATTGGGTTGAAGGAAAATGGAAGTAGAAATGATCCTGTCTGGTTCTCAACCAGTGACCTCAATAATAAGTATAGGGAGATCTCTTCACAGGTGAGCTGGCAACCTATGATTAACTGAAAAGTTTATTCTGCTAATGATCTTAAGATTTCAGCAAAATTGTTAAGAGTGTTGCTTCTGGAGTTATATTTTCCATGTTACAGTTCCAATTTTTCTATTTACTTGCTGTTGACCTTGGGCAAGTTGCCTTACTTACTCATCCTCGGTGCCCTCAGTTGTAGAATGAGACCAATCAGAACCTGCTCTGAAAGGTAATAGAAAGATATTTGCATGTTTTAAGTTTCACTTGTCAGGTTAAATCTTTCAATTTCAGATTAGCATTATTATTAATTCTGTTATTTTTTATATTTTAATAATGAAGTTATTTTTAACTCTAATCACTTTTTGATGAACCATTCAATTGAATCATGAACTCCAAAATATAATATTAAATTTTTTAAATAGTTGTCTGATAAAAAACTTATTTTGACTCACATACTTGTTTAAAAACATTTTTTTAGGCAGACTCTAAAATTGTTACCAGTCACCCCTCCTTGTACTCATGCCTTTGTATAATCCCTTTTCCTTGGATATAGGTTGGACTCAACGACTCAGATCTAAATAGAATATGGCAAAAGCATTGCGATGTCACTTCCATGATTAGACTATCAAAAAACTCTGGTTTACTTCTTTTTTTTT
>NW_012115821.1:8946340-8947189 GCF_000951035.1 Colobus angolensis palliatus
GATTGTCCGGCACTCACTAGTGAGATGACCCCAGCACCTCAGTTCAAAATGCAGAAATCACCGGTCTTCTGTGTCCTTCGCGCTGGGAGTTGGAGACTGGAGGTGTTCCTATTCGGCCATCTTGCTCCTGGTTTACTTCTTGTACATGTGTTCTCCCTCTTTCTCTCTCTCTCCCCGCCCCCCCCGTCTCTCTTTCTCCCTCCCTCCCTTCCTCCCACCCTCCCTGCCTCCCTCTTTCTCCTTCTCTCTTTTTAGTTCTTAGAGTTCTTGCTCTTAGGAAACTAAGTTGCCATGTCCTTGAGTAGCCCTGTGGAGAGGTTCACATGGCAAGAAACTGGTATCTCTGGCCAAGAGCCCATAGGACTGAAGACTACCAACAATGAGTGAGATTGTGAAAGCGGACCCTTCCCCAGTCACTAAACTGGGAAAAGTCAAACAACCAGAAAACAATTAAAATGACAGAAGTAAATCCTTGCCTATCAATAATCTCTAATATAAACCATTTAAATTCTCCAATTAAAAGATATAGACTGGCTGAATGGATTTTTTTTTTAAGACCCAACTACATGTTGCCTGCAAGAAACCCACTTCACCTGTAAAGACACATATAGACTAAAAGTGAAAGGATGGAAAATGATATTCCACATAAACAGAAACCAAAAGTAAGCAAGAGTAGCTATAGTATATCAGACAAAATAGATTTTAAATTTAAAATAAGGGTAAAAGGAGACAAAGAAGATTATTATATAATGATAAAGAGATCAATTCAGCAAAAGGATAGAACAATTGCTAATTCTGTGAACCCAATGGAGCACCTATATATACAAAGCAAATATTGTTAGAGCTAAA
>NW_012115821.1:8947239-8974033 GCF_000951035.1 Colobus angolensis palliatus
ATTGTAATATAGTAATTGTTGGGGACTTCAAAATCCTACTCACAGCATTGGACAGATCATCTAGACAGAAAATAAACAAGAAGCATCAGACAAACCACACGATAGACCAAATGAACATAACAGACATTTACAGAACATTTCATCCAACAGCTACAGAATACATGTTCTTTTCAGTGACACATGGAACATTCTCCATGATAGACCATGTGGTAGGCTACCAAACAAGTCTCCACAAATTTTAAAATATTGAAATCATATCAAGTACCTTCTTAGACCAAAATAGAAGAAAAGTAGAAGTCATTAACAAGAGGAGCTTTGAAAACTGAACAAATACATGTAAATTAAACAACATGCTCCTCAACAATCAATGGTCAATGAAGAAATTAAGAAGAAAATGTTTTAAAATCTATAGAAATAAATAAAAAAAACACAATATACCAAAATCTAAAAGCAGTGCTAATGGGAAATTTTATAGCAATAAACACATAAATCAAAAAAGTAGATTTCAGGCCGGGCGCGGTGGCTCAAGCCTGTAATCCCAGCACTTTGGGAGGCCGAGAAACACGGTGAAACCCCGTCTCTACTAAAAAATATAAAAAAAAACTAGCCGGGCGAGGTGGCGGGCGCCTGTAGTCCCAGCTACTTGGGAGGCTGAGGCAGGAGAATGGCGTGAACCTGGGAGGCGGAGCTTGCAGTGAGCTGAGGTCTGGCCACTGCACTCCAGCCCGGGAGACAGAGTGAGACTCCGTCTCAAAAAAAAGTAGATTTCAAACAAACGACCTAATGGTGCACCTCAAGGAACTAGAAAAGGAAGAACTAGAAAAGGAAGAATACAACAAACCGGAAATTAGTAGAAGAAAAGCAATAATAAAGATTAGAGCAGAAGTAAATGAAATAGAGACAAAACACATGCACACACACACAAAATCAACAAAATGAAAGTAGTTTTTTAAAGAGAAACAAAACCAAGAAACTATTAGGTTGACTAAGAAAAAAGTGAGAAAAACCAAATAAAATCAGAAAGGGAAAAAGGAGACATTACAACTGGTGCCACAAAAATACAAAGGATGTTCAGAGATTTCTATGAACAACAATATGTCAAAGAATTGGGAAATATAAAGGAAACGAATAAATTCCTGGACACATAAAACCAATCAAGACTGAAACAAGTAAAAATAGAAAACCTGAACAAACTAATAATGAGTAACAAGATTGAATCAATAATAAAATTTCCCAATAAAGAAAAGCCCAGGACAGGATGGCTGCTGAATTCATTTAAACTTTTAAGGAAGAACTGAAACCAATTATTCTCAAACTATTCTACAAATTATTCTTCTAGCCTTTCTTAAAAGAAAATAGAGAGGAGGGAATTCTTCCTAACTCATTCTATGAGGCCAGCATTAGCATTATCCTGATTCCAAAACAAGGTAAAGACACAGAAAAAAAAAAAAAGAAAGAAAACTATAGATCAATATCCCTTATGAATATAGACGCTGTAAAATTATTAATAAAATACTAGCAAACCAAATCTAACACATCAAAAAGATAATACCCCATACTCAAGTGGCATTTATCCCAGGGATGCAAGGATGGTTCATCGTATGCAAGTCAAAAAACTTGATACATCACATCAACTGAATAAAAGGATAAAAACCAAATGATAATTTCAATAGATGCAGAGAAAGCATTTGATAAAATTCAACAGCCTTTGTGATAAAAATTCTTAACAAATTCGGTATACAAAGAACATTTTCAGCACATTGAAGGTCTAAAATGACAAGTCCACAGCTGACATCATACTGAACAAGGAAAAGATAAAAGCTTTCCCTCTAAGATCCAGAACAAGATGCCCCATTCTTATTACATAGTCTTAATACATAGTACTGGAAGTCCTAGCCAGAGCAATAAGGCAAGAGAAAAAAACAAAAGGCATCCAAACTGAAAAAGAGGAAGTCAAATTATCCATCTTTGCAGACAATATGATCTTATATACAGATAAGATCTAAAAAAACCTAAAGACTCAACCATTTATCAGTTATTAGAACTGATAAATGCATTCAGTAAAGTTGCAAGACACAAAATCAAAATACAAAATCAGTAGCATTTCTATATTTCAATACAGAACTAGATGAAACAGATATTAAGAAAGCAATCCAATTTACAATAGTTACAGAAAATTAAATACATAAGAATAAATTTAACCAATGAATGGAAAAACTTCCACAATTAAAACTACAAAAAACTGAATAAAGAAATTGACTAAGACACAAAAAATGGAAAGACATCTCATTTTTATAGACTGGAAGAATTAATATTGTTAAAATGACTATACTACCCATAGCAGTCTACAGACTCAGTGAAATCACTATCAAAATACCAATTACATTCTTTACAGAAATAAAAATACAATTCTAAAATCTGCGTGGAACCAAAAAAGACCCTGAATAGCCAAAGCAATACTGAACAAAAGGAACAAAGCTGAAGGTATCACACTACCTGATTTCAAAATACACTACCAAGAAATAATAATAAGAACAATGTGGTATTGGTATAAAAATAGACACGTGTTCCACTGAAACAGAATGGAGAACCTATCAATAAATCCACTCATTTTTAGTCAACTGAATTTTGAAAAAGGTGCCAAGATTATACACTGAGGAAAGGATCACCCCTTCAGTAAATGGTTCTGGTAGAACTGGATATCTATATGAAGAAGAATGGAACTAGACCATTCTTTCTTGCTATAGACAAAAGTCTACTCATAATGGATTAAAGACTTAAATGTAACACAAAAAATTATAAAAATACTAGTAGAAAACCTAGAGGAAATGTTTCAGGATACTGGTCTAGGCAGGATTTTATGGAAAAGACTTCAAAAGCACAGGTAACAAAAACAAAACTGGACAAATGGGACTATAACAAGGGAAAAAAGTTCTAGTTAGCAAAGGAAACAATGAACAGCATGAGGAGATAACCTGTGGGGAATGGGAGAAAATATTTGCAAACTAATCGTTTCATGAAAGCACTAATATCCAGAATATATACAAGGAACTCAACTCAACAGCAAAACAAATACAACAAATAATTTGATTTTAAAATGGACAAATAACCTGAATAGATATTTCTAAAAAGAATACATACAAATGACCAGCAAGCATATGAAAAAAATGTTCAACATCACTAATCATCATGGAAATGCACATAAAAACCATAATTTGATATCATCTCACCCCCATTAGAATGTCTATTATCAAAAAGAAAGAAAAAACAATGCTAGTTAGAAAGTTGAATAAAGGGAACCCTTATACAACATTGGTGGGAATGTCAATTAGTATAACCACTATGGAAAATAGCATGGAGCTTCCTCAAAAAACTAAAAATAGAATTACCATATGATCCTGCAATCCCACGACTGAGTATTTATACAAAGGAAGTGAATCAGTACATTGAAGTAGTGTTTGTACTCTCATGCTTATTGTAGCACGATTCACAACAGCCAAGATACGAAATCGACCTAAGTATCTACCAATAGATGAATTAATCAAGAATATATGGTATACATACAGAATGGAATACTATTCAGCCATTAAAAAAGAATGAAATCCTGTCATTCACAACAACATAAATGAGGCTGGAGGACATTATGTTAAGTGACATAAGTCAGGCACAGATAGATAAATACCACGTTGTCATTTATATGTGGTTGCCAAAAAGTTGAGTGGATAGGGGTAGAGAGTAGAATTATGTCTATTAGTGGCTAAGAAACGTAGTAGGGAGGGAGGATAGAGACCGGTTGGTTAATCGGTTCAAAATTATAGCTAGATACAAGGAATATGTTCTGGATTCTATAGTACTGTAGGGTGACTATAGTTAATAATTTATTTTATATTTTCAAATAGCTAGAAGAAGATTTTGAATGTTTCTAACAGAAAGAAATGTTAAATATTTATGGTGATAATATGCTATTACCCTGATCTTTACACATTTTATATGTATCAAAATATCACTCTGCATCTCATAAGTGTTAATTATTATGTGTCAACTAAAAGTAAATAAAAATAAAATGAAGACATCATCTTCATGTTCAAGTTAAGATTTTTCTAGTTTTCATGGAGTTCAGATTGTTTATGGTAGAATGGCACTGGATAGGAGGCAATAAAGAATTGTAGAAATCATTGCAAAATCTCTAGCCCCAGAAGCTTTAGAAAGTGAGAGATGAGGCCAGGCACGGTGGTTCACACCTGTAATTCCAGCAGTTTGGGAGGCTGAGGAGGGCAGATCACCTGAGGTCGGGAGTTCAAGACCAGCCTGACCAACATGGAGAAACCCAATCTCTAATAAAAGTATAAAAATTAGCCAGGAGTGGTGGTACGTGCCTGTTTGGGGAGGCTGAGGCAGGAGAATCACTTGAACCTGGAAGGCGGAGGTTATGGTGAGCCGAGATCATGTCACTGCACTCTAGCCTGGGCAACAAGAGCGAAACTCCATCTCAAAAAAAAAAAAAAAAAAAAGAAAGTGAGAGATGAAATAAGCTAGCAACACCCTTTGAAACATTCACATTTCAAAGGGGCAATTACCTTGTTCTCCCTGTCATTGTTATTATTCACTTAGGAAATAGACCCATTACTGGCTCATGGGTGACTAAATACAAACTTTCAAAACCTCCTACTGAGAGAGCAAGAGCCTAAGTTCTGAAATTATTTGGACAGCATTAATTGCCTTCTACTAAATTTCCATTTATTCTCCTCCTACTAGAATGTGTGTGTGTGTGTGTGTGTGTGTGTGTGTGTAGATTCAGAAACTGTAGAAGAATGAAAGGAAATGTGCATGTATTCACACTTTTTAAATTTAAGTACCACACGCCATATTTAAAACGTATTTTCATGTACCATTCTGGGAAAAGTGCACCACTTATTTCACTTCATTTGCAGCTCTGAAAGGATAACATATAGTCACATTAAATTGCTTTAGAAAGATGGTTTAAAAAATAAACTCAGATCTTTTTTATATATATACATATTTCCTTCTTTCTTTAATTAAAAAAGTAATGTATACTACATACCTTTTTTATTATACTTTAAGTTATGGGATACATGTGCAGAACGTGCAGGTTTGTTACCTAGGTATACATGTGCCATGGTGGTTTGCTGCACCCATCAACCCATCATCTACATTAGGTATTTCTCCTAATCCTGTCCTTCCCCTTGCCCCGCTGCTCCCAGACAGGGCCTGGTGTGTGATGTTCCCCTTCCTGTGCCCATATGTTCTCATTGTTCAACTTCCACTTCTCAGTGAGAATATGTGGTGTTTGGTTTTCTGTTCCTGTGTTAGTTTGCTGAGAATGATGGTTTCCAGCTTCATCCATGTCCCTGCAGAAGACATGAACTCATTCTTTCTTATGGCTACATAGTATTCCGTGGTGTATATTTGCCACATTTCCTTTATCCAGTCTAACACGGATGGACATTTGGGTTGGTTCCAAGTCTTTGCTAATGTGAATAGTGCTGCAGTAAACATATGTGTGCATGGGTCTTTATAGTAGAATGATTTATAATCCTTTGGGTATATACCCAGTAATGGGATTGCTGGGTTAAATGGTATTTCTGGTTCTAGTTCCTTGAGGAATCACCACACTGTCTTCCACAATGGTTGAACTAATTTACACTCCCACCAACAGTGTAAAAGCATTCCTAATTCTGCACATTCTCTCCAGCCTCTGTTGTTTCCTGACTTTTTAATGATCGCCATTCTAACTGGCATGAGATGGTATCTCATTGTGGTTTTGATTTGCATTTCTCTAATGACCATTGATGATGAGCTTTTTTTCATGTGTTTGTTGGCTGCATAAATGCCTTCTTTTGAGAAGTGTCTGTTCATATCCTTTGCCTACTTTTTGATGGGGCTCTTTTTTTCTTGTAAATCTGTTTAAGTTCCTTGTAGATTCTGAATATTAGCTGTTTGTTAGAGGGATAGATTGCAAAAATTTTCTCCCATTCTGTAGGTTGCCTGTTCACTCTGATGATAGTTTCTTTCACTGTGCAGAAGCTCTTTGGTTTAATTAGATCCCATTTGTCAATTTTGGCTTTTGTTGCTATTGCTTTTGGTGTTTTAGTCATGAAGTCTTTACCCATGCCTATGCCCTGAATGGTGTTGCCTAGGTTTTCTTCTAGTGTTTTTATGGTTTTAGGTCTTATGTCTAAATCTTTAATCCATCTTGAGTTGATTTTTGTATAAGGTGTAAGGAAGGGGTCCAGTTTCAGTTTTCTGCATATGGCTAGTTAGTTTTCCTAACACCATTTATTAAATGGGGAATCCTTTTCCCATTGCTTGTTTTTGTTGGGTTTGTCAAAGATCAGATGGTTGTAGATGTGTGGTCTTATTTCTGAGGCCTCTGTTCTGTTCCGTTGGTCTATATATCTGTTTTGGTACAGGTGCCATGTTGTTTTGATTACTGTAGCCTTGTAGTATAGTTTGAAGTCAGGTAGCATGATGCCTTCAGCTTTGTTCTTTTTGCTTAGGGTTGTCTTGGCTATATGGACTCTGTATTGGTTCCACATGAAATTTAAAGTACTTTTTTTCTAATAGGAAGAGAGGAAGTCAAATTATCTGTTTGCAGATGACATGATTGTATATTTAGAAAACCCCATCATCTCAGCCAAAAAACTCCTTACGCTGATAAGCAACTTCAGCAAAGTCTCAGGGTACAAAATCAATGTGCAAAAATCACAAGCACTCCTATACACCAATAATAGACAAACAGCCAAATCATAAGCAAACTCCCATTCACAATTGCTACAAAGAGAATAAAATACCTAGGAATACAGCTTACACAGGATGTGGAGAACCCCTTCAAGGAGAACTACAAAGCACTGCTCAAGAAAATAAGAGAGAACACAAACAAATGGAAAAACATTCCATGATTATGAATAGAAAGAATCAATATCGTGAAAATGGCCATACTGCCCAAAGTAATTTATAGATTCAATGCTATTCACATCAAGCTACCACTGACTTTCTTCGCAGATCTTAATCTCAGAAACTTAACCAAGCCTTTAGTCTTAAAAAAAAAAAAGTCTAGCCATTTCATTTGTTTTAACTTCTAAAGTAAACATTACAAGAAAAAATTAATTTCAAGTTTTCATAGAGGTAGGAAAAGATGGGGAGAATCTGTTTTCTTTCTTACTTAACCCTTCTTCCCTTAGGCATGATGCTGGAGCTAAATAGGGACAGTAGGTTTCAAATTGCCAGTCACATTAGTCTCTGTGTGGGCTTCTTAAAACATGCAAATGGTTCTGAAAAAAATGTCTCTCATTCTACAAAGATAAATGAAGGTGCACATCACCATCAATTGCAATGGAAGTCAAAGGAAGACAGAAAGAATTGATAAATGAGCAAACTTTGCCTTTCCTCATTGACAAACATCCTGTAAGGAAACACAAGTATTGATGGATTACATTGGCCTCCTGACTGTATGCACACCTGTAACCTTCACTGCAACCTATCCTCCCCAGCACTGCCAGACAAATATTCCTTCTAAGCATTGTTCACTTCACTTCTAAACTCAAATACCTTCTATGACTTTCTATTAAGTAAATGATAAAGCCCTCTTTCTTCACCTCAGAGTTCAAGGCCCCAATCGATGTTGCCAACCTTATTTCCCAGAACTTCTCAACCTATTTCTTACATCCAGGCAAGGTCAACTACAAGGGATTCTTATTACTGAGTATTTATTATCAGAGATTGTCTGATAATAATGAGTCCTTTCTGATAATAATAAAAGTGATGATACTGCAAAAAGAAGTCGAAGCTATAACTGTAGGTAAAGATTTACCAATGAAGGAAACATTTATAACTTAGGTCCTCCCCTAACATCTCTGCCCATTGAATCAATCTCTTGGTTTCTCCATGATTATCAGTTCCTTCAGCTTTTCACAATACAGGGTCCATACGACATGAACTGATTGCAAATGGAATTGTCAACATTGCAAAAGATGTGACATTTTATGGGGTTGATAAAAGTGGTGTAGAAGAAATTATTGTAGCTTTCAAAATATTTTTGTAAGTGTGATCACTTCATGGTGATCCATTAAAGTAAAGTAAGAAGTGAAGGAGGTCATTTCATGTTACTGCACAATTGTATCAAAAGTATCTTACTCACATGGGTGCGCACACGTGCGCACACACACACACACGCACACCCCACCCTTGATTCATTGTTTAAGATTTAATAGGTTGATGCAAAAGTAATTGCATTTTTACCATTACTTTTAAAGGCAAAACTGCAATTACTTTTGCCCCAACCTAATAGCATATAGCAATGATTATAACTGACAAGTAGTAAAATATAATTTAAACTTAGTTTAGTTTTTGTTTTATTTTGAGATACATTTTCAATTAAATTTCATTTCCTTACCTACTATGAAAGTTTAGTCCCCATTTTAAGTGAATTATCTTTAATGAGATAGCACTTTCCTTTGGTCCTTGTTTATGTCTCAAAATATTCTATACTTTTCTGCTGATTTGCACATCATCCTGTTGTGATTCTCCTTATCCTTCCAGGTACAGTTCAAATTCCACTTCTTCTAAAAATTTTTCATCACCTTCTTTAACAAAAGGGGAATAATGTTTCCTTCTCCTCAAAATTTATATGTTAAAACCAAATCCAAAGATAATGGTATTTGGAAGTGGGGCCTTTAGGAGGTGATTGGGTCATGAGGGTGAAGCCCTCACGAATGGGATTAGTGCCTTTATGAAAGGGACCCCAGTGAGCTTCCTCACCACTTCTGCCATATGAAGATGCAGCAAAAAGGTGTTGTTTATGAACCAGGAAGCAAGCTCTCACCAGACACCAAATTTGCCAGTGCTTTAATCTTGGACTTCCCAGCATCCAGAAGCATAAGAAATAAATTTCTGTTGTTTATAAGCCACCCAGTCTGTGGTATTCTAGTATAGCAGCCTGAATAGACTAAGATAAACCTCTTCATGACCAACCTGTGAAAGTCAAGTATAAAGTGCAAGAGGTCACCTCATGTTACCATAAAATTGTATCAAAAGAGTTTATCTCTCTGTTTCTCTTACATGCACACGCACACGCACCCCATCCTTGATTCATGTGTTTTAATATTTAGAATATACCTGTGATTATAATTGAAAAGCTGTAAAACATTAAATTTTAAAGTTTAAGTTGTAAAACACTAAACTTTAAAGTTTAAGTTTAAACTTAAAGTTGTAAAACATTAAACTTTAAAAAATGATTTTTGTTTTATTTATGAGATAAATTTCCAACCAGATTTTTCTGCATTACCTACCATGAAATTTTGGTCCTCGCTTTAAGTGGATTCCCTTTAATGAGATAGCAGTTTCCTTTGGTCCTTGTTTATATCTCAAAATATTCTGTACTACTCTATTCGTGCTGATTTGCACACTTCCTTTGTGACTCTCCTTATCCTTCCAGGTGCAGCTCAAATACGACTTCCTGCAAAAATTATTCTCAGCCTTCTCTAGTGAAAAGGAATATTTTTCCTCCAAAGACATGGCAGATTTTGTTTGTAGCAACTATGAAACATTTCAGATAAGCAGCCTTGAGGAATAGCTGCTCGAGTACATAGGCTAGACAGGAAAGATTCTATATCGTTCCCATTCATTCATTCAGTTAGTATTTGTTGAGAGTTTTTAGGTATGAATTAATGTTCTGAGATCAGTGGGGAGACAATGTTGCCGCTGTAAACTGTGTTTATATTGAATTCTATTTATTGAACAAGGAGCAAACAAGAAAATGAAGATTTACATTTCCTTTCTATGGACTCTCCAAAAGTGAAAGCCAAAATTACAAAGTTTTGTGTTACTTAAACAACAGGAGATGTATTACTTTCCATGTGGACCTCTGTGCAAAAGGAGTAGGTTTCACATGGGAGATGATGGCTCCCCCTTTCAGGGGACTAGCACTCTGGATGATTCTCTCTGCCTCCCTCTTGTCTTACTTCTGCTGTGCAATTGTTGATGATCTGCTGCTCAGCCTCTGTGTGGCTAAAAAAAGAACCAGGCAGCTGGTACTCTGATGAGGTGATGTCAAATGGAGCTACAGGCCCTGTCCCTGGTGAGTCTCAAAATTTGTTTGGGTTAGTTTCTATAAAATTGGAAAGCTGTTTCTCAGAGTCACATTGGCCAATAATTTACAAGCTGGTCCAAGCCTGTGTCCACACTTCTTCAAGGATGGAGAAGTTGGCTCTTAGGTGGAATCTCTGCAACACTGATTAGTGTTACATGTCAACCCTTATAGAGAAGCCAGAATTAAAAATACCATGGCCTGGCACAGTGGCTCATACCTATCATCCCAGCACTTAGAGAGGCAGAGGAGGGAGGATAGTTTGAGCCTAGGAGTTCAAGACCAGTCTGGGCAACATAGTGAGACCCTGTTCTCCACAAAAAGGGAAAAAGAAGACAAAAATCACCCCCACAAGTTTGAAAAATACCAAGAAACAGAGAGTTTGGTGGTCATCAATCAGACACTCAATGACTGTTGAGGCTAAGCATGTCACACAAATGCTTCAAGTGGCCTGGGGGTAGTAGTGATGACTATGATGGGATGGGCTGGAGACTGCACACCTCCTTTAAACGGATTTAAATTCAATTTTTTTTTTTGTAAATATTGTGTGTGCTTACCATAATACACTTTGGGCTTGATGTGGCATAGGGATGCCAGTTTGCAAGTCCTTATTTAGGGGAGCAGTGAATCTCCACTTTACAACTATTTTCAGTTTATTTCATTCATTCATATTGCTGTTGAGCCATCTTTCCAATATTTCTTTGTACTAACATAAGTGCAATTGTTCCTTATGACAAAGATCCAATTCTTCTACTGAAGCAAAGGACAAAGTGGATATATTATCCTGGAGTTTGAAATGTTGAATTCCAAGCTTGTTTGTGCACTTGGGACCAGTTTGGGGACTATGAACTGACTCCTGTAAATCTAACATAATAGGGAACTTGTAAATCAATGTGGCTGTAACTCTAATGGCAGCCTAAGGCCTGAAACTTAATTGAACCCCCCAGGACATGTCCTTAGCTACCTTTGGGGAGAGGACTATTAAGAGGATAAGCCTGACTCATTTTCTAGCTCTTATGCGTGATAAGGGGGGCTTCTAAAGAGGGAGAGCTTTGGTAAAACTCCACTCCTCTTTCCCAGGACATAAGTTTGATGAAAATTTAAGCAGTTATTCACTGAAGTGCTCCAGATATGGTTTCAAAGCTCTACTGATAGGACAGGAGAATGGAATGAGAAAAGAAATACTCAGTGCTGTGACCTAATTACACCCCTTCCTTATACTGCACAAGGGGTGCGTTCTCACTGTTAACTGTCTTTAATCAGGTTCCCAAACTTGGCTGCATATTGGAGTCATCTAGGGAACTTTAAAAAATGTACCTGATGCCTGGGTTTTAACTCCCAGAGGTTCTCATTTAATGGGCTTGATAGAGACACAGCATCAGAATGTTTAAGATGATTTCAAGGTGCAGATAAGATTGAGAACAACTAGCCTAGATCTTTAAATGTGTGTGTATGATAGAATGGGGGTGGGGTGGGGGAGGTCTCTGTAAATGCTCCATCTCATCTATCCCATAATTCCTTTTTTCCCCTTATTTCCCAATGTGTTTTCTTTGACTCTTTTGCATTTTCTTTCTGGTTCATGTCCCCTCATCCTACATAGATAAATAAAATCTGGCTTCCTTTTTAGAGCTTTCTATTATATGTAGCAAATTCAACAGCTTTAGGCATCCCTTGAGTGTTAAAGCTTTTGCCTCAGCATTAGACTGTGCAACATTTTCTCCCTTGCCACTAAATATTTGTCATAAATGTAATTGTAATGACTGTAATATGTGACCATGTGTATACATTATCATTTAACAGATCCTTACAGTTGTATATTTTGGTTATTTTCCATTTTGTGATATTGTAATTGAAATAACTACATTTAAATATTAATATGTGTCCACTTCTCTGATTATTTCTTTAGAGGACCTACCTAGCAGTGAAAATTACTGATGCAAAGATAAATATTTTTCAGGCCCTTGGCACATATGGCCAAGCCACTTTTCACAGCAACTAAACTGATTTATGAAACCAACTGGGATAATATAGTTAATTATCTCTAAGTTGCTGTGATGGGTGCATTTCAATTTTCTGGCATAATTTAAACAGACTTCGATTAAGGCCTATGTTGCAGGCTGTAACTTTCAATAACAAGTATCAAACATGCTGTAATAATAATAATTATTTATTGTATATTCCAACAAGAGCTGCATTTTTATTATGTCACTCTACCCTTCAAGTCTGTAAAAGCCTTAATTTGTTTTCATCTTGTGTAATTTTCTTTACAACTATGACAAGCTAGAATATACTTGTACATTATAAACCAGGTCTGTGGACATACTGCAGAAGAATCATCTTCTGCAAGACAGGTTTCTGTATTCCTTCCATAGGAGACTCACATTCATTAGATTTGATCTAGAGTCTGAGAATCTGTATTTTAGCAGAGGTTGCCCAGATGAGCCCAGTCTGTGGTCAGGCCTGGGTGCCACTGTAATGTGTAATTATGAGACTATCTTTATGACTCTCATGTACACACCTATCAGCATCTTTCTTAAACTTTACATCTCTTATTTGTAGCCAACAATTGAAGATTTGACCATAGAACTCCTAAATTGAAAATGAATTGATGTAGCATCAAATACTTATAAAACATAATTCATAATATTAAAATGTTCTTGCAGATAAAGTAATTGTGGCAAGAAACTACTATCATTTGCTCATTCTGTTAATATATAATAAATGTTAAGTGACACCACAAATATGTTAAAATGTAAAGCAACATAACAGAGATCAGTAGGATGGGATACCAGTCTAGAGTGCGCTAGGAAGTACGTCTCAGACATCAATTTACAGATTAATATCATGCACTGGTGAATTGGGTGCGGTCTCTCATTATCATTTTTTTTTTTTTTTGCTGTTCTTGGAAATAGCCTAACATTTTGCATGTCAGTTTCAGTTTCCTCTATTTATTATGAAATATATATGCTTATATGTGTGCATGCATGCATATTAGAAAAACTTTGAACAAAATAATTCTATAGGTTTATTTTTAAAAATTTTTTTAATTGTAAGTTGACAAATTATGGTTGTACATACCTGTAGAATGCAAAATAATGTTATAATTTATGAATACAACATGAAAAAATTAAATCCAGATAATTAATATATTCATCGTCTCAAATATTTATCATTTTTATGGTGAGAACATCTAAAATTTATTC
This sequence comes from Colobus angolensis palliatus, assembly GCF_000951035.1. Taxonomy (NCBI): domain Eukaryota; kingdom Metazoa; phylum Chordata; class Mammalia; order Primates; family Cercopithecidae; genus Colobus; species Colobus angolensis. The sequence goes on from NW_012115821.1 coordinate 8,960,548, forward strand.
TACCAATTTTGAAATGAACAATACATTATTCCTTACTATATTCACTACACTGTACAATATTGAAGAAAAAAAATTATTCCTCCTGTCTAACTGAGATTTTGTACCCTTCGACCATCACCTTTCCACTTCTATTCTGTTCCATTGGTTGATGAGTCTATTTTTATGCTAGTGTCATGGTCTTTTAATTACTACTGCTTTGTAGTATAGTTTGAAATCAGGCAGTGTGATGCCTCCAGCTTTGTTATTTTTGCTCATAATTGCATTGGCTATTTGGGATCTTTGTGGTTCCATCTGAAATTTGGAATTGTTTTTTCTATTTCTGTCAAAAAATTAACTTTGATATTTTGATAGAAATTACATTGAATCTGTAGTTAGCTTTATGTAGTATGGACATTTTAAAATATTACTTTTTCCTAACCCAATAACACAAGATAATCTTTCTACTTAATTACATTTTCTTCAGTTCTTTCATTAACATTTTATAGTTTTTAGGGCATAGGTCTTTCACTTCTTTATTTAAATTTATTCCTAAATAATTTATTTTTATAGCTATTATCAATTGGATTGTTCTTTTGATTTCTTTTTCAGATAGTTCATTGATGGTGTATGGAAACTACTGATTTTTGTGTGTTTATTTTTTAAATCTTCAACTTTACTATATTCATTTCTTAATTCTATCAGTTTCTTGGTAGAATATTTAGGGTTTTTAATGTATAAGATTATATTGTCAGCAAACAGTGACAGTTTCCCTTCTTTTTTTTTCTGTTTGCTTGCATTTTATTTTTTTTTTCTTCTGCCCAGTTAGTCTGGCAAAGCCTTCCAATACAATGTCGAATAGAAATGGCGCAAGTGAGTGTCCTTGTCTTGTTATGGATTATGGAAGAAAGGATTTCAATTTTTCACCATTAAGTATAATGTTAGCATTGAGCTTATTATATATGACTTTTATTGTGTTGATGTACAGTTCTTCTATACCTAATTTGTTCAGTGTTTTTCTCATGAAAAGATGTTGAATTTTACCAAACGCTTTCTCTGTATCTAATGAGATGACCATATGTTTTTGTTCTTCCTTTTGTTAGTGTGATGTACCACATTTCTTGATTTGTGTATGTTGAACCATCCTTGCCTTTCAGGGATAAATCCCACATAATCATGGTGAATGATCCTTTTAATGTGTTGTTGAATTCTGTTTCCTAGTATTTTTGCTTAGGATTTTAGCATCTGTATTCATAAGGGATACTGAACAGTAGTTTTCTTTCTTGTTGTATCATTGTTTGGCTTTGATATCAGGATAATGCTGGTCTTAGAGTTTAGAAGTGTTCTCTCCTCTTTGATATTTTGGAAAAGTCTGTGAAGGATTTGTATTAGTTCTTTCAATGTTTGGTAGAATTCAGCCATGAAGTCATTAAGTTCTGGGCTTTTCTTTGATGAAAGTCTTTGTATTACTGATTCAATCTCATTACCCATTGTTGGTCTGTTCAGATTTTCTATTTCTTCATGATTCAGTCTTGGCAGGTTGTATGTATCTAGGAATTTATCCATATTTTCTAGATTATCCAATGTGTGGGTATATAATTGTTTATAATAGTCTCTAATGATTCTTTGTACTTCTGTGGTATCAGTTGTAATGTATTCTCTTTCATTTCTGCTTTTTTTTTTTTTTCTTTTTTTAAGATGGAGACTTATTCTGTCACTCAGCCTGGAGTGCAGTGGTATGATCTCAGCTTACTGCAACCTCTGCTATCCAGGCTCAAGTGATCCTCCTACCTCACAAGCCTCCTGAATAACTGGGACCACAGATGTGCACCACCAAGCTCCAGCTAATTTTTTGTACTTTTTGATAGAGCATTTCTGATTTTATATATTTGAATCATTTCTCTTTTTTTCCCAGTCTAGCTAAAGGTTTGTCAATTTTGTTTATCTTTTCAGAAAAAAATTAAATTTTAATTTATTGATGTTTTGTATTGTTTCTCTAATCTCTATTTCATTTATTTCTGCTTTGAACTGGGTTGTCTTTTTTCTGCTGCTGACATTGAGCTAACTTTGTTCCTCTTTTTCTATTTCAGTGAGGTATAATATTATTTGAGATTTTTTTTTTTGCATATACTTTGTTTCTGTCTTCCTCTCTTGCTATCTTCCAAAGTGGTTTGAGGGCTTTCTATAATTACATGCTTTGAATCATTTCTATTTTCATTTTGTGCAACTATTATGCATTTTTGCTTTGTGGTTACTGTGCGGCTTACATAAAACATCCTATACTGATACTACTTAATATCAACCAGATAACAACTTAACTTTGATTACATATAACTCTATACTTTTATTCCCCTCCTCCATGTTATATTTTGAATATCAGAATTTACACCATTTTATAATATGTATCCCTTGACAATTTATTTTAGCTATAGCTGTTGTTAGTAGTTCTGTCTTTTATCCTTTGTACTAGGGATAACATTGCTTCATACACTGCTATTATGAATTTTGTGTCTTCATCACTTTTATTTTATGAACCAACAGCCTTTTATTTCAACTTACAGGACTCCTTTTAGCAATTTCTGCAAGGCAGTCCTAGTAATGACAAACTCCTTTGGCTTTTATTTATCTGGGAAAGTTTTTATTTTTCCCTCATTTCAGAAAGATTAATTGACTGGGTAGAGTATTCTTAGTTGGTAGGTGTATTTTTTCTTTCAGCACTCTGAATATTGCATTCCATTCTCTCCTGGCTTTAAGACTTCTACTGAGAAATTCACTGATACTTATATTGGAATCCTTTTGTATGTGATGTGTTTCTTACGTTTTGCTGCGCTAATAATTTTTTCTTTGTCTTTAATTTTAACAGTTTGATCATTACGTGTCTTTGTGAACATTTTGGGTTGAGTGTGACTGGAGACTTTCGAACTTCCTGTGGCTGGATGTTGGCATCTTTCTCCAGATTAGGGAAGTTTTGAGCTGTCATTTTTTAAAATATTCTTTCTGGCCCTTTATCTCTTCTCCTTCTTTAATTCCTAGTATATGTAGATTAAATCTCTCAATAGCATTCCATAATTCCCATAGGCTTTCTTTATTTTTTTTTCTGTATTTAAAAAAATTGATATAGCTGTACATATTTTGGGGATACATAGATATTTTGATACATGTATACAATGTGTAATGATCAAATCATTTATCTTTTCATTGTGTTGGAAAATTACAATTGTTCTCTTCAACCTATTTTGAAATATACAACAAATTATTTTTAACTATCATTGCTTTTTCATTCTTTTTTCTTGTTCCTCTGTTAATGTAATTTCAAATGTTCTATCTTCAAGCTTACTAATTTTTGTCTTCAGCTTGATCATGCCTGCTTTTGAAGTTTTCTATTGCATTTTTAGTCATTGTATTCCTTTTTTGTTTTGTTTTGTTTTGTTTGTTTTTGACAGAGTTTCACTCTTGTTGCCCAGGCTGGAGTGCAATGGCACAATCTCGGCTCACTGCAAACTCTGTCTCCCAGGTTCAAGTGATTCTCCTGCCTCAGCCTCCCAAGTAGCTGGGATTACAGGCATGCGCAACCATGCCTGCCTAATTTTTGTATTATTAGTAGAGATGGGGGTTTCACCATGTTGGCAAGGCTGGTCTCGAACTCCTGACCTCAGGTGATCCGCCCACCTCGGCCTTCCCAAGTGCTGGGATTACAGGCATGAGCCACCGCGCCCACCCTAGTCATTGTATTATTAATCTCTAGGATTTCTTTTCATTATTTTTTTTTCTTTTTTAGACGGAGTCTCGCTCTGTCACAAGACTTGAGTGCAGTGGCATGATCTTGGCTCACTGCAACTTCCGTCTCCCTGGTTCGAGTGATTCTCCTGCCTCAGCCTCCCGAGGATTTCTTTTTTAAAATTGTATCTATTTCTTTGTCAAACTCTTTGTTGTGTTCATGTTTCGTTCAAAATTTCATGTTATTTTTTGTCCATATATTCTCTAGTTCAGTGAACTTCCTTCAGAAGGTTATTCTAAATTCTTCACCTGTCATTTCCTAGGTCCTATTGTTGGACCTTTGTTAGTTTCTTTTGAAGGTGTAATGGTTTCCTGAGTCTTTGCAATTCTTGCATCTTTGCATTGGTATCTGTGCATTTAAGGAAACAGCCACCTTTCCCAGCTTTTATAGATGTGCTCTGGCAGGGATAGACTTGCATTATTTAGTCTAGTCTATGATTCGAAGTGGGCCAGTTGGTGACAGCCCTGAGTGGGTAGAACTTGCTTTCAGGTTCTCTAGATGGCTGGACTACTGCCTTTGCTCTGAGTTCATATAGAGAAGCTACCTAGGCTCTGCTATCCAGTGAGACAACTGACTGAATCCTGCAATCAGGCTGAGCTTCTGGATAGGCACTGCAATTACCTCAGATTGGGCCAAACCACAGGGTATATTCCTTGGCCAGGTAGTATTACCATGTGAGTTCAGCAGTTGATCTGGGTTGTAGGAGGGTCCCTGAAACTAGGTGGAGCTGTTGATTGGGATAAACAGAACCAGCTGCTTTGCACAGTGGAAATGCACAGTTGAGGTGTGTCTCCTTGCGTATGAGAGGATTTGGGGTGGACTTTGAGTCCAGGCCGAGCACTGCTTTAACTCCTGGGTGTGGCACAATTAGCCACTGCCCTTTGCTGAATCTTTCTAATGCTATGATCTTTCAACAGAACATCCAGCATCAGTACAGAGAGCACTAGTTCTGAGAAACACAACTGGGAAATGCTGTCTGTCTTAATTAGGATATATACTATTACAAATGGAAATATATTCAAGCCAACTAATGCAAAAAAGAAGTGTAAGGGAAAAATACACGAATATCTTCCATGAATCAAGCACACAAATGACAGTCAGACTTTAGCAGGCCTGACAGTCAGGCCTCCTTCATGTATGATAATCTCTAGTCTGCCTTCTTTGACATCCAGCAATTAACTCATTTTGTATCTCCCTTAACATTTCACCTCCCAGGACAGTACCTGCTGTGCATTATGACTAGCACATAATAGGCCCTTTCTCATTGTCTGTCATTGAGACCATGAATGCATCCGTCTAAAGACCTGAAGTTCAATGTGTCAAGCTGCCTAAGGTTTCAGAACTGCAATCTATTTCATAAGTGAGACAAGCAAGTGAACCCCAAGACTCTAAGTGAAATGAAATCTGATGCATTGGCCTAATAAATGGGAACAGCATTTGGAAGATTATTAAAACCCAGAAGAGTCAGATAATTAAAGTGGCAAACAAAGATTTTATATGATTTTTGAATTCAGACACACAAACAACGCCTCGTGGCAGTGCGCCCTGTCTTTCTTTTAGACCCAATTGTTTGCATACCCTTGGGAAAAAAAGAAAACAACTTCTGTTAATAGAAGTACTTACTGGTAAATAATTCAGCCATGATCAAATGGTTCTTTACAACTTTGAGGTTTTTATTCCTAAAAGGACATGGCATATTTTTTTCTGTGATAATACGTGATTATTATAAAAAGTGTCAATAACCTAGTGAAAAATCTCTCACATTCCAAATCTATCACTCTCAGAAATAACCACTATTAATAGTTTGACATAGGTATCAAATACTTTCAATATATTCTGTGTTTTTCACTTCACATATTATTGACATCATTCTTATCAATACATAGATATAGCTTGGGCACTTTCCATCATATGGATGAAAAATAATTTGTTTGACTACCAGCCTTTTCATGGGCATTGATTTTCCTTTTAACTTTTTGCTGTTATAAATATCTGTGCAATTAATTCTAATGCATAATACTTATTATTTTCTTGGATAATTCCCAAAAGTGTAATTTCAGGGTTGCTCTCCAATTAGTTTGTTCCAACATCCATGTGGTGTGCAGAAAAATGTGCAAAGATGTTCAGGTCCTAATTCCTAGAACTTTAGAAAATATTAGGTTACATGGCAAAGAGAAATTAAGGTTGCTAAATCAGATAAATTAAAAAGAGTGAGAATATCTTGGATTATCTGGGTGGGCCCAGTGCAATCTCATGGGTTTTAAAAGTAGACTAGCGAGGAAAGAGAGAATCAGTGGAAGAAGTAACTATAGAAGAAAGGCACAGAGATATGTGAGGTTGTTTGTTTAAAGATGCCAGAAAGGGCCGTGAACCAACAAAGATGGGCAGCCTATAGAAGCTGGGAAGGGCAAAGAAATGAATTCTCCCCTAGTACTTCCAGAAAGGAACACAGTCTTGCCAACATCTTGACTTTAGCCTAGTGAGATCTGTGTTAGACTTCTAAACTACAGAACCATAAGATGATAAATTTGTGTTGTTTTAAGCCACTGAGTTTGTGGTAATTTGTTATGGTGGCAATGGAAAGCTAATACAGTTTACTCTCAGATTAATATAGTGAGAGTCAGCATCAGTTCTCTATTTGTTTAAGCTACTGTTAGTTATTTGTTCTATAATTTGCAGCCAAAGCAGTTCTAACAGAATCTCCCTTTAGTCCTTACTCATACCCTATCCACTTTCTCTCCTCTAATCTAATCCTATCCATCCTAGTTTAACTCCTTCATGAAGCTTCCTTCACTGCTGCAGCTAGCCCCTCCAGCATGCATCCAATCCAATCGGTTGCTACATTATGTTGTATATTCCTCTGACTGTTTAATGTTTGTCAGCCTTGGTTGCTCGCTAGAATGACATTGTCCAGCAGAACTTTCTGTAGTGAAGAGAATTTCTTTTCTTTCTTTTTTTTCATCTTCTAAAGGCTTTATTATTTTGCCTCTAATACTCAAACCCATAATCCTAGACTTGTTTTTTTTAATGGCATGAGGTAAATGTCTAATATTACTTTTTATCATAAGGATACCCAGTTGTCCCAGTACCTTTTATTTTTTAAAATATTACTATACTTTAAGTTCTAGGGTACATGTGCACAACGTGTGGGTTTTTTACACATGTACACATATGCCATATTGGTGTGTTGCATCCATTAACTAGTGAAGAGAATTTCTATATCTGTTTCCAACATGGTCATCACTAGCCACATGTAGCCACTGAGCCCTTGAAATGTGGGTTGTGTAACTGAGGAACTGGAATTTTAATTCTATTTAATTTCATTTTAAATAACTACATGTGGCAAGTACCTACAATGTTGGTAAACACAGCACTAGAATTTCAGATTTCTTTTTTTTTCTTTTTTTTGATGGAGTCTTGCACTGTCGCCAGGCTGGATGGGCACGATCTCGGCTCACTGCAATCTCTGCCTCCTGGGTTCAAGCGATTCTCCTGCCTCAGCCTCTGGACTAGCTGGGACTACAGATGCATGCTGCCACACCCTGCTAATTTTTGTATTTTTAATAGAGAAGGGGTTTCACCATGTTGGCCAGGATGGTCTCTATCTCCTGACTTTGGCTTCTCAAAGTGCTGGAATATACAGGTGTGAGCCACCCCACCTGGCCAGAATTTTAGTTTATTAAAGAAAACAATGATGAGTAAAGTTCTTTGCCTCTAGTAGAGGGGTAGGCACTAACTACATAATAATTCATTCTTAGATGGCCTTTAATGACTCCATATTGCCCACAGCAGTCATTGGCAATTCATATGCCTATAGGAAATGGACAGGTAATATAAACGAGGGAAGTTTCCTGAGCACAACAAGAGGGAAGGTTGGGAACTGCAGTAAGCTATCTAAAGGGGCAGTGGCTTTTCAGCCCCAGATGATATTGCCATATTGAAGAGAGTATCAATATGGCCAAATAGTTCCATTTTTTAAAGAAACATCAGAAATTGGGTAAACATATAAAAACATCATATTTGAAAATGTTGATAATTCAAAATTTTTTATAAAAGAACTCTGGATAGCACAAATAAAAGATATATGTTGGCCAGATGTGATCAGAGGCTCACCAATTTGAGGCCTGTGACCCACAAGATAAATTTCAGATTTTTTTCCAACCTAGCCCCAGGAGATCTGCAGATAGCCCAGGCTGGCCTCCTGTAGTTCCTCTCTAGTGTACTCTGCTCTAGCAAACTGGGACCACATGCAGTTCTCCAAACACATCCTGCACTCTTTTGCCTTTATGCCTTTGCTTCTGCCATTCTTACTGCCTCTATACCTTCACCCTACACAAACCTTGACCCTCTTGTCTTCATAGGAAAATCCTAATTATTTTTCAGTGCTCAGCTCAGATGTCCTTTCTTCTATAATGTCTTCTCTGAATCTCTACAAAATCAAAAGACTAACATTTTGCACAGAGGACTGTTTCTCATGTGGCATTAGAATAAGTTGCTTTCCAACTAGCTTCATTAATAATTACTGCTAGTTTCTGAGCACTCAGCTAAATGACTTGTATAACTAACTGTGCTTGGAGACTTACTTAACCTGCTTAGAGACTTATTTAACCTACTACCTGTTCACCCCAGGGATAGGCAAATAAACCCTGGCTGCTGCTTCCTTCTCTGCATAGGATGAGTAAGGACAATAACCACCTTCTGGCATGGTAAAGAGTAAAAAAGATATAACATGTAAAGTACTTAGTACAGTGTTTGGAGAACAGTAAATGCTCAGTCACTTCTCACCCTTGGAACATGCCACGAAGAGGTGCCCATATGCCCGGCAATATAATCACAAATCAATGTCTGCTTTTAGGAGAGTTTGCCCTGGAGAATTTTAGGTGGTGGGGTGGAAGTGGGATTCACGTTTGATACTACACAATTGGGGTTTGCCATTGTCGTTTTCTATTTTTGCATTATGCAAACTCACAAGGTATGCCCCTCAGCTCAGCAGGCACATGCACCTTTTATTCCTCAATATCAGATGGTTGGGCAGATGATGACTTTTCTCTCCCAGTTGCTCCTTAGTACTTCCCAAAATGAATCCTGCATATGCCATATAGCTTATATTTTAAATCAGACCATCTAACTAACAGACGATCCAAACTGGGTGGAAAATCCATGCAACTGTTACAACTTGAAATAGCAAGGAGACAAACAATTTTGTTTATATAGGATTTTTCCCTTACAACAATGCTGTGACTTAGCATTATGAATTTTATAATACATATTTTAAAAAGTGAAACATGAACAGGTTGAGGAGTCAGCCCAAAGTCACGTGGGTGTTACAGCAAAGATTGAAATTCTGATCTGTTTAAAGTTGAAGCTCAATGATGCCAAAGCACAGCCCAGTCCAGAAGAGGGGCCGACCCCAAGTCCCCAGGTGGGAAGTAACTGAAGCCAGGATTGGCTGTGTGACGTGCAAGGGTTACACTGCCAGTGCAGGGCGCCAAGTCCAAGTCTCCTGACTCCAGGGGCTTCTTCTGTTCTAGGTGACTGCCTCTCCCTGCACGACAAAACAGTTTGTATCCAAGACACACTAAAAGAGGGATGGAGCAAAGCAGTGCTAGTGGCAGCTCCTGAAAGGGCCTTCGAGGCAGCCTGGGCATTTCCTCAAGACACTCACTGGGGATCATAGCTTGAGCAGACCCTAGGAGCATTTGCCTAGCACTCAGACCACAGGGGAGGATCACTGGAGGGCACAGCTGCCCCTCATGACAGTCAGGCCGGAGAGTAAGGGCCACTGGCCTTCTTCAAAGACGACTAGCAAGGCTCTCAGGAGACTCAACCCAACTCTTCTGTGTTTCTTCATAGGCCTTTGAAAACCTAGACTATCCAGAAAGATAACATCTCTTCTACAGAATAGCAGGCCCTGTGCCTCCCTGAGGAATACCTGCATTTCTTGGAAGAATAGTATTTGCGATACTGTGAGGCCTGTGGCTTTTGAGAATTCCTTAGAGTGGTAGAGTCATAATTAATCCTTTTTTTTCCATTTTTCTGGGGAAAAATGGATTTCAGTAAACTCATAATGTGATAACAAAACATGTGTTGATGTGTACATTCTGAAATGTAATGTTCCCACTGCAATACCTCCATATCTTAGAAAAATAATTGCAGTTTTCTGATTAAAAATGTCTTACCTATGCAGTCGCTGGAAAACACTGAGGATGTACACACCAGTGCAGAGGAAGATTTAAGTCAGCTACCATCCCAGCACTCAGAGCCAGCCAGGCTTAATTTCTTGGTGCTTACATGTCCCATTTGTTTTTAAAAATACATATAATACTATTTTCTTAGTTGATTTTTTTTTTCTTAAAATATTCTGAATACCTTGTGATAGAGCTGTTCTGTATTTTGACTGAGATAGTGGTCACACAAATCTACACATGTGACAAAGTTGCTTAGACCTCAACACACACACACACACACACACACACACACAAATACACAAATGAGTGCATGTAACAATGGTGAAACGTGAATAAGGTTGGTGGACTGTATCGATGTCAATTTCTGTAATATTGTACTATATGCAAGATGTTACCATTAGGGAAAACTGGAAAAAGAGTAAACTGGACCCCTCTATATTGTTTCTTACAACTACATGTGAATCTAAATTATCTCAAAATTAAAAGCTTGAAAATAACTTGAAACATATGACATCCTTCCTTATCAACATTGCTATACAGTATCATTTTCAATAGCTATCTAATTTTAAACTCCATGGATATATCCTGATTGAGTTAACCAATTCTCTAATAAACTCTGGTCTTAGGGACCAGAAAAGCTACTCGTTGCAGACATTAATCTAAATTATGAATTTATCAAATCAGAAAAGATCTTATTAATCATCTAATTCTGATACCTCATTTTATAGAAGGGAAAATTAAGGCCCAGATAGGCAAAGTACTTTGTTCGAGATCAGAGAAGCAGTAAATGAGAAAGTGTAGCCTACATCCTTAGCCTCCAGACACTCAGGCCTTAGTGTACCACCTCTGAAGAGGACAAAAATTTAGTTAAGAGGGGCAGTTCCAAGATGGCCAAATAGGAACAGCTCCAGTCTACAACTGCCATCGTGAGCGACACAGAAGACGGGTGATTCCTGCATTTCCAACTGAGGTACCAGGTTCATCTCACTGGGCTTGTCAGACAGTGGGTGCAGGACAGTGGCTGCAGCCCACCGAGCTTGAGCCAAAGCAGGGCAAGGCATCGCCTTACCCAGGAAGTGCAAGGGGTCAGGGAATTCCCTTTACTAGCCAAGGGAAGCTGTGACAGACGGCACCTGGAAAATTGGATCACTCCCACCCTAATACTGCGCTTTTCCAATGGTCTTAGCAAAGGCACACCAGGAGATTATATCCCATGCCTGGCTTGGAGAGTCCCACGCCCACAGAGCCTCGCTCATTGCTAACACAGCAGTCTGAGATCGAACTGCAAGGTGGCAGCAAGGCTAGGAGAGGGGCGCCACCATTGCTGAGGCTTGAGTAGGTAAACAAAGCAGCCAGGAAGCTCAGACTTGGGGGAGCCCACCACAGCTCAAGGAGGCCTGCCTGCCTCTGTAGACTCCACCTCTGAGGGCAGGGCATAGCCGAACAAAAGGCAGCAGAAACCTCTGCAGACTTCAATGTCCCTGTCTGACAGCTTTGAAGAGAGTAGTGGTTCTCCCAGCACAGAGTTTGACATAAGAGAATGGACAGACTGCCTCCTCAAGTGGGTCCCTGACCCCCAAGTAGCGTAACTGGGAGGCACCCATGCAGTAGGGGCATACTGACACCCCACACGGCCAGGTACCCCTCTGAGATGAAGCTTCCAGGGGAACAATCAGGCAGCAACATTTGCTGTTCAGCAATATTCTCTGTTCTGCAGACTGCGCTGCTGATACCCAGGCAAACAGGGTCTGGAGTGGACCAACAGCAAACTCCAACTGACCTGCAGCTGAGAGTCCTGACTGTTAGAAGGAAGACTAACAAACAGAAAGGACATACACACCAAAACCACATCTGTAGGACACTATCATCAAAGACCAAAAGTAGATAAAACCACAGAGACAGGGAAAAAACAGAGCAGAAAAGCTGAAAACTCTAAAAATGAGAGTGCCTCTCCGCCTCCAAAGGAACATAGCTCCTCGCCAGCAATGGAACAAAGTGGAACAGAGAATTACTTTGACAAGTTGAGAGAAGAAGGCTTCAGATGATCAAACTTCTCCGAGCTAAAAGAGGAAGTTCGAACCCATCGCAAAGAAGCTAAAACCCTTGAAAAAAGATTAGACGAATGGCTAACTAGAATAAAGAGTGTAGAGAAGTCCTTAAATGACCTGATGGAGCTGAAAACTGTGGTACGAGAACTACGTGATGAATGAACAAGTTTCAGTAGCCGATTCAATCAACTTGAAGAAAGGGTATCAGTGATTGAAGATCAAATAAATGAAATGAAGTGAGAAGAGAAGTTTAGAGAAAAAAGAGTAACAAGAAATGAACAAAGCCTCCAAGAAATATGGTACTATGTAAAAAGACCAAATCTACATCTGATTGGTGTACCTGACAGTGACAGGGAGAATGGAACCAAGTTGGAAAACACTCTGCAGGATATTATCCAGGAGAACTTCCCCAACCTAGCAAGGCAGGCCAACATTAAAATTCAGGAAATACAGAGAATGCCACGAAGATACTCCTTGAGAAGAGCAACTACAAGACACATAATTGTCAGATTCACCAAGTTGGAATGAAGGAAAAAATGTTAAGGGCAGCCAGAGAGAAAGGTCGGGTTACCCACAAAGGGAAGCCCATCAGACTAACAGCAGATCTCTCAGCAAAAACTCTACAAGCCAGAAGAGAGTGGGGGGCCAATATTCAACCTTCTTAAAGAAAAGAATTTTCAACCCAGAATTTCATATTCAGCCAAACTAAATTTAATAAGTGAAGGAGAAATAAAATCCTTTACAGACAAGCAAATGCTGAGAGATTTTGTCACCACCAGGCCAACCCTACAAGAGTTCCTGAAGGAAGCACGAAACATAGAAAGGAACAACTGGTACCAGCCACTGCAAAAACATGCCAAAATGTAAAGACCATCAATGCTAGGAAGAAACTGCAGCAACTAACGAGAAAAATAACCAACTAACATCATAATGACAGGATCAAGTTCACACATAAAAATATTAACCTTAAATGTAAATGGACTAAATACTCCAATTAAAAGACACAGACTGGCAAATTGGATAAAGAGTCAAGACCCATCAGTGTGCTGTATTCAGGAGACCCAACTCATGGGCAGAGACACACATAGGCTCAAAATAAAGGGATAGAGGAAGATCTACCAAGCAAATGGAAAACACAAAAAGGAAGGAGTTGCAATCCTAGTCTCTGATAAAAAAAAAATTAAACCAAAAAAGATCAAAAAAGACAAAGAAGGCCATTATATGTTAAAGGGATCAATTCAACAAGAAGAGCTAACTATCCTAAATATATATGCACCCAATACAGGAGCACCCAGATTCATAAAGGAAGTCCTTACAGACCTACAAAGAGACTTAGACTCCCACACAATAATAATGGGAGACTTTAACACCCCACTGTCAATATTAGACAAATCAACAAGAAGAAAGTTAAAAAGGATATCCAGGAATTGGGCTCAGCTCTGCACCAAGCAGACCTAATAGACATCTACAGAACTCTCCACCCCAAATCAACAGAA
>NW_012115821.1:8980269-8997428 GCF_000951035.1 Colobus angolensis palliatus
ACCATAAAAACCCTAGAAGAAAACCTAGGCAATACCATTCAGGACATAGGCATGGGCAAGGACTTCATGTGTAAAACACTAAAAGCAATGGCAACAAAAACCGAAATTGACAAACTGGATCTAATTAAACTGAAGAGCTTCTGCACAGTAGAAAAACTACCATCAGAGTCAACAGGCAACCTACAGAATGGGAGAAAATTTTTGCAATCTATCCCTCTAACAAAGGGCTAATATCCAGAATCTACAAAGAACTCAAATAAACTTACAAGAAAAAAACAAACAACCCTATCAAAAAATGATCAAAGGATATGAACAGTCACTTCTCAAAAGAAGACATTTATGCAGTCAACAGACACATGAAAAAATTCTCATCATCACTGGCCATCAGATAAATGAAAATCAAAACCACAATGAGATACCATCTCACATCAGTTAGAATGACGATCATTAAAAAGTCAGTAAACAACAGGTGCTGGAGAGCATGTGGAGAAATAGGAACACTTTTACACTGTTGGTGGGAATGTAAACTAATTCAACCATTGTGGAAGATAGTGTAGTGATTCCTCAAGGATCTAGAACTGGAAATACCATTTGACCCAGCCATCACATTACTGGGTATGAACCCAAAGGATTATAAATCATGCTGCTATACAGACACATGCACACGTATATTTATTGTGGCACTATTCACAATAGCAAAGACTTGGAACCAACCCAAATGTCCATCAACGATAGACTGGATTCAGAAAATGTGGCACATATACACCATGGAATACTATGTAGCCATAGAAAAGGATGCGTTCATGTCCTTTGTAGGGACATGGATGAAGCTGGAAACCATCATTCTCAGCAAACTATTGCAAGGACAAAAATCCAAACACCGCATGTTCTCACTCATAGGTGGGAAATGAACTATGAGAACACTTGAACACAGGAATGGGAACATCACACAGTGGGGCCTGTCATGGGGTGGGGGTAGGGGGGAAGGACAGTATTAGGAGATATACCTAATGTAAATGATGAGTTAATGGGTGCCGCACACCAACATGGCACATGTATACATATGTAACAAGCCTGCACGTTGTGCACATGTACCCTAGAACTTAAAGTATAATAAAAAAAACTGAGTTTAATGGATGACAGACTAATATGCAGCTACAAGATATAGTTAAGTAACTTAAATATGTACTGACATAGCAAAATGATCTGAGTAATTCCAGAGTTGCACTCAAACACAATTAATGTGAATGGGCGAAGCAGCATGAATGGATTACAATAGAGTGGGGTGAGAAGTATGAAAAACTCAAGTGACAGCAGTTACTTACTTCTAGTTAATTGTTGCTACATCAGAATGCAAGCTGTGTTGCCACAAGGAAACTTGGGTCTTTATGTAATAATACTGTAATTTATAAAATATTCGCACCAAATTCTTTAAAATGAACCAAAAAAAGAAAATCCCAAAGAACCATGTAAGCCAAGCACGTATTTGTGGGGATAAATCAATTTGTAAGCTGTATGTGTAAACAGTTTGTAACTGCTCAGGTATAATTTAATTTGTATTATTAAAAAAATATATATATATATATACAGTTGACCCTTGAAAAACATACAAGTTAGGGGTGCTGACGCACCATGCAGTTGAAAATCCATGTATAACTTTTGACTCCTCCATATCTTAATTAGTACGTTCTGTTAACTGGGGCCTTACCAATAACATAAATAGCCAATTAACACATATTTTGTATGTTATATGGATTGTATACTGTATTCTTATAATAAAGTAAGCTAGATAAAAGAAATATTATTAAGAAAATCATAAGAAAGAGAAAATATATTTACTATTCATAAAGTGGAAGTGGATCATCATAAAAGTCTTCCTCCTTGTCTTCACATTGAGTAGGCTGAGGAGGAGGAGGAAGAGGAAGGGTCAGTCCTCCTGGCTCAGGGTAGCAGAGGCAGAAGAGATGGACTATGTGGCAGGAAAGGCAGGCACACTTAGTTTAATTTTTATTGAAAAAATAATCTGCATATAAGTGGGCCCACACAGTTCAAACCCACGTTGTACAAACGTTAACTGTACATAAGAAAGTAAATCTAGGTGAATAAACAGATAGCATCCATTGCCACTGAAACATGGGTGTTTTGAACACTTGCCTTTCTTCTTCTTCATCTTCTTCTTTTTAATTTATTTTTTCTTTTTAGCTGCCCAGCACCTATGATCCATTATTGTGATTGGGAAAAATCATCCCCCTTCCCCATGGCAGAGTCTTTCCCAAAGTTATCTGAAAATGCCAGTTACTGGCTTTCCTAGCCTTCCTTGGAGCTGAGACATAGGCACATGACTTAGATCCCACCAATCAGATGAGCTCCCCCAGACTCAGAATATTGGTACTATGTGGAAGAACTGCTCTGACACATTCCCAGGAAGGTATTGTAGTTGTGGTAGCCATTACCATTTGCTGGAGGCCTCAATGACAAAGATAGAGGCAATGTCCAATGGTACAAGTTCTGGGGTGTCCATGAGATGAGGTTGCGTTTGTGTCTAGTAGGGACAACTGCAACACCTTGTGGGATCAATTCCTATTTCAATTCCTGATTAGTTTTCTTCCAACTTTTATTTTATGTTCAGGGGTACGTGTGCAGGTTTGTTACATGGGTAAATTGCATATCTCTGGGATTTTGTATAAAAATGATTTCATCACCCAGGTAGTGAGCATGTTACCTGATAGGTAGTTTTCCAATCCTCATTCTCCTTCTACCCTCTACCCTCAAATACACCCCAAGGTCTATTGTTCTCCTCTTTGTGTTCACGTATACTCAATGTTTAGCTTACACTTATAAGTGAGAACATGCAGTATTTGGTTTCCTGTTCCTGTGTTAATTCACTGAGGATAATGACCTCCAGCTGCAACCATATTGCTGCAAAGGACATGGTTTAATTCCTTTTTACGGTTGCATAGTATTTCATGGTGTATATGAACCACATTTTCTTTATTCAGTCCACCATTGATGGGCATCTAGGTTGATTCCATGTCTTTGCTATTGTGAAAAGTGCTGCAATGAACATATGCATGCATGTGTCTTCATGGTAGAATAATTTATATTCCTTTGGGTATATACCCAGTAATGGGATTGATGAGTCAAATGGTATTTCTGTATTTAGAGCTTTGAGAAATCTCCAAATGGCTTCCACAATGGCTGAACTAACTTACATTCCCATCAGCTGTGTAAAAGCATTCCCTTTTCTCCGCAACCTTGCCAGGATCTGTTATATTTTGACTTTTTAATAACAGTCATTCTGACAGGTATGAGATGATATTTCATCGTGGTTTTGATATGCACTTCCATAATGATTAGTGACGTTGAGCATTTTTTCATATGCTTTTTGGCTGAATCTATGTCTTTTGAGAAGTGTCTGTTCATGTCATTTGCCCATTTATTAATGTGGTTGTTTGTTTTTTGCTTGTTGATTTTGAGCATTACTCCTGAGCATTAGTATCCAAGCCTGGTTCTCTTGATGATGATCTGAGCTTTTCAGTGTCATTTAACAAATTCTAATTTTGCTGAAGTTAGCCAGAACTGCTTTACACTGCATAAAATGGGGACCATGACTGACACAATGAGATTGGGTTGGTATATTTTTATGTATATACTGTTGTGTTTACATTTTAACATCAATTTATATTAACCAAACAGACAAGTGCTCAAAAATTTAGTATACAAGTAGATAGTAATCAAGAGAAAGAGATATGGAGTATAATCTTGCAATGAATTGTTCTCACACTTTTGCTCCCTCAAACATATCCTACCCTAAATAACCATTTTATTTTGCTTACAGTGGAAGACTCTGCTATGTATCAGTTCAGTGGCTGGGGCAGGGAGGATTCATTTCCAAGATGACTTCTTTACCAAGATGTCTGATGTCTTGGGGTTCCTTGCTCTCTCTCTCCACATGGCTTCTCATCCTCCAGGACCTCTCCACATGTCTTGGTGCCCCACACTTTTGCTTATGCCAGTTGCTCTAGCTGGAATGCCTTTTCTCCTTTTAATCTATAAAAATCCTATTACCTTCTTAGGACATGAACAGACACTTTTCAAAAGAAGACATTTATGCTGCCAACAAACATATGAAAAAAAGCTCATCATCACTGGTCATTACAGAAATGCAAATCAAAACCACAATGAGATATCATCTCACACCAGTTAGAATGGTGATCATTAAAAAGTCAGGAACAACAGAGGCTGGAGAGAATGTGGAGAAATAGGAATGCTTTTACACTGTTATGGAGTGTAAATTAGTTCAACTATTGTGGAAGACAGTATGGTGATTCCTCAAGGATCTAGGACTAGAAATACCATTTGACCCAGCAATCCCATTACTGGGTATATACCCAAAGGATTAAAAATCATTCTATAAAGACACACGCACATATATGTTTATTGTAGCACTAATCACAATAGCACAGACTTGGAACCAACCCAAATGCCCATCAGTGATAGACTGGATAAAGAAAATGTGGCATATATACACTATGGAATACTATGCAGCCATAAAAAAGAATGTCCTTTGCAGCGACACAGATGAAGCTGGAAACTATCATTCTCAGCAAACTAACACAGGAACAGAAAACCAAATACCACATATTCTCACTCATAAGTGGGAGCTGAACAATGAGAACACATGGACACAGGGAGGGGAACATCACACACCAGGGTCTGTCGGGGGTAGGGGAAAGGGGAGGGAGAGCATTAGGAGAAATATCTAATGCATGTGCGGCTTAAAACCTAGATGATGGGTTGATGGATGCACCAAGCCATCATGGCACATGTATACCTATGTAACAAACCTGCACGTTCTGCAAGTGTATCCCAGAATTTAAAATGTATATATCTCCTATCACCTTCTTAGTCTAGAAGCTTAAATGTTCTCCTAAATCCCACATCCAAAAATGCCCATCAGCACTCTACCACCACTACCACCACCAAGGCCATGATTTTCCCATAAAGATCCCATCTGGGCTTCAGGAACAGGATTAATGAAAATGAAAAGTGAAGGAAGGAGATCAAGAGAGAAGACAGACATCCCTATCCTAACCCCAGACTAATGTTCATGTGTTTGCCAGCCTATCTTTTCTTTGCCTACATTCCTGCTTCTCCAGCATCTAGAAGAGTACCTAGAATATACAAGGTACTCAATGGATGCTTGTATAATGAATAAAGAAACCATTTCAAGGGAGGGACAGGAATTAACGATGCCTTCACACTGCCAGCATCTCCATTCTTTTTCCCTCTTTATTTTTATGCCCTCCACCAAATGCCCAGATGAATCTGAGTGTAATCACAAGAACACTTAGACAATTTGGCCACTTCCAGGTAAAACCATTTAGAGTCTCCCCTTCATCACATTGGGGTCTCCTGCTGACAGCCTCTTAAAGGAGAAAGCTGTATACCATTCCATGCTTTGGTGCAGCATCTCTGGTGCAGTTAACAGCCGGGAAAGAAGTGCCAAGAGCCCCTACTCAGAGGGCCAAGTGCTCTCAAAGATCTGCCCTGAGAGATGAGAAAAGGTAACCACAGTCCTTCAGAGATGAAAATCTTTTGCTAAAAGTCTGAAAAACCATTCCTTAGAGGAGCAGACATTTGACAGGAGCTGCAAAGTCGGCAAATCTAATTTCAGAACTACCTAGAAAATAAAAATAGGATCCTGAGTTCAGCTGGAACCATTTTGAGGAGGATTCAGAGGGCCTGGCAAGTACAAGTGTTTATGGGAGCTGTGACCAGTCAGGCAGCTCCTTCCCAGTCTAGGCCAGAACTTGAGGGGCCTCTCTTGCTTCCACTGGGAATCACAGCACATCAGAACTAATGGGAACTCAGATTGTCACATCTAACCACCTTATTTTACAGATGAGCAAGCGAAAGACAGGAAAGAAACCACTTTACAAAGAAGATGCAGCAAGATCCATTACCAGACAAGAACATCTGCCTGACAGCTAATGGGTACCTTTGTTTTCCCTAAAGCGGCATTGGGTTGTACAATTCTGCTTCTCTGGCTTTTGGTGAGGCCACAGCACTGTTGACATGGGAACCTGAACACTACATATCTATAAAATGGCCCAACTTTCAAAAAGTCTGATCAACTTTCCCAAGGAAGAATCATTCCACATGAAGTGCTAAATTTCCGTATGGTATCGCTCATCAAGAAATCTTGATCAACCAACATTAGTTTAAGAATATTAATTCATCCATTAATATTCACTCAGACACTGTGATTAGAGGGACTGGGCATCTTTTACCTTAAGTATTAAAGTTACAGAGATACCTTTCTCTGAGAAATAGTCCTCCCCACACCCCACAGGGCTGCCATACCCCTACTCACCAGGCACATTTGTATCCTGTGACTGTTTTCCTGATCACACTTTTTTTTTTCCTGTTTGGATAGGGTCTCATTCTCTCACCCAGGCTAGAGTACAACGGTGAGATCATGGCTCACCATAGTCACGACCTCCTAGGGTTAGGTGATCCTGCCACCATAGCCTCCCAAGTAGCTAGGACTACAGGCACATGCCACCATGCCTGGCTAAATTTGTTTGTATTTTTTGTAGAGGCGGGTTTTGCCATGTTGCCCAGGCTAGTCTCAAATTCCTGGGGTAAGGCAATCCACCCACCTCAGCCTCCCAAAGTGCTAGGATTACAGGTGAGAGCCACCACGCTAAGCCCCTGCTCACATTTGACTGGACCAGGGATGATACCTAGCTCAAAGTGGAACAATCCGATTCCCTTCTATGGATTTTGAAATCTGAGAGACTTAGGGACTTAGGGAACTAGCCAATTATCTGAGCTGGTCTCTTAAATGCAGGAAATATAATCTGAAGAATTGTCAGGAAGGCCTTACCGTGAATACGAAAAAGCAAGTAAAGCCAGGGGAAGGGATAATAATGAAAAAAAAAGGAGAGAATGGGAGAGATAAGAGACAGAGTGGCCAACAGAGGGAAAAACTGGCAAATGGGGAGGAAGGAGAGGAATGGAGGAAGAAACAGAGAGAAGTAACAGACAGAACCAGAGGCCAAGATTAAGGGAGAGGTAGGGGCAGGGAGGAGCAAGACTGAGAGACTGAATACTGCCTGAGTTTCAAATTTCTGTTTCAAGTCATTTGAGAGGCCCGGCTGCTTTAGGGTTCCATGCATAACACAGTGTTCTTCCGGTAATTCTCCCTTTTATAATTTGAGCTCTCATTATTTTCTATTAACTACAAATAAGAGTTTTAACTATAAACAGCTTGATACTCATTCAAAAAGCAATGTTAGTTAAAAAGCCAAAAGAAAAAGACTATAAGCCAAAAAATGACACATGATGGATTTTGACATATTTAGAGACTGCCTATACTTCCCCATGTCCATTCAAACACTGGCTAATTATCTTAGGTTAATAAAACCTTCACAACTAAAAGCAATCTAACTCAGCTCTGCAACTGGGAGAGTCAACTAAAAATTATTTTGTTATAACCATATGATGAGTAGAACAAATAATTAATACATCCAGGTTTGAAGGAAATAGAACAAAGACTGCCAAGGAGAACTGCAGGCTTAGTCAACACACTAAAACCCAGCCAATGGTGCTGAGACTTTCTTGAGAAGGTGTCTTTGGAAAACGAGGTGGCATTGGGGAAGGTGGGTGGGGCCCTGTCAGGTGGAAGCAGATGAACGGAAACTGACACATTGTATCATAGCTGTAGATTGTATGTGCTGGCATCACCTTGCCACACTACATATTGTTCACAGTCACTCTCCTCAACTCACTCTTGGCTTCATCACTGCCTAAACACATCATGCACTTTTATGCATCCCTCCCTCTGTTTGTACCTTTCCCTTTGCCTGCAATGCTCTTGCCTTACTCCTCCACAAACTGCTGTGCCTCTTCCAAGTCCCTACTTGAAACATTGTTTCCTCTGATTCCTTCTCCAGCCCATCCTGGACAAATCTGCTCACTTCTTCCCCTGTGGCCTCCTTTGCATTTGGCACTAGTACTTACTATGTTATGTATTCTAGGACCATTCTAGGTACTGGAAACAATAAGCAAAAATCTTTGCTTCATTGGCCTTTTTGTTCTACTTTGGGAGACAGATGGTAGGCAAATAAGCACACACACACGTATATGATTTTCGGTACTAATAAGTCCTATGTAAAAGATTATTTTTTTATAAGATAGCGATTGATGGGGAAGGGAATGGGATCTTATTCTAGTAGTTTTTATATGCTAGATCTAATAATCTCTATGTTTGTTCACCAAACTATGAGCTCTGAGAAACATCTTTGTCTGGCACATAGCAAGTAACCAATAAATTGATAATAAAAGTAGAACATATAAGAACCACAGGTTTCAGTATTTCACAGCCAACAGAATGCTCTTCCAGATTTTACAGAAAGCAGGTGAAATAGAGTTAACTGATTTCCCGGTGAATGACTGAAAATTATTTTGTTCCCTGAAAAATGTAAATATCATATTTTTCTCTGAATTCACTCAGGAATGTAATTAACCAGAAAGCTCTCAGTTCTGGTACAAAACATCAATATTCCATTTCTCAGTTTCATAAATAGCTGTGTGGACTTGGCCTCACATTCCACTTTCACTGGCTTCAATTATTTAATGCCATGCTTTTCTGTCCGAAATCTGCTGTTTATTATCTGTGTGTCTCACATTGTTTTTCCAGCCACACCAGCCCAGCGAGGTTGTAATTTTTAATCCAGTGCACTGGGGTTTGTTGTCTGACTTGCATTCCAAATACTGGTTAATTTGGTTATGAGGAATCTTGGGGGACTGAGCTACTTGGCTGGAATAGGATGCATTTTGTTGAGCAAGCATATTCAACTGATTTCTGGTTACAGGCAGAAGGGTAGAGGTATAGAAAATGCTCAGTAAGTGGGAGCATTACGTTGAAGAAAACAGGGTCTTGAATTTGGAAGGCAGCGAAGAACACAGACATTGGAACCAGCTTGAGATTGGTTTGAATTTCTGTTCTGCTATTTATTATTAAGGTGGTCTAGAACAAATCAATCCCAAGTTTCTCCTCTGAAAATAAATAAAATAATACCTACTTTGCAATGTTGCTGCAACAATCAAATACATTGTCTGCAAAACACCTAGCAGAGGGTCTCATGCATAGCAGGCATTTACCAGATAAATTCTTAAGACCTTTATATCAGGTACAACTCCCAAAGCAATCCCTCCCCCCTCCCCCCTCCCCATGATAGGCCCTGGTGTGTGATGTTCCCCTTCCTGAGTCCAAGTGATCTCATTGTTCAGTTCCCACCTATGAGTGGGAACATGTGGTGTTTGGTTTTCTGTTCTTGTGATAGTTTGCTAAGAATGATGGTTTCCAGCTGCATCCATGTCCCTACAAAGGACACAAACTCATCCTTTTTTATGGCTGCATAGTATTCCATGGTGAATATGTGCCACATTTTCTTAATCCAGTCTGTTACAGATGGACATTTGGGTTGATTCCAAGTCTTTGCTATTGTAAATAGTGCCGCAATAAACATACGTGTGCATGTGTCTTTATAGCAGCATGATTTATAATCTTTTGGGTATATACCCAGTAGTGGGATGGCTGGGTCATATGGTACATCTAGTTCTAGATCCTTGAGGAATTGCCATACTCTTTTCCATAATGGTTGAACTAGTTTACAATCCCACCAACAGTGTAAAAGTGTTCCTATTTCTCCACATCCTCTCCAACACCTGTTGTTTCCTGACTTTTTAATGATTGCCATTCTAACTGGTGTGAGATGTTATCTCATTGTGGTTTTGATTTGCATTTCTCTGATGGCGAGTGATGATGAGCATTTTTTCATGTGTCTGTTGGCTGTATGAATGTCTTCTTTTGAGAAATGTCTGTTCATATCCTTTGCCCACTTTTTGATGGGGTTGTTTGTTTTTTTCTTGTATATTTGTTTGAGTTCTTTGTAGATTCTGGATATTAGCCCTTGGTGCTGACGAGTTAATGGGTGCAGCACACCAACATGGCACAAGTATACATATGTAACAAACCTGCACGTTATGCACATGTACCCTAGAACTTAAAGTATAATAAAAAAAAAATTTTAAAAATTAAAAAAAAAGAAAAGAGGCCGGGCGCGGTGGCTCAAGCCTGTAATCCCAGCACTTTGGGAGGCTGAGACGGGTGGATCACGAGGTCAGGAGATCGAGACCATCCTGAGCTACATGGTGAAACCCCGTCTCTACTAAAAAATACAAAAACTAGTCAGGCGAGATGGCGGGCGCCTGTAGTCCCAGCTACTCGGGAGGCTGAGGCAGGAGAATGGCGTAAACCCGAGAGGCGGAGCTTGCAGTGAGCCGAGATCGTGCCGCCACTGCACTCCAGCCTGGGCGACAGAGCTAGACTCCGTCTCCAAAAAAAAAAAGAAAAGAAAAATAAGTTAAAAAACAAACAAACAAAAATTCTTAAGACCTTCTTTGATCAAAGTTGTCTATATTGTTAGAAGGAAATTTATATTCAATAGACTTTCCCTCTAGATCAGTTATTTCAAAGCTGTATGGAAGCAATGTGATATAATTCACTATTCCCCACACTTTGCATCAAAGTAGAGATTTGTGTTCAAGAACAAAATTTGGGACCAGAGAGCCTGAGTCTGAAACCTGCTTAACCTCCTCTAGTTATTTAAATTCGCAGTGCCTGTCTGATCTGCAAAATGGAAATAGTGCTTATTTCACAGTATTACTGTCAGGTTAATTGAGTTAATATATCCAATTTACTAAGGTTTGTTTTGGGTATAATGTTTGTTATTTTTTGCTTAATACTTTCCTTTAAATTAAACTGATCTTTTTAAAAAAAGCTTAGATACATTCATTTTAAAAGGAGACTTCATGCCATGTCTATAAATGAAAAACCATAATTGTTAAAAATAAACACAACAAAATCAAAGCAATGTTATAAAAATTCAGCTAAATGTGACTGCATGCTGAAGACAATGAGCCTGAGACCTGCCTTATCTTTTGTTCAAAGGGAATTTTTTCTTTTTTCTTTTTTTTAGAAATAAGCCTATTCTTTAATTTTTATATTTGCCAGCCTTTAAAAATCATTATGTAAATGTAAGTTTGAGTTCTGGCTCTTAAAATTCTTTTTTAAAAATTATTATTTTACTTCAAGTTCTGGGATACAAGTGCAGAACATGTAGATTTGTTACATAGGTATACATGTGCCATGGTGGTTTGCTG
Organism: Colobus angolensis palliatus; assembly: GCF_000951035.1. NCBI lineage: Eukaryota > Metazoa > Chordata > Mammalia > Primates > Cercopithecidae > Colobus > Colobus angolensis. Next base: position 8,991,505 of record NW_012115821.1, read on the forward strand.
CACCCATCAACACATCATCTAGGTTTTAAGCCCCACATGCATTAGGTATTTGTCCTAATGTTCTCCCTCCTCTCTCCCCTCAGCCCCCTGACTGGCCCGCATGTGTGTTGTTCCCTTCCCTGTGTCCATGTGTTCTCATTGTTCAACTCTGACTTATGAAAGAACATGTAGACTTTGATTTTCTGTTCCTGTGTTAGTTTGCTGAGGATAATGGCTTCCAGCTTCATCCATGTCCCTGCCAAGGACATGATCTTATTCCTTTCTATGGCTGCATAGTATTCCATTGTGTATATGTACCACGTTTTCTTTATCCAGTCTATCATTGATGGGCATTTGGGTTGGTTCCATGTCTTTGCTATTGTGAATAGTGGTGCAATAAACATTTGTGTGCATGTGTTGAAGAGAATTTTTCAAGTACCCAAGAAAGGTTCAAAGAGATCTAGAACTAGATGGAGACTTTCTTCATAGAATCAGAACAATGCTTTCAGTTTGTGATTCAGTCTTAGGTCTATGTACTTCCTGAAAGCAGCTCTTCTGCATCTAGAGGAGAGCACTGGAGAAATGGAGTTAGGAACACCAGGCTCTGGCCACAAGGACCCTATTAATTAGAGGTTGGCCATTAGACAAAGTGAGTTAGCTTCCCTGGACCTCGGTGTTTCCTGTGTGAAATGAAGAAACTGGGCTTTAAAGATCCCTTTTATCTCTGGAATGCAAGGATTCTCATGCTGCTTGAGATACAGTATTTTATTGTGTCTCTGTTTAGCACCATCACAGAACCCCCGAGTGACCCATTCATTCTTTGTGGAATTGAACTGACTTTGGACTACTCAAGATTTCCTAGTTGGGTAATGTTTTCATCTCAGCTAGGTGGACAGTTATATAAGGGCAGGAACAGTGTTCATTTTATATATCCTCCAGTCCCAGGCCTATGAAAAGACTTGATGAATTTATCTTCTTGATCTAAATAGGATGCTCAACAGCATTTACTTCCTGTTAGAACAGTGGGGGACAGAATGAATGAGCCTCATTGACAGAGGTAAAATCTTTTCACTCTAGAAGAATAGACTCTGAGACCCTCACATAACCCCAGGCTCACAAGAAATGGTGAGCACAGACTTCAAATCTTCCAGCATGAAAAGCTTAAGTTTCCTAGGATTAAACTAGACTACAAATAAACCTCATTTTAACATTTTTTTAAGCTTGTTTAAAGAAAACATTTTAAATCTCTCTCTTGATCATTTAAAGTCTCTTTGAAAAACTAATTAAAACAGTGTTACAAGCTCACCATTTTTTATTTCCTTTTAAAGGGCTAATTCAAATCATAGAATTGAGCCACTGCCAAATTCAACTTTCTGTTTTTTAATTTATCCTAAACATCTGTCTAAGGACCATCTTCTTTTCTGTAGACTCTTCATGTCATCTTTACTTACATCACTAAGCCTATTTATTTTTCCTAAGACACTGTTTTATCAACTGCTTCCCAAATGTTATCCCAAATGCTGGTGGACAGCAAAAAGATAAGCTTTACTGGAATGCGGATGTTAGGCACTCAGCTAGATTCACTCATTAGCCAAGAGGCTTACTCTGTATCAGTCAGAGTTCTTTGGTGGCAAGCAGCAGAAATTAATTCTGACAACATTGAATAGCAAAAGAAATTTGCTTAAAAAATAAATGGGGAGCACACAGAACAAAAAAGGAAGAGTTGAAAAACTAGACACAGGAAAGAGCAGGAATTGATACAGCTCTGAGGCTCTAGGTTTCCAAACTATGACCCAAGGGCAAATCTAGCCTACCATCTGTTTTTATAAATAAAATTTCCATGGAGCATAGGCTTACCCACTTGTTTGCACGTTGTCTATGGCTGCTCTCCCTTTACAATAGCAGAGCCAAGTAATTGAGGCAGGGACCTTATGACCACAACGCCTAAAATATTTACTTTGTGGCCTTTTACAGAAAAGGCTTGGCAGTCTGTGTTCTATATAATGGGAATGTATAGACAGCACTTTTACGGTATCATGACAGGACTAGATCTTCCCAAATCATTTTTCAACCCACCTGTCTCTATTTTCAAGTTTCTAATTCCTTGGAGAGACAGTCTGGCAGACTAAACTTGGGTCACATGGCCAGACTCTTCTCAGGGGAGGGCCAGGTCCCTTAAATGACACTCCCAAGGCTGAGGTAGTGTCCAATGGGTGAGAAACGGTTCCCTAAAGCAAACCCAAGGAGCTCTTACTGAAGAATGGAGAATAGGTGCCACGCAGGGAAAAACAACAGCTGTGCCATACACACACTCCCACATGGCAGCCTTGCAGCAATTCAGATGTGTACTTCAGCAAAATTAAAATAAACACACACACACACACACAAAGTCATAGAGCTTCAAGCTGTTCATAAGTAGTCAAAAACTAAAATGATAACTTTGAATCCCAAGAGTGTACTATATTCCATTCCTGCTAGCCCCAAAGGTATTAGAAATAGCACTGAGAGTGAAAACAAAATAAACTAACAGACACGACACTGACAAGCAAATCATGTCATTTCCCTGAGACTCAATTTCCCCAAACTACCCTGCCTACTAAAAGCTGTGGTGAGGTGCAGATTTAGGTATTGAATAGGTGCTCATTAAATGTTTGTAGGATAATTAAGGATTTCATGTGAATAAAAAGGCGTTATGAAGGGAAAATCCTTAAACAAAAGGAAGCGGTGATGAAAAATTTAAATAGTGAACAGGGAGTGGGAAGATGTTGTTCCATCGGTATGAAGTTTCACCTAGACAGGAGGAATAAGTTCTGTTGTTCTACTGCACAGCAAGGTGACTGTAATGAATAATAATGTATTATATATTCCAAAATAGCTAAAAGAGAGGATTTTAGATGTTCTCACCACAAAGAAATGATAAATCTTTGAGGTGATGGATATGCCAATTACCCTGATTTGATAATTCCACAATGTATAACGTGGGTTGAAATATCACACTGTAGCTCATAAATATACACAATTATTATTTGTCAATTAATAACATTTTAAATGTCCAAATTGTTTTTTATAGCAGATTATGACCATTTCTAACTTCAATATGCTACAGAACATAAGGAACTCTTTGCTTGTCTGTCATTTCTTTCCATAGCTTACTAGTGTTTATGGCTCTTCTTTCTTCCTCCCTGTGGTTACCAGGGTAACATGGTAAACTTGCACACCAATCCGATTTGGAGGAGCCCAGGTAACAGACTAGCTTCAAGATGCCAGCTGCCTTCTTGAGAGTGGGCAATGCTTTAGTTCATTGGAGAAAGTTCTCAAAAACTATACAGATTAGACTTTTTCTGATTATCACAACCTCTTTCACTATGCCCTCCCAAGTCAGCCTCATTCCCATTACCATAGCAACCTATTTCACATTATTCACTGATAGCTATTAACCTGATTATTTTGTGCTCCTTACCAGAGTTTCTAATATCCTGAAATACGCAGCCCCCAAACTAATCACTGTCTTAGGTTCCATCTAATGATAATAACCATAAACTCCTAACACTACACTAAGCATCATGCTAAGACCATGTATATTTCATTTCTTTGGTACAAGGTACTTAGCACCATTTCACAGATGGGAAAACTAAGGCCCAGACATACTATACAACAAGCTCAAGGTCACCAAGTTTATAAGTGCTTGAGCTTTGATCCAGATCAAGAGTGACTCACATAGGAGTTTTCTCAAGGAAAAAGCTTTGTCATTTAAGTCCTAAGCAGTATCATATAAAGAAAGCACCAATGTTAATTGGATCAGGAAAAAAGCGAATATGGGAAACAATCAAGTGTTCTCATTCAGATCAATTTTCTTTAACTCAATCATAAAATAAGATTAGCAAAAGAAATAGAGACCATCACCAAGTGGCACCTATGCATAGGTAAGTACAGAAGTCTATAATTATTTTCTGCACCAACATATAGACTTAGAAAATGGGTAAAACATGTTTGAAATTTGTATAGCATGCCCCTGCCTTTACACTCAGTGTCCAATAGAGCTTACCCTTGGCCTTTATAACCAGCCACCATTTTTATTACTTCTTAACCCGGTGCTCTTGGGTTCCCTGTTCCACAAATAGAGCAACACTACACTTATTGAAAACCTATGCCCTACCCTGATATCAATGGTATATGAATAGAGGTGGCAACTTGGATAGGGACATTTGAAAGGAAATGAAAAAGACTTGATCCCGGCCTGAAAAGAAAATCACTTACTCAGCCAATCATGCATGGCATGTCTAAGCTTGGCAGCCTAAAATGACATGGGTTGATGACTTTTCACCCAATCTATGCCAGTGGGCAGTTGGAAGAACGAGTCTGTACTGTCATGACTCATATTTCTTTAGTTCATTCTTTGATTGCCTAGCCAACTGCCTTGTTGATAGCTTCATTTGGATGTCAAAATTTAACATGCCACAATGGTATATTTTTATTTCCCTTAGAAACATGTTCCAGCTTCCCCCCTGTAAATAGCAGAACCACCCTCCTAGTTGTTCAAGCCAGAAACCTTAGCATTTCCTTTTTCTCCTTCCCAATTATTACTATTCTATCAACAAATCCTGTTAATTCCATCTACAACATGTATCTTGAACCTGTCTAATTCCTACTGTTTCTACTGCTTATGAGATAATTATTTCTAGTTCTCTTACACCTCAATGCCTCGACTCTTCTGTTCAAGTGGTTAATTGCTATTAACAAAGAAGTTAAAATACACTGAAATGCAAGAAAATAATATTCAAGTAAAAATGAGAAAAGGCATACTTTCTATTTAGACTTAGTTTATTTGCATTGCTTGTCTTATTAGGGAACAAGCCAGAAGGCTCATTAATGCATTCTGCTCCAAGTAAAACTAGACAGAAAAGCCTATCTCTTAAACTAAGCCATCATCATCACTCTCCCGGTCCTCTGCAGTAGCCTCCTCTTTCCATTCTTGACCCTCACAATCAAAGAGTAAAAATGAATTTTCTAAAGCATAATTCTAAATACCATCACTCTCCTGCTTAAAAGCCTTCAGTGGATTTCCTTGGTCTTAGAATCAAAGTCAAACCCCTTTTATAGCTTACATGTCTGCTTTCATAGGTGCCTGTTTTCTCTCTCTTTCTCCCAGTGCTCTTGCCACACTTGTCATCCTTGAGTTGTTTTTGCTTTGGACATTCCTGCATACCCCTTTATTTACTGGTCTAACTCCATCCCACCCTCCAGGCTTAGTTTCCTCAGCCAGAAAAATTTACTGCATTGGTTCTCCTTGTTTCTTTCTCTCTTAGTGTCCTGCTCCTTTTCTCTGTAGCACTTTTTATAGGGATATTAACTGTTTGCTTACATGTGTAACTTATGTCTTTCCTGTCTGGCAGCAAGATGTGGCGAGGTGTGGGAGCTCATCTGTCTTGCTCATCACTAATCCCCAGCCCTGAGTATGGTACCTACCACATATAAGCTACTCAATAAATATTACAAGAGTAAATTAATGAATGTCCAGACCTACCTTTGGTTCTCTGTGGTTTCCATTGTCTCATTTATTGTTTCATCAATTCCTTTCCTCCCATCTGCTTAGAGATTTATAATTTGCAAATTCTTTTCATTGTCTTTCTCTCATCTGTGAAGAAAGCAGAGAATCTGAGCTCATCCCTTTTACACAACTGAAGAAAATAAGGTTCAGGGAGTTTAAGAGACCTGCCTAAGGCTGAAGAACAGCTAGAAAGTAGCAGAAACAAACTAAGAACCCAAGATTTCAGACATTTTCTCCAGTTCTCTTAAACCACATCAATGCCTTGACTCTTCTGTACAAGTGGTTGTTATTAACAAATAATTTGGGGCCGGGCGCGGTGGCTCAAGCCTGTAATCCCAGCACTTTGGGAGGCCGAGACGGGCGGATCACGAGGTCAGGAGATCGAGACCATCCTGGC
>NW_012115821.1:8998313-9026584 GCF_000951035.1 Colobus angolensis palliatus
GATTTTAGTTAGTGTAATGGACATGTCTAAAATGTAGGTACAGCCATTCATCATTCTGTTACAGTTCCATATTTTCTAAAACATTAGTGTGCAGAAGTATGTCACAGGACAGACTGACTGAATATTATGGATTATTTTAAACATATACATTATTTTAAATTTTGGCTGAAGACAGTTAATATTTTCAGAAATCCCATTTAGGTAATTTTCAATGAAAAGTTTCTGCTATCCTAGAGCCACATTAGTTGCTTCTTTCTCCATTAGCTTTCTACAGGAGCAAATCATCTTATAATTTGCAGAAAAGTGCCTCAGCACCATGGCTGAGCATCACTCATAAAATATCATGCTTCACTGATTGATTGATTTTTATCTTTGAAGTTAAAATACAATAACAATTCCTACAAAACAAGGTGCCTCCTCCCCAATCACACTGCTTGACTTACATAATGATAATCTATTTGTGTGTGTGTGTGTGTGTGTTGGTTCATTTGTGTTATTTTCTTTTATTATTATTATTATTATTATACTTTAAGTTCTAGGGTACATGTGCATAACGTGCAGGTTTGTTACATATGTATACTTGTGCCATGTTGGTGTGCTGCACCCATCAACTCATCAGCACCCATCAACTCATCATTTACATCAGGTATAACTCCCAATGCAATCCCTCTCCCCTCCCCCCTCCCCGTGATAGGCCCTGGTGTGTGATGTTCCCCTTCCTGAGTCCAAGTGATCTCATTGTTCAGTTCCCACCTATGAGTGAGAACATGTGGTGTTTGGTTTTCTGTTCTTGTGATAGTTTGCTAAGAATGATGGTTTCCAGCTGCATCCATGTCCCTACAAAGGACACAAACTCATCCTTTTTTATGGCTTCATAGTATTCCATGGTGTATATGTGCCACATTTTCTTAATCCAGTCTGTCACAGATGGACATTTGGGTTGATTCCAAGTCTTTGCTATTGTGAATAGTGCCGCAATAAACAGAGTGTGCATGCATCTAATCCACAAACAAATATTTTAGTTCAAAAATTTAAGATTGAAATTATCTGGTTAAGCTACCCAATTGAATTATCAAAATTAGATTGTTTGTCAGGATAATTGCAACAATAGCTGTCATCCTTGAATGCACATGTCTCTCCTCCCACCAGGAGGTGAAAACTATTATTCTCTCTTCCTTGAATCTGGGCTGGCCTTATGAGTTGCTTGGATCAACAGAGTGTAACAGAAATGACACTATACCTTCTGAAATGAGGTCTTAAGAATCTTAGCAGATTTTTGTTGTTGTTGTTGTTCTCTTGGGATCCCATCTAAAGGAACTCAAGCAATATAACTAACTGATGGGGGACTGCATGAACCCTTATGGACAGGGATATAGGGCCAACCAGCCTGTGCCATTCCTGCCATCCCAGCTGAGGTGGCAGACACACGTGTGAAACTATTTCAGATGTTCCAGCTCTCACTGAATTCTCAACTCAATGAATCCACATGTGTGGCCCCAGCCAACACCACATAAAGCAGTAATAAGCTGTACCCACTTGCCATGCCCAAATTTCAGAATCATAAGAAAATGGCTGGTTACTGCTTGTGTTAGTTGAGGTTCTCTGGAGAGACAGAACCAATAGGAGATATATAGAGGTAGATAGATGAGAGAAGATTAAGGAAATAGGCTTACATAATTATGAAGACTGAAAAGTCCTATAATAGGCCATCTGTAAGCTGGAGAACCATGGATGCTGGTAGTGTGGCTCAGTCCATTTGAGGTCTTCAGAACCTGGGAAGAGAATGCTGTACTTCTCAGTTTTGAAGCCAACAGCTTGAGAAACCAGATGGCTACTAGTGCAAGTTTTACAGTTGAAAAGACACAGAGCCTAGAATTCTGATGTCCACAGGCAGTATAAACAGAGTATCCAACTCCAGGAGAAAAATAAAATTCACCTTTCCTCTGCCTTTTCATTCGATTCAAGCTTTCAGTCCATTAGATGTTGCCTGGTGACACTGAGGGCAGGTCTTCCTTATTCAGTCCACTGACTCAAATATCTTCCAGAGACACCCTCGCAGACATACCCACAATTAATGCTTTATCAGTTATCTAGATATTCCTGAATCCAGTCAAGCTGACACCTAAAATTAACCACCACACTGTTTTAAGCTACTATATTTAGGGGTGGTTTTTCTGCAGCAGTAGATAACTGAAATACCAACATAATCACATTCATCTTTGCTGTATATACACAAATTAAGTTGTTCAGTTTAATACACACTTATTGAACAACAACCACAAGTGCTGGGGGTACAAAGATGATTGTTTCACAGTTCTAGTCTTTAAGAAGTTTTTTTCTCTAAAGGAAAATACAAAAGTAGAATTGCAAAATTATAATGCAATGTTTTAAGTGCTAACACTGAGAATTATTAAGACGAATTTACTAAATCATCAATTTAGTAAGGCTGAGGGAGGGGATAATTCAGCTTAGTGTGCAAAAATAAGTAAGAATTATCCATGTGTAAAAAAGAACAGTGGTTATAAAAAGCATGGTGATGGTGAGGGTGGTGGAGGATATAATGGGGATAAGAGCAGGAATGGGAGCAGGGTCAGGGAACTGAAAGAATTTCATTGTGACTGGAGTGTGACATGAGATTAGGAATGATGGGAGGTAAGCGAGGGGAGGATGCCAGAATACGGCTAACCTCATGCCATAATAAGGATCTGGGTCTACACAGTATATAGAACAGACTGCACACTGGGCATGGATCAGGACTAATGTTTTAAATAGAATTGTCAGGATAGATACATCAATGGGCTCCACATCTATCATTGCAATAGCTTGGACTCAATTATAATGGAATTTTAATTCAAAGTGGATTAAGTGAAAAAGAATATTTTGGGAATCATGAGGGAAGAAACAGAGGCAGCTCACAGCATTAGGAGAAGAGCTCCAGAAACCTGGGACTCAAAGGAGAGAACCAGAAACCCCAAATCACCAAGACATACTCAACACTTCCAAGACACATTTACTTATCATCTCTTGGTCTCGTAGGGGCAATGACTTTAAAGCCTTTAGCTGTTTCTTCTGGTCATTACCCTATATTTCTTTCTAAAAAAATTCTGACAGTACTTTTTCTTGAATCTTCAAATTTAGACATTGTCTACTGACTTCTTTTTAGGGAGATGAAGATTTTAGTTCTTTTACATTCCATTTTCCTTGTCTTTACTGTTTCAATCATATTCTATCACAATTTTTGATTACACATCAGTGTTTTATTATTATGACTCTATAAATATTTCTCAATGCTCAGTCAAATGGTGTACCATCATTACATTTAATTTCCTATACCACTTTTATTTCACCTGGAGTTAAAACTGATGCCTCCATTTTTATTGCTCAGTTTTATGTAAATCAATAAACTCTTTCCATACCTTTCAACAACTCTTCAAAATACTTTTCAGTTCAACTTTTCCAATGTCAAGCTTGTAGTGTCTGGTTTCAATCTTTTCTTGAAGGCATCTCTTCTTGAGCCCACTATTCCTCTCTAATCTGGAACACTGTCTCTGTAACATGACTTGAACCCCAGGTTTTCTCTCAGCCATCATTTTGGAAATTCCTGTAATCTGGATTGGAGCCCTTCTTTACTGGATTTTCTTCCTCTGTTTTAGTCCATTCTTACTTTTTACTAGAACAAATAAAAAGGCTGAATCAAAGGTACTTATTTTGAAATATGAAAGTCTAAAAATGTCTTTTTTTTTCTTATCCTCGTGCTTTATTGATAGTTTGGAAGGCCTAAAATTCTAGGTTGAAAATATTTTCCCCAGAATTTTGAACCTCTTGTTTCATTGTCTCAGCTTTCAATGTCATCATTGAGAATCCAATGTCGTTCTGATCCCAAATAAATATATACATATTTTATATGTGTGTGTGTGTGTGTATGTGTGTGTGTGAAATGTCTCTGCATTCACTCTGGAGAACTCCATTCTCTTCTTTTTATCTCTGGTCTCCTGAAATGTTATGATGGTGACAACCTAAATCACAAACAGAGAGAGGCTCTGTTTGTTTTGTAATGGAATTTTAATTCCATTACAATATATTTAATTTATGTAATAAATTTAATTTATTTAATATACTTAATGTATTTAATAAATTAGTCTAATAAATTTAATTCTAAGGCTCTCTAAATATATATATTTAATTGTAATAGAATTTTAATTCTAATCCTTAGAAATTAAATAGAATTAAATATATATACATATTTAGAGAGCTTCTCTCTTTTATTTATATGTATTTGTTACATATAAGTATTATATCATATACATATATGTGTTATATACGTATTATATATTATATATAATACATATGTATATTTGTTATATATATGTATTACATATACTATATATAATTATAGTCTCTACTTGATATATATGTATATTTAGGATTAGAACATTGCAATGGGAATACACATGCCATAGTAAACTTACTAGAGAAGTAAAGGAAAACAAAGGTTTTTAAAGGAAAAACCTAGGTGGACTACACAATTGTTTTGAAATAATTATCCTTGGCTATAAAAATGGTGATGCCAGTCCGAGGTTGAACAGGCGGTTGCTGGGTAGATGTCCTTGCCAAAGCACATCAAAAGTCCTTATATCAAAAGTATTTTTGATGTAAGGTGGCAATGGCCTTTGTGCAAGGTTGTGCTTTTTGCAGCCTTTCATGATAGTTTGTGTTATCAGGCAAATAAGCATGGGAATGCTCTCTTTGTAGCCTTCCCTGGCTCTTTGTTAGAGTTTTCTTAACATTAGTGACTCCATTTGGATTCTGACATCTTTCACCATGGTGTATCTCAGCGTAGGTCTATTTACTTCTATTGTGATGTATACATAGTGAGTTCTTTAAATCATGTTTTCACAAGACCTTGAAAATTTCCTTACATTATTCTTTGAAAATTTTTTGTAGCAGGTAGTATTTCCCTGTTTATTCCACCTCAGCATCATCACCTCCATGCAGAAGGCTACTATAGTGAGTTTAATAGTATTCTCTCAAAATACATGTTCACCTGAAACCTCAGAAGGTGACCTTATTTGGAAATAGTCTTTGCAGATGCAATTAGTGAAGGATCAAGATGACATCATATTGAATTAGGATGGGCCCTAAATCAAATGACTGCTGTCCTTATAAGAAAAGGAGAGGGCACACAGAGATACAGAGACACACAGAGAAGGCAATGTGACACTGGAGGCAGAGATTAAAGTGATATATCTACAAAGACAAGAAATGCCGAAGAGTGCCAAGAACCACTAGAAGCAAGGACAGAGACAAGGAATGATTTCTCCCTCAGAGCTTTTAGATGGAACCAACCATGCTGACATACTGATTTTAGACTTCTGGCCTCCTAAACTGTGAGAAAATAAATTTCAGTTGTTTTAAGTCACCCAGTGTGTGGTAATTTGTTACAGAAGACTTAAGTAACTTATCTATTTGCTGATTTTGGATTCCTCTAACTCTGCATGCACAAGGGATTTTTTCCCCTACTGGCCATAGGGAGCATATTCTGCCTGCCTAAGAATCAGCCAAATATCCCTGCAAGCTTCCCTCAAACAGTGGCACAAGAGAAGTGGTAGATTAATGCCACAGCTTCCTTATCTTTTGTTTTGATAACTCTCATGTGTATTCCAAACTCTCCTAACTAGATTGAGCTCCAGGTGCCTATCATAATAATTGGCTTGAAAGATTTCTTTCCTTCCCAATTGGCTTTATTAGCTTTCTTTCCTTCCTGTCTCACTGTCCTACAATCCTACTATGGTTCCTGGAATCATGTCCCAAAAAAGACTTGAACTCAAATCCATAATTAAGAGTCAGTTTCCAAGGGAACCCAAATTAAGTGTCTTTCTACTATATCTTTAATTCTCTTCTAGAATTTTAATTAATCAACTAATTGGGCTACTGAATAGGGCTTCTAATTTTCTTATTGTTTACCCCCAGATGTCCACCTTCTATCGTTTGTTGCGATTGTTATTGTTTTTAGAGGGAGAGATTTCCTCTCTATATATTCTAACCCTTTAACTATTTTTTTCACCATCATAGTTTTTATTTCTGAGAAATGTTCTTTTTTTATAGGTATTTCTTCTTGTTTCATAGATGCACTGTCTTTTTGAAGATTTTTAAAAAGTTTCTAAGTTCTCTTTCTTTGCATTGTGTTTGTTTATTCTAATATTTGTTAGTTTATCTCTCCCTCTCTTTCAGAAATAAATGGTTTCTCTTGAATATGTGGGGATCCTTCACTTTCTTTTTCTTTCTTTTTTTTTTTTAGTTAAGTGCTGAAAAAGTGAAGGGAAATTGTTGTGTGCATGGTTGAGGCTTATCTGGTGGGCTAATTTTAGATTTCATGGCCAACTGAATATTTTATTTGGGATTCCCCCAAGAAGATCTTTCTAGAGGGTCATTCAGTTTCTCCAGATAAGGAATCCTCAGTGTGGGGCTAAGGCTATAAGTCTGCTTGTAATAGCTTTGAATTAGACAGAGGTATGGGGCTGTGAAGCTTGTTGTAAAAGGCAGGCTTTCACTTAGCTCTCTATTTTCCATTTACACCTCCCCTCTACCCTTCTTTGTCCCTGGGATTCCAATTCTAAAGCCTCTGTGGTTTAATTCTATCAGGAGCCATTCTTTCCATCTTGTGAGGGGTCATGGAGGTAGGAGTCTAGAGAACTACAGGCATAATTGCTCCTCCCACTGACATTCAAAATATCTCCCTATTTTTAGCCACCACTTGACTACCACCATCTGAACAAACAGGTTCCTTCAATTCCTAAGCCTTTATAAGGTTCTTCAGGGCAATCTGACACCTGAGTAAATGACTACTGTACTCTGCTTAGTCCTTTACCATTCCTACATCTGCCTTCTGTCTTCATACATTATACTTTGGGAGTTATATATTTAATTTAATGGAAGATGATCTGATGCAAGATGGAATTTGTATTGCTGTATTTCGTGATGTTCTGGGAGTGATTTTCAAAAGGAGGAGTTTGATTTTACGTAATTTCCTTAAGGCTGGAAGTTCAGAAAATAGATTTTAAGTGGCAAAGGCAATCGATTTCCAAGCAGGTAATTCTTAATTTTTACACTTACTATAAATATGTCTAAACTAAAAATAGGAAGATTTAAATAATTGTATTCCCCTCATTACTTTTTGCATTTACTCTTACAATCATAAGGTCTTTGAGGGCAGGGAAAAAAAACACTCCTTATTATTTTCCACATTATCTTTAGCATAATGCTGGGTATAAGAAATGTTTGATAAGTATCGTCTAAAGTTAATTGAGAATGGATTTTTAAAAATCATACCTGCCCACAATTTTCCTTAAAATTAAATATTCCCAGACCATCATTTACATTCACAACCTTTGCAAACTCGTTTTTCCCATTCTTTCGTCTGTGGTTTGCAAGAGGGAGAGCATAATTGATCTCCTTTTTCAGACCTAAGCTCTGTGACTCCTAAGGAAACAGACAACCACTGCCTCATATGTTAAGTACAAACTATCAGTGACTCAGTCCTCTATAAAAAGCAATTCACACTTCCTTCTACCCCTCTTAGAGTTGACAACCATGAAGAGCTTCTGGGGAAAGAGAAAAAACTTCATGGCCTGTTAAAAGATGATCAGGCAGGTAACACATAAGCAGAATACAAGAGCTCTGCTTCATCAGAAAGAACAGACAAGTTAGCAGGCAGAGAAGGACAGAATTTCCCAAAGACACGGCCAGAAGAGAAAGCATCCCATGTCAGATACATTTGGCAGTCACTGAGTAGGTGTCCCCTTCTTGGAGATTCATAGAGTCTACTATCATACTGAAGGCTCTGAAAAGTACTGCAACCAGCTCAACTTATTTTTTCTCCTAGCTTTACTGAGGTGTGATTAACAAATAAAAATTTTCTATACGATAGGTATATGATCTGATTTTTTTGTTATACATATACACTGTGAAGATATTACCATAATGAAGCTATTCAATAATTAACATATTCATCACCTCACATAGTTACCATTTGTGTGTGTGTGTGTGTGTGTGTGTGTGTGGTAACATTTAAGATCTACTCTCTTAGCAAATTTCAAATATTATTAATGTTAGTACCCATGCTAAGCATTAGATTTCCAGAATTTATTCATCTTATAATTGAATGTTTATACCGTTTTACCGACATCTCCCCATGTCCCCTTTTACCCCAGAGCCTGGTAATCACTCTTCCACTCTCTGTGCCTTTGACAGTAGCTTTTTAAAATTCCGCATGTAAGTGAGATTATGCAATAGTTTTCTTTCTGTGTCTGAATTATTTTATCTATTTTTGTGAAAAAATGGCATTGTAATTCTGATAGAGATTGCATTAAACCTGTAGATTGCTGTCGGTAGTGTGGACATTTTGATTATATTAATTATTCTAAACCATGAATATGGGCTATCGCTCCATTTATTTTGTTTTCTTCAATTTCTTTCATCAGTGTTTTACAGTATTCAGTATACAAATCTTTTACCTCCTTAAATTTATTCCTAAGTATTTTATTTTTGATAGTATTGTAAGTGGGGTTGTTTTTATTTATTTTTTTGAATAGTGAATTGTTAGTATAAAGAAACAGCGGATTTTTTAATATTGATTTTATATCCTGTAACTTTACTGAATTTACTTATTAGTTACAACAGTTTCTTGGTGGAGTCTTATCTGTGCTCTCTTGTACCACTTTTCATTATCCTCTTTGTACAGAAGGAGGAACAACCTCAGAATTGGTTTAGGATTTCCCCCAGGTCCTAGTAAGTAATACAGCTAGCTGAACACATTTAAAACCATTATTTTGAATTATTTTCAGTCGTTTGTAGATCTCCATTTCTTTGGTGTCAGTTACTGAAGCATTATTAGTTTTCTTCAGTGTCATCATGTTTGCCTGATTCTTCATGATCTGTGTGGCCTTATGTTGATGTCTATGCATCTCAAGGAGCAAACATCTCTTCCTATCTTTACAGATGGTTTTTACAGATAGGTAAAAACATTCTTATGCCAGGTCCGCAGAGTAATGGAACTGCTTCTGGGATCACACTTAAGTGGTGCTAGAGCCAGGGCATGGGGCTGTTGCCAGGTCTGAGTTGGTAGGCCTGTTACTGGAGTCGTAAATGGGCATAGTTTCTGCTGAATCCCCATGTGGACAGGACTGGACCCTGGGACCTGGGTAGAACAAGGCAGGAACCAAGTCTTTGGGCCACTTCAGGGTTCACAGCTAAGGCTGCATTCAGCATCCACAGTTGGAACTGAAGTCAGTGAGTCTGCAACTAGAGGCAGAGATGCGTTTCTCTAGGTCCCTGGGTGGGCAGGACAAAGAGCAGGGCTAGAGCTGCTCACAGGGCTACTTCTGTATCTATGGTTAGGTCTGCCACGAGTGGGCCTGTAACGGGGAATGGACAGGTATGGTTTTTCCAGAGCCCTTTGGTAGATGAGACTGGTTTTAGGACTACAATCAAATGAAGGGGATGAGGCTGCTTTCAGTCTGTTGTCAAGACCATGTTTGGCAAGCCTGATACCAGGGTTTCAGGTGCCCATTCTCAAATCAGCTCTTCTCAGTTTGGGGCTTCATCAGGGTTTCACAACCTCTACCCTAGATCCAAAAGCTCCCACAAAGGCACTCTTGCTTGTGAATGGCTGCCAGATTCTTGTCTGTGTGGGAGATGTGAGCAAGAGACGAACTATTCTATCATCATGCTGACATCCAAGTCTCAACTTGGTTTCATTAAATTGGTCCATAACATATTCGAGAATGTAACTTACTTTTCTCAGATGAATAGCGAATTACTCCAAGACTCATTTTTTTTCTTTTATAAAATGAAGATAAAAGCATCTACTTCAAAAGAGCATTTTAAGTATTTAATGAGATAGTCCATTTAAATCATTTAACCAGTGCCTAGCTTATGATAAACCCTCTGTAAATTTGGATTGTGGTAGTTTAATTGTGGTAGTTGTAGTTTTTGTTGTTATTAATAATAACAATATAGTATTTTATGGGATATACCTTAGAAAATGCTCTGTGGAAATTCAGTAGTTGCACACTACAACCAATGAAACCTGGCAAGTGGGAAATTCTAAGATTATTACAAGACTTATAGTACATCAAAAGTTTTAATATGTTCCCTAAACTTATCTATTTTAATGGTTTTATTAGTGTCTGAGCTAACCTGGGTCTCAGAAGAGTCATGATATAATCAAACTGGAACTTCAGGGATACAATATAGATGAGTGGAAAGAGCATCAACTTTGGAGCCAGAACACATTCTAGGTCTACTCTTTGCTCTCTGTGTGATCGTAGATAGTTTACTCAGCCTCTCTGGGCCTCAGTTTTCTCTGCTAGAAAGTGAGGAAAATGATTTCTAGTTTCAAAGATAATTGGGAAGATTAAGTGGGGTTATATTTGGGGAAAGTAAATGATGTAGTACCAGATGATATGCAGTTATTCCTGGTAGTTCCTGGTGTATTCAGGCCTTTATGTTACTTGTGCTAATGGCCCCTGCTCTAGTGCCAGAATCCAGAAATTGAGTCCTGCCTGTTACAGAGGAGGACATCAATTGTTCACTTTATCCTCTCCCTACACTTCTATCACTTCCTTACCTGTGTCTGTGGAGCTCAACTACATGAAGCATTATCATTGAGACATAAAGTGCTAGAATTTCCCCACCTTAACACAAGTCAGTGGTGGATGTGCCAGCCATTGAGGAAGGGTAATAGGAGACAGAAATGGGGACGACAGGGCTTTCTGACACAAGTAGGACAATTTTATTTCAATTGACTCAAAACATAAGACTTTTATATCCAAGCATTGCCTCATCCGACACACAACAGCCTCATAAAGTATCACTTTTCATTATCCTATTTGTACAGAAGGAGGAACAACCTCAGAACTGGTTTAGGATTTCCCCCAGGTCATATTAAGTAATACAGACAGTACTAGAATCAAGCCTTTTTATCCCAAATAATACATACCAATAATACATTACTACCATGACAGTCACTCCTGGTATTGTGCAAGCCCCTCATCTGTGTATCTCATTTAATCCTGAAAAGATCTCTGGAAGGTGGGTAACATTATCTCCTTTTCATAGACAAGAGGCGGGGCAGTTGGAAAGTAGCAGAGTGAGGATAGGAACTGAGGTCTGTGTGACTCCAAAGCCCCAGCCCTGCCCACTAAATTACACAAACCCTTATAGAACCCTTCAATCCTCTTAACTGCATAAAGACATTTAGTAAGAAACTAGCACCCGGGGGCTGCAAATGAATTTTAATGATTACTTACTACACACAAACACCTAGTTGGCCTTTTTTTAAACACAGGTTTTGATATGCCTGGAAAGAATGGCAGAGGGAGCAACCCTTTCTTAAAGATTGAGTCAGCCACATTGCAAAGATTTGCCAGCACCGAAGCGGTATTTGCCTACTCCCCTTCATTTTCTGGGTTTCACTCTCAGCCTCTTACTATCCTGCTGTGCCCATTCTCTCACAGGACATTTGGCATGCTGGGGTGCTTTCATTCTTTCCTTCTTAATTTCCTTTTCTAATCCTTCATATTAGAAATGGGCAATAGCAAAATAGTTAATATTTCTGGAGAATTTACTATGGGGCAGGCATCATGAAAAACCCTTTACTTTCATTATTTTGTTTAATTTCCCTCCATCTTCATGGAGGTTTTCTAAGCAGCCCAGTTTTATCAATGGGAAAACATTATTGGAGATGCTATGTAACTTGCACAAGGTCACACAGCTTGTAAGTGTTGGGGGCACAATTTCACCTTGGTCAGTTGAATTTCAAATTGCCGCCCTTTTGCTATTTTGCTACACTGCCTCTCCCTTAGAGAAAATGGGGAAAATGCCGCATTTCAAACTACCTCACAAGAAACACCAGCTGCCTTGTCATTTATTCCCAAACATTAATCCCAGTTAACCTAGAGAGGGGGAGCCAAGAGTGGTTGAGATAGCTTTGGGAGTATACATTAGAAGTGAAATGGGTGAAGATTTTACCAACTTTATTCATTTATTTATTTTATTTATTATTATTATCATTTTTTGAGGTGGAGTCTCACTCCATCACCCAGGCTGGAGTGCAGTGGCGCAATCTTGGCTTACTGCAACGTCTGCCTCCCGGGTTCAAGCAATTCTCCTGCCTCAGCCTCCCGAGTAGCTGGGACTACAGGCATGTGCCACCACGTCCAACCAACTTTTTGTATTTTTACAGAATGGTCTCAATCTCCTGACCTTGTGAACCGTCTGCCTCGGCCTCCCAAAGTGCTGGGATTACAAGCGTGAGCCATCTCACCCAGCCTTATTTATTTTTGAGATGGAGTCTTACTCTGTCACTCAGGCAGGAGTGCAGTGGCATGATCTAGGCTCGCTGCAGCCTCCGCCTCCTGGATTTAAGCGATTCTTCTGCCTCAGCCTCCTGAGTAGCTGGGACTACTGGTGCATGCCACCATGCCTGGCTAATTTTGTATTTTTAGTAGAGACGGGGTTTCACCATGTTGGCCAGGCTAGTCTCGAACTCCTGACCTCAGGTGATCTGCCCACCTTGGCCTCCCAAAGTGCTGGGGTTACAGGGATGAGCCGCCACACTCAGCCAGATTTTATCAACCTTTACCTTCAAAGAGATCTTCCTGACTTCCTACGGATCACAGTAGTCTAGAAGAGATGCTGGGGAGGCATCTATCAAGCATCATGATTTCAGTTCTTAAACAGCTCACTCCCAGGCTGCCCAGAGAAGCATGAGTAAATACTCCATCTCCCAATGAGTGATTGCTTCACTTCCCATGACAATCCCACATATATTTCTTGTGGATTATTTTGATTAGAGAGTGTATTAGTTTTCTGTTGCTGCTATCACAAATCATTACAAAGTTGGTGAGTAAAAATGACTCAAATTTATTATCTCACATTTCTGGAGTTCAGAAGTCTGCAATGGGTTTCAGTGAGCTAAAATTAAGGTGTCGCCAGAGCTATGTTTCTTCTGTAGGCTGTAGAGGAGATTCCATTTCTTTGCCATTTCCAGTTCTAGAGATTGCCTGCTTTCTTGGCTGTGACCCCTTCCTCCACCATCAAAGCCAGCCATGGTCAGTCACATCTCTCTCATGCCACATCACTCTGACACTGACTCTTCCATGTTTAAGGACCCTTGTTAATGTCAGCTGATTACCAACTTTAATTCCATCTGCAACGTTAATTCTCCTTTGCCAAGTAACATAACATAATCACAGGTTTTAGGGATTACGACATGGTCATTTGTGAGGGATAATATTTTTCCTGCCATACAGAGTTATTTGTAAATTTGCAGTCTATGGATGGAATCCTTCAGAAGTGTGCATAATTAAAAAAACATAAATGAAAACCTAAGCTATAGAGGTATTGATTTCAAAGAGGTAGGCTTTTTAAAATTGATCATTAGCAGAATCCATTGTATTCAAAAACCTGTCAGCATTCAAAGTATCATTGCATGTTAACTCATTAATCTACACTACAAAACTCTAAGGTGCTCACTACCCAACCTATTTTAAGGATGAGAGGAACCAAGGCCGAGAGGTGACACAAGAGTTAGTGACAGAGCTGGGTGCAAACCTAAGACTTCTGGTTCCATGATCTGCACCCTGTCTATCACCTACAGCTACTCTAAAGAAAGGTTCCCACTTCACAAGGTTCATGTATTGACAAAGGCCACCACCTGCTGGGACTGAAAGTGCTGATTAACTAGAGCATGTCTTCTAGGTGCAGGAAATTTGGGAACAGATGTTCAGGGCATCTTCATCACTGGAACACTCCCAGGTTCAACCTTTTAAGCTCATCCTGTAGATGAGCTATTAAGGAAGCCAGGCTTCTCCTGGTTTCTTGCCTTTCCCAAATCCTAAAAGGAGGTCTGCTCTCTGGGAAGCAGTCTCTGGGCCCTAATTCTCTTTTTAAAATATCTGCCAACAATGGACAAATGTCCTAGTCCTTCCATTTGCCACTGCCAGTGGGAGGTAGGGTGAACAACTTACCTTTCAGTTTTAAAACTGGGAAAGTCCAGGGAAAACCGAGATAAGTTGGCTATCCTAACAGAAAGGAAATATTTTGAAAACTCATTTTGAACTGGATCCCGATGTTCTTTCTAAAATAGCCACAGACTCTATTAGTTGAATCATGACTGGAATTCAAGGAAATATTTGTGGACTCTTGTCAGATATATCTGAGTCAAAACCCAAGTTTGCCACTTACTAACTGTAACCTTGGATCAGCTGCCTAACTCTTCTGACTCTCAGTTTCCTCATCTGTGAAATGAGCATGGTAATATTTCCATCCTAAAGTCAACGTGAGGATTGAATGCGATAATGCATATAAGTTTAGCAGAAGACCGGGGTCTGAGTGATTGGTAGTAATCACTACTCTTAACTAAATAATTGGATCAGTAGGTTTTTGAAAATTCCCCAATAAATATGGGCAAGGCAGCACAGTGATGAGAGTGGCTTCCTAATCACACAAGACTTGGTTCTAATTCCAGCTTATCTATTTCTTAGAAGGATGATTGATGATAAGTTTCTCACTCTCAGTGAACCTCATCTTTCAAAAAGAATAATAGTATCTCCCTCAAAATGTTATTATTTTAAGAAATAAATAAGATGGTATTAAGTTCTTAGCACATGTCCTAATATGTAATAAATAATGAGAGATAGATATTATTACTTGTAATAGTATATTAGAATTTTTTGATTGCCAAATAATCAAATTAGGAATTATATTGGCTTGTGGCTTAAAAACTCCAGCAATAGAGCAGGCCTGAGTCATGTTAGATTTTCTAGATGTGATTAATGATACCACCAAGGCACAAACACTCTTTCTCTGTCACTCTCACTCTGTCTTTTTCTGTCTGTCTGTCTGTCTCTCTCCCTTTCCCCATTTCTTGGTGCCGTTTCTCCTCTGTGCTGACTTCATTCTCAGGCAAACCCTCTTGATACCATAGAAGGAACATAAGAAACCCTACAGAAAGAAAACTGCTCCCAATAGTTCCAACAAAAATTTAACTTTAATTGAACCCATGTAGTTTCTATGCCTCTCCCAGCATTAACCACTATGGCCAGGGTAATGGAATATGCTCATTGGTCAGGCCTGGCTCACATGTCGATCTTAGGAACTAAATGAAGTGGATTAAAATAATCAGTTCTGTATGGACTAAGAGAAGTGAATGGAGGTTCCCCAAGGTAAAATTAGAAGAAAGAGGAATGGATCCCAAGAAGGCAAAAACTGCAGATGTCATCTACTATTGCATTATTTTTATGGTATTGTCTGAATTTTTTAAGAAACCAGGAAATAAAGAGACCTGTAGACTACTATCTAATGTGACACCTGCATAAACTTCTTACGTAATAAAGTTTTTCTAGCCTGGTTCACTCTTCCGGCTTGAATTTCCTGGGGGAAAAAAGCACTTCCCACCCTTAATATGGAAATTTTAAGCCACCCAAAGAGCAGAGCTGTGGTCTTTTTAACGCAGTTCAGAAATTTTTTGATATTATTCCTTTCAAGATTTGGAGCTTCATTCTACTCCTCTTGAATATGTGTTGGACTTAGCAAATCATTACTAATGAATAGAATATAGAGAAAGTGCTGATGTGTGATTCTGAGCCAGGTCATAAAGGGCACTGCAGCTTTCTTCTCACTCTTCCTCTTGAATTGCTCATTTTTGGAGAGACCAATTGCCATGTTGAGAGCACACTTGAGCAGTCCTATGGAGATTCCTCTGGACAGTAAGAAATAAAGGCCTTCAGACAACAACCAAGAGAGTGTGCCATCTTGAAAGAGGATCCTTAAGTTCTAGGCAAACCTTCACAGCTGCAGCCCCAGACAACATCTGCTTATAACCTCATGAGAGACCTGGAGTCAGAACCACCCAGGTAAGCCTCTCCTTGACCCCCTAGAAGCTGTTGTGAAATTGTAAATGTTGGTTATTGTAAGGAACTCAATTTTAAGGTAATTTATTATGTAGTGATAGATAACAATACAAGAACCTCAGGCCAAAAGGAATCCGTGTAGTAGTATAGGAAAAGCACTAGAAGAGATGTGAGTAAATCTGAGTCTGTGTCCTGGATCTTACATTAAGTGGCAATATTTTCACACTAATGACTTGATTTCTGTGAGCCTTGGTTTATCCGAATGTAAATTGGGGAAACAGTACATCCTTGCATATTTCACAGGGGACTAAAGGTAATCCAACTATGCAATCTAGGTGTACCTTAAGGTAATAAAACTAATCTTGCAATTACCTTATTAATATCATATCACGATGTCACAATTAATATGGAAAAATACTTTAAAAATTTTTAATTCTATAAAAGATTTGTAATCTTAAAATTGGAAGGCACTTCAACATTTCGTTCATTTCCTTGCTTGTTTGGCATCTTTTGGTCACAAGGTCCAAAAATTTAAATAAATATCTCAAGGTCACACAGAAGCAAAGTGGATCCTAAAATGCAGCCTCTCTGAACCTCAGTTTCTTTACCTATAAAATGAGAATAGTAACACATGATGTGAAGGTTGTTATAATTGTAATCTTGTTGAAACCACGGCCCATATAGACTGGGTTAAGAATAGTGTCATGGTCCAAGAACACAGTCCAGCAATTGAAAAGTAATTTTAAAACAAGTCACCTACTTGTTTTTTAAGTCACTATAGCAATACAATACATGATGGAAAAACAGTCACTTCCTGTACCCTTCAGGTAGTCTTCAATCACCTAGCACTAGGTCTGCAGTACCCCAAATGTTTTCACCCCTCTCTCTTCCCAACTCTTCTTTTTTGTGTCTGTGGTAGTAGTGGGACCATCTCCAAAGAGTGAAGAAAGAGAAGAAACTGAGTGGGCAAGTCCAAGACCCTTTGTAGTGGTAGGTGGAAAGTAAGGCAGGGAAAAGTGATGTCTTTTGTTTTTATCTGTTATCACTGTCACAGGTTGGGTTCTCCTTGAAGCAGACATTGAGGCAGAGTTTAACTTGTAACGTGTTTATTAAGGCAAGTGCTTGGAACAGACACCATGGAAGGAAAGGGAAGAAAGAAGAACTGGGTAGAAGGAGAGGTTGAGTTGCATGTAGGTCCAATGTCTCAACAAATCTGTCCTAAATTGGGCTGAAATGATATGGCCTTTATAGATTCTCCTGGATCAGCCATTGGTTGTGAGTCCCCAGGGAAGGGTGTGGTCTTGGGGAAGGCAGCTCTCTGCAACTGAGGAAAGTCCTGAAGGGGCTGATGAGAGAAGGCTGTCTGCCAGTAGTACTTCCAGCAGCTGCAGCAACAGCTTGAAGGGGATCCGGGTGGCTCACTGCAATCACATATGGTCTAATATGTGTGCCTGGCACCTCACAGGCAATTAATAAATAACAACCACTAGCTGGCTCTGACTTCAGGCCTCTTTCCGCAGCATTCCTATGATCTCTCCCCCTCTAACCATGAGAGAACTTCACTGTCTTCATCCTCAAAGTGCAGAGAACTCAGATTGAAACCAGTGGACACAGACTGAATGAGCTTCAGGAAACCAAGACAATCAGATGAGACCCTGCTCTTTTAATGTTCTAATGTTTTCTGGGCAGTGAGTTTTGCCCTTAATGGGCTATTTCCAGGAGCTCTAGATCATGCAGAGATATTGCTGCAGTGCCTGGGATCTGGCCCAGGGCAGGAAGCACCTGAAGAAGGATGTGCTGCCTGGCACTCTGCTTCCTCACTCAGCTGTTCTTCCTTAGTGTTCACAGCTAGTGCAGAGCTCTTGTACTGGCTGCATCTGACTTCGCCAGTGACAAGGCAACTCTCTACACTCTGAGCCAATAAACTGGGTTAGTGTTCATGCTGGAAATAGGGCTTTCTATAAGGAAAGTCTCAGCCATCCCCCCAAATGCAGGCAAGGGCAAGTCTGCTACTCGTCAGTTGCAACACTGTGCAGGAGAAATCAGGTCAGATGAGTATCACAGGCAGCCTTGAAGAAAAAGAGAAATGATCAGAGCTGAGCCTCAGGGACACACAAAGGGAGAAAGAACAGCTTGATTTACTTTCCCGGGGAATGAAGAGTTTATGGGCTGATGATGTTTATGTGCTCATTATTTCTCTATTTTCTCTGCCTTTCTCAGGCATTGCTAGGAATGTATGGATAGAGTTGGAGCTATAGTTATTTCACAACAACCAACAGGCAGATTTGGGCACACCCATAGCAGTAACATTCAATCATTCATGCACCAAATATTTGTTCTAGTGCCAGGTGCTGTTTTTGGCCTGGGGGTACAACAGTAAAGAAACAAGAGCCCCTATTCTCAGTTGCCAGACTACAATATCATTGGTCATATGTCTAGCAATTGGAGTTTGGACCCCAAGTTAAGAGCGTTCACCTAAAGTCTGTAACCTTAACCACCATACCACACCAACTATCCCTCCCTCCCTCCCATCATACATCCCCTGTCCTCTCACCATTGTATTTATTTTTTATTGTTTATAACATTTAAAGCCTGAAGATTTAATGGATGTAAAATTCAGTGTAGGAAGATAGGCAACTTTAAATTTCCAAGAAATTAAATGGCTTCATTGAATATTTGTTGGAATAATGGAATTATAGACCTTTAGCATTGAAAGAGAGCTGACATGCCATGTGCTTGTCTTTCTTCCCTCCTTCCACCCTATTTCATGCTTCATTTCTTGAATGAATGCTCTTTTCAAGGGTCTTCCAGCTTCTGCTTACACAACCTTGGTCATCAGAAACCAAATCAGTTTTGGGGCAGATCTGTATGATAGAATTGTATTATTCACACTCAGCTAAAATTGATTTGCTCTAGCATGTCCTACCTCCATAGTCTGGCTCCTGCTTCATTCTAAACTCTTCTGCAAGTATTCCTCATGCTACTTAAGCTACCTACTGCTTCCTTTCAGGTCCTGGAATGTGCCCAGTTTGTTTCCACCTTTCCTGTTCCCTCTGCTTGGAATGCTTATTTCCTTTTTTTTAATCTGGCTAACGACAGAAGCCATCCTTCAGGTCTCAGTTTAAATGTCATTTCCAAAGGAAAGCCTTCAATGAACCCCCAAATCATATTAAACTACTGATAATCCTGATTGTCTACCTTTAGAATTTGTTGGGTGTCTGGATGGGTAGATAGGTAGGTGGATGGCATCGGCAAAATGATTTCTACTCACTACTTTTCATTTCACTTTGCAGGCTTTATCAGACATGCTTAGCTCCACTTTTCATGAGATCCCATTCATTGTCTGCATAATGAATTTATAACACATCGGACTCTCTTGTAATTCACACAACCTTAGTTCCTTTTGTGTTCCATGAGCATGGCCTCTGTATTGTCCAAAAGGCACCTCCTATAGTTATAGTTGATTCAAGTTGATTCTGAATGGAATAGAAATTAATTCATAGAAGGAAGAGAACCCCTGATAGAGGCCAGCTGTGAATGAAAGGAGCCGTGAATGAAAACAAAGACAAGAAATCAATACAGTAATATTGCCAGAAGCAGCTAAATATAGAAGAGACCCACATTTATGTTATTTGTACCATTCTTGCAAATACCTGTGGACATATTACCAGCCAGCCCATTTCCCAGGAGGGCCAAACTTCATCCTGATATGGGGGTGAATCTATATGTAAGGCTAACTTACTCTCAAAAAAATAAGTGGCTTAGAGCCATTTTCATCTTCTTTCCTATTAGTATTTGTAAAAGTGTTGATATCCTAATGCCCTGCCCTACCTTTCTTAGGTCTCAAACCTTGCTTGAATGAGTCATTTTCTCTCTCTGAGACTCAGCTTCTTGTCTATTAAAAAGAGGATGATAACACCTGCCTTACTTGCCCCTCAGAATCAAATTATATGTAGCAAAAGTGCTTTGTAAGCTGTGAAGCACTATACAAATATAAGGTGTGTTTAGAGAGATGACTTTACTTAGGGAATAAGATGGAGTGTGTTTTAAATGAACCATGAAATATATCTCTGGGATGAGTTTATTGTAAACTCCAAGCAGGTCACATTTTACCAATAGGATATTAAGAGATATTGAGATTCATTTTCTTGTCATAAAAAAGGAGTCTATGGTTCATTTTCAGGAGGCAGCCCACCTGTGGTAAGATCAGCAACAAATACCTGTGGATGGTGAATTTTGTTTTATGGAGGCAGGCATTTATTCTGGAAGTATGGCTTTTCCCAATGCATACAGAATCAGATTTGGGCAGAGGAATGCTTTCAAAGGTTATACTTTGTACATGTTGACATGAAAAGCTCTCTTTTCTGTAGTTCAAGAAGAAACAAAGGTGAAAAATGATATTTGGGCAACATATCTTAGTGTTTCAAAACAAACAAGCTTTGAAACCAAGTAAACAAGGGTTTGAATCCTAGATTTGTATCATAAAAGTGGAAGGATCTTGAGCATGTTCTCAACTGTTTAAGCCTAATTTTTCTTACCCAAAAAGGATCGATCTCTCTCTCTCTCTCTCTCTCTCTCTCTCTATTAGTTACTCTATTAGTATCCGTAAAGGTGTAGTATTTGTAAATACAATCATTACAACTTGTTACAAATATTTAAGAAAGCCACAAAGTACTATGACAGAGAGTAATGGGATTGGGAACTATTTTAGGTAGGGTTGTCAGGGAAAGCCTCATTAAAGTGGGGGGTATTTAAATAGCTGAATGCCTATCTAACATATATTACAGTATCTGGCATATAGTAGAAGCTCAATAAATCACAGTGGTTTTAGTGTATTTGAGGCATAGAGTTAAGAAAATTTAACCAGCAGTTACAAATATTGAAATATTAAGTGATACTCAAATAATTGAAATTTTAAAAATTAACAAAAATAAAACAATGTGAAGCATTTTAAATCTGTAATATGAACTCATAAGTATTGTTTATTAAAGCTGCATCAAATACACTCTGAAAAAGATGCTTGTTAGATTTAAACCCTAGAGCAACCCTCACTGTTGCTCTTGAAGCCACTGACCTCTACTGAAAAATGTTATTAGAAATATTTCATGTCCTCTCCTTCTCTCTGGGCCATCTACCCAACACCAGATCTCAAGATTGAGCCTGCTAACTAGTCTCTCTCCACTTCTCCTCTTCTTTCCCCCACCACAATCTATTCCGTACACAGTAGCCAAAGGAATACCATTAAAGCATAGGTTAGCTTATGTCACCTCCACCCTCACCAGTGTCACCATATTGCTTATGATCCTGCCATGCCTTTTACTTTCATTTAAAATAGAATTCAGGCTCCTTGCCATGGCCCACAGGATCTCCATGACCTTTCCACCTCTCCAAAATTATTCTATACTTGGGTTCCTCTCACTCCGTGTGCTTGGGTACTTAGAAAAAACTGAAGATGCCTAGAAAAGAGTTAGAAAAAACTGAGGACTTCCCTCCACCTGGGATACTCCTTTCTCTCCTGACTATCCTACCTCAATCCCCAAAATTCAACTATTTAAATACCCCCCACTTTAATGAGGCTTTCCCTGACAACCCTACCTAAAATAGTTCCCAATCCCATTACTCTCTGTCATAGTACTTTGTGTCCTTAAATATTTATAACAAGTTGTAACGATTGTATTTATTTATACATTCACTGGCCTTTGGTATATCACACCTTATTAAAATTCAAGCTCCATGAGAACAAGAATCAGGTCTTGTATCCTGAAAACTGGGCATTGCATAATGCTTGGCACATAGAAAAAGCACTTAAGGAAAATCGTTGTACAACTGACAAAATGAATAAACCCAAATTTCACCTGTTTTCCTAAATGGTAGGTCCCTAAAGACAACAGGCTGGCAGATTGATGACAGCCTTAGTGGTGTTTATTCACTCAGTGTTTATTCACTTGCGAGAAAACACTTCTGCATCACAGCCAAGCTTTCCCAGTGAATTTTAAAAGGAAAGAAAATGCTATGCATGTAGCCCATGAATTGTTACTGAAAATTCTCAAAGTTAACCCTGGTGGCTGTCAGATTAATTCCCTCTCTCCCCAACTCAGCCATGAATTCAGAGGAAGGGATGGATCCAGGTTTGGGGTATGAACTTCATATATGAATGAGGGGTGTGGTGACCATAGAGGTGTGCCACTCAGATCTCTTCTTGAGAGAAACTGGCATGGGATCCAGGGTGAATTAACAGCCTCCAGCTGCAGGACCTTCGCACCCTCCCCACCTGCCTCCCCAGTGACATCCACTGAGTAGTAATGCTTCCTCTGGTTATTTCAGCTACTGATTGAGCACAGGAAAAGTTTCGAAGCGCTATCATTTGATTTTCTTTCTTTCTTTTTTATTTTATTTTATTTTATTTTATTTTATTTTATTGAGAAAGGGTATCACTTTGTCAACCAGACTGGAGTTCAGTAGCATGATCTTAGCTCACTGTGGCCTCGACCTCCCTGGCCTCAAGCTGTCCTCCCACCTCAACCTCCAGAGTAGTTGGGACCACAGGTGCATGCCATCATGCCTGGCTAATTTTTTAGAATTTTTTATAGAGACAAGGTTTTACCATGTTGTCCAGGCTGATCTTGAACTCTGGGGCTCAAGCAATCCTCCTGCCTTGGCCTCCCAAAATGCTGGGATTATAGGTGTGAGCCATAACATATTGCTTATCATTTATCCTTGATACAGCACTCCTATGGTGACTACCCTTGTTCATGGACTCCCCTTTGGACAGGCCAAGACCTTCTAAAAACTTCTCTGGAGTCTGAGGCTCTTCCTACCCAACACTGACTCCCATTCCTTCTTTCTCTCCTTTCACAGAAGCCAGACTGGCACCACAATCTAAATGTTCTCCCCACCTACTCCTGCTGTGTCTCTCCTTCTTCCCTCCTTCAATGAACATGTTATATACCTAATTTCATCTTGGTGTCTACTTCTCAGAAAATGCAAACTGACACAAGGGGCCTGGTTTGAGAAAAATAAATCACAATTCTGGCTACAAATTTAAATATTGGTCCTTGTACATAACCCATGCAATATGAAAATCCCTGAGACTGAAGCTTCATTAGCATCACAGTAAATCCACATGTAGCAGAAGCTCTACATCCACGGATTCCCACCCTTGGATGCACATGGGGAGATTTACTGATGATTGCTTCCACCTGAGTATGGAGTGTGACTTGAGTGTCAGGATTTTCAAAAGCTCCCTGGATGATTCTGATATTAGCCAGGATTCAGAACCATAGTTCTTCATGGATGGCTGGAGAGGCAGCTGACCTTCGGAAGAATTTCTGATTCCTGGGCTTCATTTGTTTTGAAGATATTACAAGTTCTGCTTCAGTGTTTCTGCCAGCAACCAGCTACGTGATGCCCATCAAGTACTATCTCCAAGGTTTTCTATCCAGATCTGGAAAATGGAGGTTTCATGACCTGTTTGAAACTATTTGAGATGGCTTTTAGGTTATTAACAATGGTTACACAATGTGGACCTTGCCAGATACAGAAGTCTTTACAAGTATGGTGTGGAAGTAAGGATCTTTAGTAGAGATCTATAAAACCTCCTGGTCACTTACATCATTGAGACTATAACCTCTTAGAAGGCAGGGACCATCTTACCTTGTCTGTATGTTTGGTGCTGTTGATTAGTAACAGGCAATGACTTACATTATAAGAAGGCAATTCATTTTTGCCAAAATGAGCTAGACTGGTATTTCTCAATTCTCATGGATCTTTCAACTGCATCACAATCTCTTGGAGGTGCTGGTTAAAAATGCAGTTGTCTTAGCCCCAAGTAAGCCCAGTAAGGATGAGGTAAGGTGAAGGATAGTTAAAGTGTCTGCATTTTTAATAACTGTTCCAGACAATTCTTATGCAAACCAAGGTGCCTCCTCATCTCTGGTGTGCTACACAGAGCACAGTTTGTCTCTGAGCACAGTTTGGAGCTACAATTTGTCCCCAGTTAAAAAGACAATGCTCCATTTCCCCGTGAAGACTTTCTTTCATCATAAACCTGTCTTAGCACTGAATCCAGCCCACTTGAAACTACCACTTGATTGCAGATTATTTGATCAAGAGTAGATTTTGCAGATCAAAATGAAAATAATTTTAAATGGGCTTTAAGAATGCAGTAGATACAAAAGTAAACACTCAGCAAACATATTGTGCTAATAGAGAAGATAATTTTAAAGTTCTCCATTATTCTGCAGCACAGAAGCAGGAAAGGAGGAACACTTCTTACTGTTCCCTAGCGCTACACACTCAAGTTGAAATAGTGAGTCTAATTCGTGCCTTCCTCAGTTCTCATGGGAATCTTGAAATGGCTTTCTAACTGGCCTTCTGCCTTAATGCTTCCTTACATCCTGTGCCTAATATGACCATCCCACTACTTTGGGGGATCATTCTGCAATACCATATTATTCCCTGCTTAATAGCCTACAATGCCGCATTGCTTAAAGTCTTGTTGCTCAAAGTGTGGTGATCTATGGACCAGTAGCTTTGGCACTATACCAGAGCTTGTTAGAAATGCAAAATGTAGGTTCTATCCTGGACATACTGAATCAGAATCAGTGTGTTAGCAAGTTCCCAAGATGTTTCATGTATTATGTCAACTGAAGAATCGCCAGATTCATAAATTTGGAAAGGAGAGCTTTATTTCTCCTAAAGGGTTGCAGCGTGTAGGCTGGTCATCCCACAGGCTGGGATGTGTACTCTTGAACTCTTGAGCAAAAGCCAAGAGCAAGCATTTCTAGGAAGGGAAAAATAATATAGGAATTTATGCTGAGTGGGCTGGCCAGGTATACATATTTAATAAGCTATAGGAGTCATGAATATTTATGAAAGGAGAAGCACGCACATGTGCAATTGAGCTTCATGCCTCTTCATGGGTGGTGTGTTCAAAAAGGACATTAGCATGATCCAAGGGTGGAGTTCTTGACCCTCTGACATCAAAAGGTGAAGCAGAGGACATGAATACCGTCACTGCACATCCTTCAAGAGTTGGCCAAAACTGGCCCAGAGATGGAGGTCAGTCTTTAGGAAGGGATGCATTGTGAAGCTGGTAAGCTGTCACCTGGAAACTGTAAAGAGGGAGGGAGAATCTGGTCACAGCCTCAGATGATTGGCTAAAGGTGACAGAGGAATAAAGCATCTGTTTCTTGTTTTCTAGAGCTGGTTTCTGTGTACTCCTTAGGAAAGAATTCTGGTTAAAGCTTAATAAGGAGGAGTGATATGGTTTGGTTCTGTTTCCCCACCCAAATTTTATCTTGTAGCTCCCATAATTCCCATGTATTGTGGGAGGGATTGAATCATAGGGGCAGGTCTTTTCCATGCTGTTCTCACGGTAGTGAATAAGCCTCAAGTGATCTGATGGTTTTAAAAATGGGAGTTTCCCTGCACAAGTTCTCTTCTCTCTTTGCCTGCCGCCTTCCTTGTAACACATGACTTGCTCCTCCTTGCCTTGTGCCATGATTGTGAGGTCTCCCCAGCCATGTGGAATTGTAAGTCCATGAAACTTATTTTTCTTCCCAGTTTTGGGTATGTCTTTATCAGCAGTGTGAAAACAGACTAATACAAGGAACATATTAAGATGTGTCCTCCCTCCTATCCAATCATTACTGGGAACTCAATTTTTAAGGTTTCTCTGATGTCCCCTTGACCAAAATGGGGTTTGCTCAGTCAGATGTGGAGCTTAGGATTTTATTTTTATTACTCAGTTATCAGAATGTGAAAAGCTTTAGTTTACTGCATAATGTACAAGTTCTTTAGCCTGGTATGCAAAGCTTCTTGTGATTTGGCCCCTGCTCTTTTATTTATTACTCTCTTTCCACCTTCTTCAACTGAAAATCATCCACAATTCTGCAAACATACTATGCTATTCCACTTATACTAATTTTTTTCTTTTCTTTTTTTTTTTTTTTTTTGAGATGGAGTCTCACTCTGTCACCCAGGTTGGAGTGCAATGGCATGATCTCGGCTCATTGCAACCTCTGCCTCCCAGGTTCAAGTGATTATCCTGCCTCAGCCTCCCAGGTAGCTGGGACTACAGGCATGCACCACCACACCTGGCTAATTTCTTTGTATCTTTAGTAGAGATGGGGTTTCATTCACTATGTTGGTCAGACTGGTCTTGAACTCATGACCTCAGTTGCTCCACCTGCCTCAGCCTCCCACACTTACTCATACATTTATACATGCTGTTCCTGCTACCTGGAATTTGCTTAGGTATTGCTTCCCTGTGAAGCCTCCCCTGATACTTCCTGAGAAAGTTATTGTATTTATGTTCCCCTCTGAAATGCTTCTTTGACATCTATATAGCATTATGTTGTGATTGCTTTTCGTTGGTCTGCTTTCCTAGATTGTGACCATGTGGAGAATAGGGCCTGTTTTTATTTTTAATCTTTGCATCCTATAACTAGTACAATCTCTAGAATAGAATTGTTTAAGTAGAATAGGTACTCAATCAATATTTGATGAATTGAGTTAAGCACTCAGGAAATACATTGCTCAAAAACTCAATGACCATAAAAGTCAGAACACTGCATATGGTTATATAATGCAATCAGTGATGTGACTGGCACTCCCCAGTGTTATGCAGTATACAACTGGACATGACAACTGTGGTAAAGATTGTTCAGTTTATGTATCACTTAAGTGTCAGTGATGACAAGTAACAAAAACCAACTCAGGCTAGCTTATGGCAAGAATGGGAATTTATTACAAGAATAAAGGAATGACTTGGGGAATGACTTGTAACCAGAATTTATGAAACCAGAAACCCAAACATTTTCATGACTTTCTCTTCATTTCTTATGGCTGTTTCCCTTTGCGCATCAGTATTTGTCTTACTAGATACAGACAGGCTTTCTTTGCTCCTTGACACATACACATTAATGGCTATCCCATTGCCCTCAAGTTTAGGTATTACTGGTTTAACCACTTGCAAGAATAGAGGTAGAACATTGAGAATCTCAGGGAAAACAATCTGGTTGGCGTGGCTTGGGTAGTCTTAACCTACTGACTAACCAGCCATGGCCCATAGGGCTATGCAGTTCAAACATGACTTCTAGGGACATATTTCTGTCAATATGAAGCCAAGAGTATCCCCCAAAATATACGGTTTATCAGCTGGTGACTGGAGCCATACCTTAGATAAATGGGGATCATTATACTTTAATTAGGTACCAGGCTGGCTTTGCCTTCTTAATACTAACAGTACTAATGAGATAGAGGCCATAGGGTCTATCCCTATGTTGGTCAGGAAAACTTTTTGCTTGATATTTTGCCAAATAGCAAAGAAACTGAGTTCTAAATAGTTATGTCAATAATTCTTTGGGTAAGACTTGCTTTCCATTACTTTCCTGGTCCAACTTCCATAAACTATAGTGAGGAAATGAAGAATAGAGTCATACATGCAAAGAAAATAAGGACTAGCATCGCCTAATAGACTGTGACTTCATTGAAGGAAAAAAGTGCTTCTTTTTTATTTTTATCTTCTTTTCCCTTCCTAGAAACTAAAACATTTCATGGGCCATGTGAATCTTCTAGTGGATTGAATTAAAATGGACTGGACCATTTTTAATTCCAGGCACAGAGGCTGATTAGAACAGTGTCAGAAGTAATGTATAAACAAGATGTTGTGAGTTGCTGAAGATGCAACAATTATATTATAAAATTTTAGTGGCTTCCAGATGAATGGAATCTTAATTTATGATGAAGGTAATGGTGTTACAGAGCTACATGTCTCTAAGGTAAATTATTTAACCCACCCAAACCTAATTTTCTATGTTGGTAAAAGGGAAATGATGATAACGTCTACCTTATAGAATACTTGCATGGCTTAAGTGGGAAAATGTATATCAAACATTTGGCACACTGCTTAGCACATAGTGAGCACTCAGTAATTGTTAACTATTATCATTATTTATGGATTTATTTCAAACACTGGCTAGCTAGCTAAGGGAGACTTTGCCAAGACACTAGGCACCCACATGAGGGAGTTAATATTTCTAGATTATATCATAATTCCAAAACATACACGATGGCTTGGATGCCATAATAACTTCTTAGACCTAGCTAATTTGCCATTAGGGAGCTTAGAAAGATAATGGTCAATGAGAAAATGTACAACCAATCCATGTATGTTATTTCTACAGCCTGTCCAATTCCCAGGGGACAAAAAGCTCAACTCAAAGTGTTTGGGGAGATTAAAAATTACTGAGTAAAAGTTAATGGCAGAATAACCCATTTTCTGCCTTCAATATGGCCCAAACATCCACCTCTCTTTCTTTTTTTTTTTTTTTTTTTTATTATACTTTAAGTTCT
>NW_012115821.1:9032329-9033961 GCF_000951035.1 Colobus angolensis palliatus
TAGCTTCTTTTTCAGTATCTATCAGCCAGAAGGTCCTCAGTGCATTCTTCAGTCTTTTCAATTACATATCCAAAATAGATGTCCCAATTGCCAGTGGGGATGTCTAAAACCAGGAAGCTACAGTCTGAACGATTTTCTTAATAAAGAATGAGGAGGCAAAAGAGAAAATTCATTGAACTGAAAGAAATCCCAATGACAACTGGCTGTCCAATATTCTATAAGCAAATCCTGTCAAAAGATCCAGAGTAAAATTGCTTGGGTCAATTTACTGAAGGTATACAAAATACCAACTGGTCAAAATACCAACTGGTCCACACATAAACTAGAGGGTTTCCAGTTCATTCACCCATCCATCTTCATTTGTTTGGGTGTGATTTGTCAGTTTCCTCCAAAAGACTGTAAGCTCCACAGGGCCAAAACCACAGGTGTATCAGTTTACTGTTGTAACCCCACTACCTAGTACAATGTCTGGCATAGAGTAGGCACTCAAAAATGTAATGAATAAGCATGGATTCTTTTATGTTGTGGGAATATAAGTCTCTGTTACAGATTATGTGCCCCAGAAGCAGATACTGAGTAAGATTTGAGGTGCAGACCCTACACAGACTTGGCCAACCTGACGGGAAATCTTTGGAGCAAGTTCAGACTTTCAAAATGTTTTATTAAACCAAACTAGTTGTCCTTTTATGTCTCCACTTTGCTCAATACAATCTAATGGATACTGGCTGTTTCAGGAAAGGCATGACTTTGGGCAGGGAGGCTCTGCAGCTGATGGCAACCTTGAAGGAGCTGACACCTAGAGGCTGTCTGCCGACCTTGTTCTCACACATTTGAGCAGCATGTCCTTCCTTGAAGGGGTTACATGGTGGTGCATTTTGTGGAATTATATTACTTTGCTCCCTGGTAGAGATGAAACAAAGGTTAAGACCTGGAGAAGAAGGTTCTCTGTTAGCTGAGCACAGTGATGAATATCTGAATGTGCAAAGAGACCTCAAACTGAGTTTAAAGGTGATCGAGAGAGATGAACTGCCTTCATAATACAATATGAGAGGTTCTTTTGTTTGTTTTTAATTTGCTGGAGGACAGTGATGAGGGCCAAGAAATTGAGTTAAAGACTTATGCCTGAGGCCTAAATTACCACACATTATAAGATTTTTTAAGCCCTGAGAGACAAATATTTAATTTATCTGCTTATAAACCTACAGCATCACTTCCCACCTCTGGTGCCTATTACTCTGTACCTTTACTAAATATATGCTTCATATATACATGTTTCTATGTTGTCCATTGGAATACATTTTTAAAGTCAAGCTCTACACATATTAGCTTAAGCAAACACCAATGCACTTAGTATTAAGAATGTGGAACAGAGACTTAACCAGAAATACGGAAAAACTACTCAACAAACTTAGAGGAGCTGACAAGTCTATGGATATAAGAAAATGAAATGGTCCAGGTATGGGGGCTCACACCTGTAATCCTAGCACTTTAGGAGGTCAAGGTGGAGGCCAGACTGGGAAACATGGCAAAACCTTGTCTCTACCAAAAAAAAAAAAATTATCCAGGCATGGTGGCAAAGTGCCTGTAATCCCAGCTACTTCTAGGGCTGAGGTGGCAGGATTGCTTGGACCC
>NW_012115821.1:9034216-9036626 GCF_000951035.1 Colobus angolensis palliatus
AAAGAAGAAAAGAAGGAAGGGAAGGGAGGGGAGGGAGGGGAGGGAAGGGAAGGGGAGGGAAGGGAAGGCAAGGGGAGGGAAGGGAAGGGAAGGATCTTATTAAGTAGCAAAACTAGGGCATCCCCAAGTAAACCTGGTAATTATCCAATCTGACCAGTCTACATTTTACTCTCCCTTCCAAGATTCATACCCAACAGTGATAGAATACATGTAAGCACACATACCTTGTTTCTATCCTTCATTAATCAATTCTTAGCCTTTTGGCTAAGATCAAATGTCTATTCTTCATTGACTACCCTTGTAGGGTTGCTCTCCATGCCCATTGTGCCCGCAAAAGTGATTTCATGGATATCAGAAAATGAGAACAGAGTGTCATGTGGGTTACACAGAACAGAGAGAAAGACACACATTAAACTTAAACATCCACTGCGAATAGGAACTTTGAGGACAAGCCCACTAGAAACAATGCCCAGAAATTCTGGGGATAATATGGAATGTGGGTTTTGAGATGACATTTATGTTATAATATTCTTCAAAGCAAGACCAGTTTCAACTGGTCAAACCAGTTTAAACTCTAGAGCAGTGTTTGTTAACTATGAGTGATTTTTGCTCCCAGGGGACATTTGGCAATATCAAAGACACTTTTGGTTGCCGCAACTAAGGAGGTGGGCTGACTGATATCTAGAAAGTAGAGGCCCAGGATGTGGTTGAAGCCTACAAGACAGAGGACAACCCTCTACAATAAAAAATTATCTGACCCCAAATATCAACAGTGCTGAAGTTGAAAAACACCTCTCTAGAGTGA
The DNA here is from genome assembly GCF_000951035.1 of Colobus angolensis palliatus. NCBI lineage: Eukaryota > Metazoa > Chordata > Mammalia > Primates > Cercopithecidae > Colobus > Colobus angolensis. The sequence goes on from NW_012115821.1 coordinate 9,035,022, forward strand.
ATTTGTTGGGACGTGTGTATCTGACAAGTCCTGAGTCAGGTGAGCTTGATCCAGTAGCTACAGGGAAGCCACCAGGCCCTGAGTTCTGCCTGCTTTTTTGTCTTGCTTACTGTGGCATTGGCTTAGTCCTCAGGATTTTGCCTGTCACCTGCCAGCTCCAGACACTCCCGCTGTGGTATCAAAACAGCTGCAGAACTTCCATCTTCACACCACGCTACTCAAGAGAAGAGAATTATTTTCTGCCAGCTCCCACACAAATCCCCAATTACTTTTGGTCAATTTATACAATAGGTTAAGGACCAACACTGTGGTCAGTGGTTCAGCTACTCTCTAAATCCAGTGGTTCTCAACTTTAGCGCTCATCAGAATCACCAGGGGGGTTTCTTAAAATACAGACTGCTAGGGTATACTTCAGTAGCTCTCAGATGTTTTTCCATGAAGGACCAGATGGTATCATTTTAGGCATTGCAAGCCAGGTAAGGTCTGTTTTTCCTTCCAGTTTTCCTCCTTCTTTTCTTCTCATTTGTGGCCCCCTCCTCCTCTTTCTCCTTCTTCTCTTCCTCCTCCTCCTCCTCATTCTTTAAGCAATCCTTTACAAAGGTAAAAACACATTCTTAAACACATTGCACAAAAACAAGTCACTGGCTGAATTTGTCCCTAGGCTGTATTTTTGTTGACTCTGAGCTTCCCCTGTTTAACTCACTGTATTGTTTACAAGAAAAGTTTACAGAATCCAAGTAAACGCAAACCATTTTTTTTTTTCAGTTTTACTAACCATCTTTAATACAAGCATCAAGTACAGACATAATGGTCTTTTTTCTCAACACACATATGCATATCTTCTCTTCTTTTATATGCCTTTAATGACACCACGTGCTTGTTATTTTACTGTATGTTTAATCACCATACCTTACTAAATTTTATTTTGGAGTAAGCAATGCATTCATATGGTTGAAAAATCAGTGAAAGTATCCACTTAAATTCCTCCCCATACTTGTCTCTCATTTCCTTAGTTTTCCCCTCATCTATTCATCCCCCCAATGTTATTACTTTCCTATACATCCCTCCATATACATGTTTAATGCATTGTGATGGAGATAATGAGTGTCCCCTCAGTAGCTATCCTATTTCTTTCTTAGTAAAATATGTTTTAGTTAGACCTAGGACTACCTTGCTAAAACCTAAAAGCTACATTCACAACTGCATTATGTCTAAGTTAAAGGAACCGATGTGAATGGAAGAGATATGAACAATTAAAAAGTAGAGTATTCTCTTGCTTACACACCTTTACTTAATCCCATTGCCCTGCATTCAGATACACTGTTGGAAGAGAATCAGTTATCCTTGATCATGAAAATATCACATGTTGAAGACTTTATAAGAACAAAATAGGAGTCTGAACCTTCAACCACATAGAGTACTTTCCTTAAAAAACTTCCAAAAGGCCTTAAAATTACCTTCAAATAATTATTTTTTGTCATTTTAATTTTATTTGGGGGACTCTGTATATTGGCCATCTCTTATCATCATCTTTATTTATTTATTTATTTTTAATTTTTTTTTTATTATACTTTAAGTTCTAGGGTACATGTGCATAACGTGCAG
>NW_012115821.1:9042941-9056779 GCF_000951035.1 Colobus angolensis palliatus
CAGGTGAGGTGATGCCTTGCCCTGCTTCAGCTCTCGCTGGTCGGGCTGCAGCAGCTGACCAGCACCAATTGTCCGGCACTCCCCAGTGAGATGACCCCAGTACCTCAGTTGAAAATGCAGAAATCACCGGTCTTCTGTGTCGCTCGCGCTGGTAGTTGGAGACTGGAGCTGTTCCTATTCGGCCATCTTGCTCCGCCCCCGCAAATAATTATAAGAGAACTCCAAATGGTAGCAGAGCTGAGGGACAGTACCCAAAAGAGGACAAACTTGGAAGGCGGCCACCTTCCCAAGGCTGAGATTCAGACCTGATTGGAGAAGGTTTGCAACTCACTAGGAGGTAGAGAAATTTGCTGTTTTGCTAGGTCAGAGCTGGTCCACAGTTGCTGGACAAGCAGGAAGTAAACCTTGGGGCATAGGTGTGGTACGGCTGGTAACTGGACATGCAGGCTTGCAGAGGGTGTTGGAGAGGTGTGGGCAGAAAGCTTGAATGTGTAGTGCTCTGTTGAAAAGACCATGGACAGGTGAGACTAACCGGGGTTGCTGAGTCATGGAGGGACTCATGCTCTGGCTTCATGATAAGGGCAGAGCCCTACCACATGTCTTCCCATCCACACCAATGACTGTCAGTGTGGTTCTTGGAACACACAAGAGAGCCCCTTTTCTCCTCTGATGTGCCTCCAGTGCCTGCTACTAAGAAAGCTTAACATTGTGCTTATAGTAAAGGATAAATGCTTCAAGAAAGTCCACGATTATTACAGAGCAGGTATCAAAGGGTAAATTTGGAGATGAAAAGCAAAAAAATGATAAATGGTACACATGTAATTTTGTATGATCCTTATAATAACGCTATGAGGAAGGAATAAAAGTTACTCAAATTTTATAGCCAAGGAAGCTGAGATTCAGATAGGCTAAATGATTTTCCCTAAGTTCCATACACAGTGATTGGGAGAGCCAGGATTCAAACCCAAGGAAACTGATTCCAAAATATAGCAAGTGCAGTCTACACCCAGCCAACCAGATTAGCACTAGGCTCTGTTATCCATGGCTCCTCTCCTTTCCTTAGGTGTTTGATATAGTCAGGGATAGTGAAATTTCAGGAAATAGTTACAGACCAGAATTGAAGATCACATCATCATTCTTTTTCCCTCTTTAATACTCAAGAAAATTTAATTATTTCTTTCATCAAAAAAATTGAGATGCTTAACATAAAATGTATAACCTCTCTGAAAAGCTTTATCCTACTAGAGTTTCAAGGGGAAATAATGAAAGAATGCATTAATATCCAGCCACAAACACATCTATATTTTTATTCAATTTTGTCACTGTCACAAATATTAAAAGTATTGGAGAACACTTGATGAATCTTCTGGAGTTTTTAGCATCTCTGAGCTTTGGTCAAAAATCTAATTTATCATTATCACTTGTCCCTTGAATGTTTGTATCCTGTTTTGCAAACCTCACAAAATGATCATTTCCTTGCTTCCTAAGTACCTTTTCCTCATGAATCCTGCTTTATAAGTACCAATAGAACCTGAAAGAGGCCCTTGGGAAATACCATTTACATGGGATAAAGTAATTGTCAAGGCCCCACAATTACCAGGGCCACTTTTTTATTCTGACATTTGTATAAATAGACATTTACAGAATGTGTCTGTTTCTGAATTTGGTGGGATTGGGTCCTCTTATTTACTCCTACTTTAACAAAACCAGTGTTTTAAATTAAAAACTAAATATGTTAAGATATATTAATAAATGCAATGTATGCACATTGCAGAAAATGTAGACAGTACAGAAAAGCCCAAAAAGTCAATCCAGTCACATTTCCACCACCCAGAGGCAGTCATGGTTTGGAATGTTTCCTTTCAGGCTTGTTCTTTCTGGGTGTCAAAGAATAGCACATTGGCAATAGGTTTGTCAATACAGTTCATATACTGCTTTTCTACAAATGACTCATTTTTTTAAACACCTCTGAATCTTTTATACTGGCTATAACAATAGACACAGAAAAGTGCTCAGCTCATAAGTATACAAGCTCATGAATTTCCACAAACTGAACATGCCCATGCAACCAGCCTCCAGATCAGAAACAGAACATCACCAACTCCTGGGAGTGCACCTCCCCAACCCCCACCCCATGCCCTGCAGTCACTATCCTGCTCCAACAGCAACCACGGTCTAGTCTTAACATCCATCCCCATAGATCTTGATTGTTTAAAATTTTATATAAATACAGGCATGAAGTATGCTTCGTTTTTCTTATGCAACACCTGGCATGTGAGATTCCTCACTATGTGTAGTAGTAGTTTCTTCATTTTCCTTGCTGTCTGCAAAACTGTCTGAAACTATATGGGATTAGAAGGGTGAAATTCATATATGCCCTAGTTCAGGAAACTGATCTCTGCCATCTCCTAGTGAGGAAATGTTATTCAGAATTACTTCTCTGATGAGCACTGCAGTGATTTTTTAAAATCTCACGGGAGGGTTAAGGGGAAAATTATGTAAGTGGCTTCTGTAATAGCCTCCAAAATTATGTATGTATCCAGGACTACTGATATTCCCTCTAAATGCAAGTGTCCCAAGTCAGAAAGGGTTTTCTTTCTTAGAAAGATGAGTTGAAAACAGAGTGAGCGAAATATCAGGATTAGACAAAGCAAATAAATGCGCTCACAGGAACTTCTTTAATTCTGATTATTTATGGGATTTAGCTACAATTCAAAGGGATTTCTTAATTCATGAGAACATTAACTTCTTGATCATTTAGAGCAGTACTACTCGAAGTAGCAAGGACCAAGTAGCTTTGGACCTTGAACTGACAGCATCAGCTTCACAAAAGAGCTTGTTAGAAATGCACATTCTCCAGCCTCATCCCTGGGCCTGCAGAATCAATATTTCTGAATATAGGGCCCAGATATATTGGTTTCAATGAGCCCTGCAAGTGATTCTGATGCTGACTAAAATTTGAGAAACTTTGTTTAGGAGCAAAAGATGGTAGTGGTAAAAAGCTTGCAGGGTAAGTTGAGGGAGCAGAGAGCAGTGGCTCACAGCAGTAATCCCAGTGCTTTGGGAGGCTTAGGCAGGAGGATCACTTGAGGCCAAGAGTTCAAGACCAGCCTGGGCAACAGAACAAGAACCCATCTCTACAAAAAAATTAAATATTGAAACAAAAATTTATCTTGTTGTGGTGACAAACGCCTATAGCCCTAGCTACTCAGGAGGTTGAGGCTAGAGGATCATTTGAGCATAGGAGTTTGAGATTGCAGCAAGCTATGATTGTACTACTGCACTCAAGTCTGAGCAACAGAGTGAGACCCTGCCTCTAAAAAAACTAAAAAATCAGTATATGATCCTGAGCAAATTACTTAACTGTTTTGAGACTCTGCTTTGTTACATATAAAATTAGATTGTAATAGCAACCTCATAGGATTTCTGTAAACTTTAGACAAAGACAATGCCCATGAAGGGCTCACCACAGTGCTAACTAAGGAGTTCTTTTTTTCTTGGGAGTCCGTATTTGGCCTTTAGGATTTCCATGAAATTCCTGATTAAACCATAGGTAGATAAAATGGACCCAAGTGGGCTGATCAGAGACTTTTTCCTAGGAGCTTAAAGAAAAAGATACGAGAGTTTTAGTCTTCACTCCTCGCTTGACATGTCAATGTCAAGGGCATGTGAATAAGGAAGCCAGGGGCAGCTGTCTTCTGCCATATGGGCAGAGATGGAGATTCAGCATGAGTGTCGAAAAAAGAGAAGAATGAAGCGGAGGTGCAAAAATAAATGAAAATGAGAGACCATATGGCCTCAGAGAGAGAGAGAGAGAGAGAGAGAGAGAGAGAGAAGGAGAGACAGAGAATAGATACTCAGTTTTTCAACCCAGACTCTTCAGAGGTCAGATTATAATTAATACCCCATAAAATGCTCCTGTATCCTTACACTATAGCTCCTTAATATTTCAGCTCATTTGAGGAGGCACATGATAATTGTAACAAAAAACAAACCTTGACTAAGACAAAGTACAGATTCAACATGGTCCCAGCAAAAGTCCCATAGCTACCACCATCTGAACCAAGACCCTGGCAGCCAGGACAGTCTTACCCCATGCAGTGTTTCTGATGCTTTTCTCTTCCTGCATCCACATATTTAAAATAAAGCATCTTTGGCCAGCTGCACTAATCTTCACAGCAGGGAGAATATTTACATGTTCAGCATAACCACCTGGAAGAATGAAAATGAAGATAAGATTGTCTTACACCTCATGGAGAAAAAGCTCATAATTCCCTCTTTATAATAATGAGAGACATTTACTCCCTGGAGTCTAATAACAGCAAAGTGGCAGAGAAGTGTCATCATTAGGCTATCTTTTGATGAATTCATTTTGGTAGTATCAGTAAAAAAAAAATTCTTAAAGTTGCAGATCACATATAAAAGTAACAAGTATTCTTCATGAATCTGTCTTCTATGTCTCCTTCATGCCCTCCCTACTCTGATTGACAGCTGGGGGAACAGAACACTTGAGCTCCTGACTGGGCTTTGCAGAAGCTGGTTTTTGGCCAAACTTACAGGTAGATATTGATTACAACTATTTATTATGCATTGAAGGGATAATGGAGAGCACTCCCTCTCCATACCCGACCACCTATGGGTTCCTTGAGAATAAGGCTTAAGGCTCTATCCTTATAATTCAGAAGAGTGTCTAGGTTATTCAAGAAGACCTGCTGACATCCAATGTTACTTCCTATCTCCTTGCAGTGGTGGAAATAAAATATGAGTATTAAACTCTATAGGCACCACCAAAGAAGTTTAATTATACATATAAAAAAAAAGAATGTATATGATATTTGCAGAATCTCTCTAATAATGTTCTCTTTGTTTGTGCTTATTTGCTGTTTATATATTCAGAGAGGAACTTGCCCAAGTGCCTCAAATGAGATCCAAGAGTTATGATTGAATACGATCATTGCCCCACATTTCTGTTTCTGAGAAAGTCATTAAAAAGAGGGTGGGTGGGCCGTTAACCCTCTGTGCCCACCAGTTTATCCAAGTTACTCATAACTTGGGGAAGTAGTAGTGAGGAGAGGGGGCTTCTGAGAGTGCTCAGGCATTCAAAACAACCAGTTCAAAAGAGGGCAGAGGTACTGGCCATAATATATCAATGATGATTTGCATTGTCTGGGAGCCAGGATAGATACGCAATTTAAATAATTTTTTTGAAGTTTGATTGGTGTCTATCTTGTCTGTTTGTATATGTCTCAAAATTGTGTTTAAAAGGATGAAAGTCAGGCTCATCCATAAAGTGAAATTTAGTTTTATTAAGTTTTAAGGCATTTATTTATCTTCACATTCACTTGTCATACTATTTCAAGAAAAAGTGTGTAGTTCAACATCTTCATTAATAATATATATTAACAAATTGAAGTCAAGGAAGGTAAAGCAGCCTTGTCCAAACTAGCAAATGACAGACCCAAACCCAGTCTTCTTCATCCTCGGGCTAATGTGCTTTCTCCCTGGGTCAAAGTTTTACTTCAGAATAACCCTGGTTTTGTCCAAGATATGAGTAATACAATTTTTAACAATCCTGCAAATAGGATTTTTTAAGGGATTGAAATGCTCAGCAAGGGCTAAGATATTATACACCAGGTACTTTCTTCATTATGTCTGAATCATTCTCTAGATATAGGTTAAGCTCTGAAACAGCAAGTTTCCTTACTGCCAACACAGAAACAGGGCCATGCATCAGGAAGAAAAGCTGGAGGTAGCCCCAAGGGCCTTGATCATTACCCATCAGTCTGAAGCTACATTCATTAAAGGAATCATTTTATATCAAGCGGGTGCCTATTTCTAAACTTTTTAGAAAGTTAAATTGCATATGTTTTAAAGTTAAATTGCATATGTTTTAAAGTTAAATTTTTGCCCTTGGGAAAGAGTTTGTCCTTTTTTACACAGGCAGTGTGTACTCTTTTCATGCATGTTTTTGTTTATCTTTCTGGTTTCTCAGCATCTTTTGAGAATTTGACCCTGACCCTGACCCTATGTGTTCTAGAGGGATGTCAATCACAGAGTCCAGACCACAGCTTAGGTGGAGGACTGAAGATCTGACTTATGGCAATCAAAATCTCCCTCCAGAATTTTGAATCTTGGGGAGTCACATACATGAGGTAGTTGAGGATGGAAGACCTGATGGCAGAATCATGGAGAGACTACTTGTGAGTTCCTGCCATCAGGACCCCTCAGGATGCTTATCCATGTCTTTTCCAAAACCTAAACCTTCAGCTCTCCCTTCAATTCCACAAGTTGACTAGTATCTTCTTACTTGTCTGTTGATTTATCTGCCTATTGCTTAAGTTACTGCAATGGATTGCTGTTGCTTGCAATCAAAGAACTCTAGCGTTGCTCAACTACTGAGTAGGGATGTGATCCTGAAGAAGTTCCTTCCCCTCTTTGAACATCAATATTCTTATCTACATAATGGGCATGATAAATTAGGTTGGATGTCTCTGTACATGAATAGATGCGAGAGTATAAATGAGATGGTCAACAAACCTTTTTAAAAGAATCAGTATGTTAAGCTTTGTGCTAAGCCCAGGGAACCACAAAGATAAATTAGACAGTGTGTTAAGATTCCACTCTGTTGTTCTGGGCATCTAACTTTTTATATAATTAGGATAGCAGCCAGTAATTGAAAACTTTCTCTGTTGAAATAAGAAATTTTACTCTACAGTTGGACAGAAATGGTGAGGGACCACAAAAGGGCTCATAAAGGGAGATGTCTTCAGTGTGAGTATTTGCTGCAAGCAAGCCCCTTGGTACCTATAAGCACTTCTGACTTCCCTGATGAAAGGATGAGCACATTATTGCTGGCTTGCTGACTCTATAGCCAGTGATTCTTTTTCCCCAGAACAGCTCCTAGCACATATCTCAAAGCCTTGAGCCTTGACTGATCAATGCTTGGCTAAGCCACAGCAGTCATTGGTGGTTTGGCACAGTTTTATTCTTGGCACTGACACCAATGTTACCTTGCAGATTTCAAAGCTCTTACACACAGCTAGATACTTAGCCTGAATTCAGAAAATAAAGTAAGAAATACCACCTCATCACCTTTTCTATTCTATGCAGACCCCAGATAATAACCACTGTGAGTGTATAGTTGAAAATGTGGTTTATGGCCCAGAATCACCTCACCTGACATCCAGTTCTTCATGCACCGTCAGCCTTAAGAGGGGAAATATATAAGACTGAGCTTTTCTTCTGAATTAAAAAGAAAAGTTAAGCTATATTGAGCATCATATTTTACGTGCCTTATCTTCTTTTAACTCACAAGAACCCAGTAATGTAAGCATTGTTACTACAGTGTTTCATTTGCGGAAACTGAGGCCGAGGATCTACAAAGAGGCAATACAAAGATTCAAATCCAGACTCCCTGATTCCAGCCTCTTGGCTTATCTTAACCACTATACACTCTGCCTCTTGCCTTTCTTCTTGGTAATGGGAAGTGGGTAAGGAAATAGCTAAATAATCAGATACAATATTAATAACTGTTCTTTTGTTCTCTGTTTGGCATTATTATGCAGGATCTGTAACTCATGACCCTGACAACATTCTTACCTGAGTATAGGCATAGAAAAAATGTTCACCTTAGCCTTCTATTTCCTATGTCTTCCTATATTCAATTGTCAGTTACCTACAGTAACATTTTGAATTCCAGATGGTCTCACTCTAACATTCGGGGAATTTTGGAGCCGAATTCCTCTTGGAGCCAATTTTCTCTCTTCCTCCTTTCACGCTAGGGTAGAAACTCCATTTAATATTGAACTGGGCAGGACCTAAATAGAATATCAAACTGGATACTCAGGCTAAATCTTATCATGCATGAGAAAGTTGAACATATTTTGAGCAACTAATTCTCTGCTAGTCAATTGTACTGGCAGAAAATATCCAATCACAACTCCAGGCTAGAATAAAATGAGTGTACAACTGAAGAAAGTCCATGAGAGTTATTACTGTACTAACTATTGGGTTTTCTTGAAGCCCTCTAATTTCCTCCTATTATAGTCATTACCACTTAGTAAGGACCAACTGTGTGCCAGGCACTGTGCAAAATTCTATACAAATACCATTGCACATACTCAAAAGAACAACAAGACATAAATAATAGATATCTCTATTACCAGGAGAAAATTAGGACATAGAAATTTGCCCAAACAAATGGTGCAATCAGGACTTAAACCCAGGCAAGTGACTTCAAAGCCTATATTTCTAAGCACTGATCTAGATGACTTCCACTCTCCCAAGAAAGGAAGCATTGCTAGTTTCATAAATCATTCCACCTATGTGCTCAGTGTCATGCACTTTACAAATATTCAGATAAATTCCACCTCCCTCACTCCCACTTATCAGGCAATAGAGGAAATGTATAAAAATATCCAGCCACATTTGTCAAACATGATCTGTTTTTCATGAACACAGTAGAGACTCAGTAGATTTCCACTGATATCAGCTGAGAAAATAATCAATTCTTCTGCAAACTCACCTTGCACATAATGTCATTCATTTGCCCTTGTAGATGATTTAATAGACTTTCTGGGGACTGAACTATCCATCCTATAAAAGGTCAACATTAAGAAATGTGAGAAAGTGCTAGAAAGGTTAGACTTCTCAAAAGTGAGTAGAATCTCTTTACGCCTGTGTGAAGTGGATGATTTAATTAATAGAACAGGAATATTGGGAGCTTAAGTTAGACCTAGAATCCTCAGGGACATGAATTCTTGAGTCAGCAAGAGAGTCAGTGCCTCAAGGCTGAGATACCAGTCAAAGCTCTGTCCTCCACTTTTCTGGGGTATAAAGTGTTTTTTTTTTTCTTTTCCCTGTGCAACAATGCAGCAGCAGATCCAAAATAACTCTATCCCTAGTGTAGAGACCCATCAGCAATGCTAACTCCACTCATGACCTAACTGCTTGGTATTTGGCCAAAATTACCTCTTTTTCATAGAATATAGCTTAGATCTTCCTCCTATGCATTTGCTAAAAGCAAAAGTAACCACCTTAATACCTGTCATACAAAGAAGACATTTTATTTTCCTCAAACAAAATAATACTTAGAAAACAAAATTATAACAAAAACAAAGCAGCCAAAACCCAACAAGAACAAAACCACTATGTGCTCTAGCCATGCTGGGTCCTGACTAGGATTGCCTTAAGCAAGTGTTGGTATATCACCTTACATCATCCCCTGTTTCCTATTAGTTGCTGTGTTGCTGAGTCTTTTATTCAACTATCAAAAAGCCAAAAAGAGAAGTTATGAGGCAGTTTCTGATTACACAAATATATAATATCCACATTGTCTCTAACAGTTTATTCAGATTGCCAGTGACTTTAGATTTAGAAGGTATCATTCAAAATGACCTAGGATTAGGGCCTAGAAGACCATCATTTCCAATGTATCCCTAATAAGGGTACACTGGATAAGCTACAGAAGGCTGAGGGGGTAAGAAAACCCAAAAAGCTAAATTCCAGAAAGTGGTAAGACCTTCCTAAGAGGGGAAAACAATTACTTTAACCCTGGTAGAATTGGGGGAGGAAGAAAAATCTAGTAAAATGCTAATGAAGATAAACTAGCCTAACTTTCAATGAATTTTTAATGACTATGCAAGCAGCATGAAAGATTATAATCCTAAGAAAGCTCAAACACAGAGAAACTTTGCATCCATTCTCCAGTTCTTTCCCAGAGGCTTTTTCTGGGTGCTTGAGGGTGTTATTCTGATGAATAGGAGCAGTGCAAGAGAGCTAAGAGAAAGTTATCCAGGTGATCTCAAGTTTTCAACAAGTTGGTTCTCCAACTTTCAATGGTGCTCCAAAGGCTGAATGTTGGGCAGGAGGACTAAAAGAAATTCCACAAAGTTTATGCTTTAATCAAGCATAAACATTTCCTTTTATTTTTCAACTCTCTCTCTCTATTATGTATATATATATAAAACACTAAACTACATATTGCATATTATATTTTACATATGTATTATCATATACAACTTAAAAAGTCCCGGCTGATAAGGATGATGTTTTTAAGACATGTAAATATTTTAGAAAATAAATAAATTTCTAAACAGCACCCAAATTCAAAATGCTAGGAGAGGCTCTGAGACAAAAAGAGACCCCAGAAGTCTCACTAGTACTCACATCTCAAGTCCTTGTGAAATTAAAATTGTTCAGGTGAACTGAATCAAACTAATGCTTCATCAAAGCTAAAACTAGATGAGAGTGACTTAGCTCCCAACACCATTAGCCTCACAGAATAAGGAACATGTCATTTTCTGGAGGCAAATATTGCTTGGGTCTCTCCTGCTCGTTTGCACGTAGTATGTAACACACAGGGAAAAAAAGAGAGAGAGAGAGACAGAGACACTGAAGAAGGAAGAACACGTGACCCATGGTCAATATAAGAACTAATCAATAGAGACATACTCAGAGATAAGCCAAATGTTAGCAGTATAACATAGATAACTTAAAGAATGATAAAATGTAGGTTAAAAATCTAGAATAAATGGTGGACAAGATGTGTGAACAGATGGGGAATTTCAGCAAAGTAATAGAAACAATAAAAAAAAATTCAATTTCATCATCTTTCAAATGAAGATGCCCAAAGTTATTAAGTAATTTGCCTGAGGTCTCATAACTAATCAGAAGTATAACCAAAACTTTAAAAAAACCATTTTTCCCAGATGATCTGCCTCCTATCACACCTCAGCCTCCTGTTTTTCCATCTGTATTTTCTTTAAAGACCTTGTTTCTTCCTGTAATGGGGAGCAGAACCCATCCAATCATCTTTTGGAGAGATGAGGAAACTGGGCTTTCCTGAAGCTGTCTGACCTAGCATACCTGTTCATTTCAGCTGAGGAGCGGTCACACTGCTAAGTTCTGAAATGGAAATCTTACTGTAGGTCTTAAACCAAGGTTTACATACAAAAAGTTTAATTTCCTTTATCTCTACTGATTTTATTAATGATAAGGCTACTGGTGACCTAGAATAGAAAGCATGAGTCTTTACTCCCTTTCCAGGCTCAAAACCCAGCATAGCAGGTCCAAGCTGTGATGGAAAAATCTGTAGGCTCATGACTCATTTGCTCTTCAGAGGGAGCCCCCAGTTTTCCTCTGAAAAATCTCCCTTACACTACTTAGAGTCCAAAATATTTATGTAGTATTGGTTTCATCTCAACTCCAGCTTCTATGGGGGACAAGTTATTTATTTGGCTTATGTGAGCATTTCATTGCCTCCTTACTCACCCAACTACTATGGTTGGATCAAGAATGGGTCCATAGCTAATATGAGCCTTTGAGACACAATCTGGGTTTTATTACTAGGACTTGTGTATTTTGTTGAAAAATAGAGGTATAGTTCCTCTTTTTGCTAAACCTGGACATGTAGAAATATAAGGTCTCAGTTTCCATGAGCTGCATGTAGAAGAATTTTACTTGAGAGTGATACTAACAGAAACGGAAGATAAGGCTAGAGGGAAAAAGAAAGACCCTGTTACTTGGTAGCATTGCTGAATCAAGCATAAACATTTCCTTTTATTTTCAAACTCTCTCTATATAAATATTATATATTAAAATATATATATATTTTTAAACTATATGTTACATATTATTTTTTACATAAAATGTATATTATATACAGTTTAAAAAGTCCCAGCTAAGCAAGCCACATGTAGAAGAATGAAATTGGGTCCCTATCTCTCCCCTTATACAAAAATCAACTCAAGGTGGGTAAAAGACTTAAATCTAAGACCTGAAACCATAAAAATTCTAGAAGATAACATTGGAAAAACTCTTCTAGGTATTGACTCAGGCAAAGAATTCATGATTAAGTATGCAAAAGCAAATGCAACAAAAACAAAAATAAATAGAGGGGACGTAATTAAACTAAAAAGCTTCTGCACAGCGAAAGAAATAATCAGCAAACAGAGAACCCCAGAGTGGGAGAAAATATTCACAAACTATGCATCTGAAAAAGAACTAATATCCAGAATCTGCAGGTAACTCAAATGATTCAGAGAGAAAAAAACAAATAATTCTATCAAAAAAGTAGGCAAAGGAATGAATAGACAATTTTCAAAACAAGATATAGAAACAACCAAAAAACATATGAAAAAAATGCTCTGTGGAAAACAGTATGGAGATTTCTCAAAGAACTAAAAGTAGAACTACCATTCAATCCAGCAATTCCACTACTGGATATCTACCCAAAGGAAAAATCATTATATGAAAAAGACTTATGCACACAATGCTTATAATGGCACAATTTGCAACTGCAAAAATGTGGAACCAATCTAAGTTCCCATCGACCAAGTGGATAAAGAAAATGTTGTGTATATACAACCATGGAATACTACTCAGCCATAAAAAGAAAGGGAATAATGTCTTTTGCAGCAACTTGGATGGAGCTGGAGGCCATTATTCTAAGTGAAGTAACTCAGGAATAAAAAACTAAATACCATATGTTCTAAGTGGGAGGTAAGCTATAAGGATGCAAAGGCATAAGAATGTTATAATGGACTTTGAGGACATAAGGGGGAAGGGTGGGAGGTAGGTGAGGGATAAAAGACTACATATTGGACCAAGAAGCAGCTTCTCCACTCCTTCTGGAATCTCCGCCTAGTTCAGCACGCTCATTTCCTCGAGCTTCTCCGAAGTGGGCAGCAGCAGCTTCCAGGGGGACCTGGGTGGAGGCTATGGCGGGACCAGTGGTATGGGAGGCATCACCACCGTCCCAGTCAACCAAAGCCTGCTGAGCCCCCTTAACCTGGAGGTAAACCCCAACATCCAGGCTGTGTGCACCCAGCAGGAGCAGATCAAGGCCCTCAACAAGTTTGCCTCCTTCATCGACAAGGTTAGTTTCCTGGAGCAACAGAACAAGATGCTGGAGACCAAGTGGAGCCTCCTACAGCAGCAGAAGACGACTCAGAGCAACAGGGACAACATGTTTGAGAGCTACATCAACAACCTTAGGTGGCAACTGGAGACTGGGCCAGAAGAAGCAGAAGCTGGAGGTGGAGCATGCAGCCACTGGTGAAGGACTTCAAGAACAAGTATGAGGATGAGATCAATAAGGGTACAGAGATGGAGAATGAATTTGTCCTCATCAAGAAGGATGCAGATGAAGCTTACATGAACAAGGTACAGCTGAGTCTCACCTGGAAGGGCTGACTGAGGAGATAACTTCCTCAGGCAGCTGTATGAAGAGGAGATCTGGGAGCTGCAGTCCCAGATCTCGGACACGTCTGTGGTTCCGTCCATGGACAACAGCTGCTCCCTGGACATGGACAGCATCATCGCTGAGGTCAAGGCGCAGTAGGAGGAGATCGCCAACCGCAGCCGGGCTGAGGCCGAGAGCATGTACCAGATCAAGTATGAGGAGCTGCAGACACTGGCTGCAAAGCACGGGATGACCTGCGGTGCACAAAGAGTGAGCTCTCCTAGATATACCGGAACATCAGCTAGCTCCAGGCTGATATTGAGGGCCTCAAAGACCAGAGGGCTTCCCTGGAGGCCGCCATCACAGATGCTGAGCTGCGAGGCGAGTTGGCGGTTAAGGATGCCAACTCCAAGCTGTTGGAGCTGGAGGTCACCCTGCAGCGGGCCAAGCAGGACGTGGCGCGGGAGCTGCCTGAGTACCAGGAGCTGATGAAGGTCAAGCTGGCCCTGGACATAGAGATCGCCACCTACAGGAAGCTGCTGGAGGGCGAGGAGAGCTGGCTGGAGTCTGGGATGAGAACAGGAGTATCCATAGGAAGACTAAGAGTGGCTATGGAGGTGTGCTGAGCTCGGCCTATGGGGGCCTCACAAGCCCC
>NW_012115821.1:9057194-9058929 GCF_000951035.1 Colobus angolensis palliatus
CCTAGCCCTCAGCCCACCCTCAGGGTAGTTTACTACCTGGGGCACCCCCCTTGCCCATGCCTCCAGGTACAAAATAATTCAATTGCTCTTTTTTTCCCCCAGAATAAAAGCTCAGCTAGCTCTGTCAGAAAAACAAAACAAAACAAAACAACAAAAACACTACATATTGGATACAGTGTACACTGCTAGGGTAATGGGTGCACTAAAATCTCCGAAACAACCACTAAAGAATTTATCCATGTAACCAAAGACCACCTGTTCCCTAAAAACTATTGAAATAAAAATAAAAATTTAAAAAGTCCCAGTGGATAAGGATTATGTTATAGTCATGTAAATGTTATGGGAAATTAATTTTAAAAATTATAGACAAAACCCAAACTCCAGAGAGGTGTTGAACCAGCTCTAATCCTACCCAAATTCCAGTGGAGTGCACCAGGGTTAGGCACTGGATGTAGAGGCAGTCAATGCATATGCAGGCTTCCCAGTAACACAGGCTGGCCCCCGAAAAGGAACTGGACTAACTGGATTCTTGCTCTTGATAATTTGAATTTTAAAACTCATAAGAAATGAGGCGATTGGCAACAGGAACTGAGGCTTAAAGTATTAAATTGATTTTTCAAAAATATGAGATTATAAGATAGATTTAATCCTCTGAGATAGAATTAAGATGCAAGAGGTCATGGCAATCCCAAGTTGTGAAGAAGCAGAGTCCATAAGGAAGAAGAAGTCATGGTCTGAATTAAGATGCAAGAGGTCATGGCAATCCCAAGTTGTGAAGAAGCAGAGTCCATAAGGAAGAAGAAGTCATGGTCTGAATAGAAAACATCCAGGGAGGAAGGAAGGAAGGAATAGGCAAGTCAAGAGTGCGAGAAGAGAAGAAAATTAGTAAAAGCAATAGAAGACCATGTGTGTGGTCCATGAGAGAGAAAGAAAGACTGAAAAAGAAATAAGGTCTGAGATTGTCCGGAGCCATAAGGCCCAGAGTTAGCCGACCTCTGTTGCTTGATCTCCGCAAAGTGGAGACAAAATGGCACATTTCCGGGTTCTTCATTATAAACCTTTCCCGCACGCGCCCAAACCTTTCCCGCGCGCGCCCAAACCTTTCCCGCGCGCGCCGACCTTTTCGCGCCCAGAAAGATATGCAGCCTACGGCGCAGGTGCGATCCCACGCCCAGGAAATTACAAACCCACGGCGCATGCGCAATTGTAATTTGAGAAGACCCGGCCCCCATCACCGCCCTGGCCCAACCTCTTCCCCTGCCAGCCTATATAAGGCATCGCACCACCATTATTAAACGAGACTTGATCAGGCTATTTGTCTTGTCTCCATTTCTCGTGTTTTCTTGTCTCCTCCATTCCCACTCCCCCTTCCAGGGCCCGTTCGACTGTCCCATGGGTTGGGACACCTGGCGCCCAAACAGGGACCTGGACATGGGGGAAGAAGTGAGGAAGAAAGCACTAAAGTCGGCCGAAAGTGAAAGTGGAAGAAAAATTCCTCCGGACTTCACGGGAACCTGCCGCGTTGGAAACAGAGGTAAGTAATAGTGTCTGATTATGGGACAAGAATTAAGCCAGCATCAGATTTATGTAGGGCAATTAAAAGAGGCTTTAAAAGCACGAGGCATAAAGGTTAAAAGTAGTGATTTGTTTAAATTTTTTGATTTTGTAAAAGATACCTGCCCTTGGTTTCCACAAGAGGGAACCATTGACATAAAGAGATGGCATAGAGTGGGAG
>NW_012115821.1:9062472-9064852 GCF_000951035.1 Colobus angolensis palliatus
ACTAACCTAAGACAGGAGGGCCGTCATAAGCTACTGCCTAATCCCATGACGGGTACCAGTGATGAGATGTATTACTCCAACCTAAGACAGGCGCAGTTCCTGAGGGACAATCTTCTAGCCACAATTATATATATAAAAAAAAAGGGGGGGACCTGTCCGGAGCCATAAGGCCCGGAGTTAGCCGACCTCTGTTGCTTGATCTCCACAAAGCGGAGACAAAATGGCACATTTCCGGGTTCTTCATTATAAACCTTTCCTGCGCGCGCCCAAACCTTTACCGCGCACGCCCAAACCTTTCCCGCGCGCGCCGACCTTTTCGCGCCCAGAAAGATATGCAGCCTACGGCGCAGGTGCGATCCCGCGCCCAGGAAATTACAAACCCATGGCGCATGCGCAATTGTAATTTGAGAAGACCCGGCCCCGTCACCGCCCTGGCCGAACCTCTTCCCCTGCCAGCCTATATAAGGCATCGCACCACCATTATTAAACGAGACTTGATCAGGCTATTTGTCTTGTCTCCATTTCTCATGTTTTCTTGTCTCCTCCATTCCCACTCCCCCTTCCAGGGCCCATTCGACTGTCCCGCGGGTCGGGACATGAGATAATACTAAGCATCTCACTAGATTTAGCTTGTCTCCAGCAGCTCATGTTTTTGGATTCTGGTAGTGGCTAAGGGCACTGGCTTTTATCTCTGTAGTTATATAACCCCATCTCAGTTCCTTTACCTACTAGCTTTATAATCTTGAGCTGGACATTTAATTTACTAAAATTGCCATTTTTCTCACGTGTAAAAATGGGATATCAATATACTAGCTTCATTGGACTATTAAGAGAATAAACTGATATATGTAAGGGTCTTGGCATCATGATTGGCACATGGTGTGCACTCAATAAATGATAGCTATTTTTATTCATACTATTGTTTTTATAATTATTCATTTAAATATATGTTAACATTTCCATTCACGATGATGAGTGAAAATAAAACCTCTGCATCATGGAAGCAAAACAAAGCATCTTATCCATGAAGGTTACATGTAACCTTTCCTATCGCATTTATTACCTTCACAAAAATCCTTATGACAACTTGCTATTCACTTTATTTGAATTGTCTTAATTAAGACTCTATTTCTCATATCCAAAAATGCATAGCCACAGCCTGGCAGAGTGGAGAAGATAAAGAATTCAGAGTCATGCCTTTGAATCTAAAATGTCTTCTTTTGACATACATGCAGCCAATAAGTATATGAAAAAAAAAAGCTCTCATCACTGATCATTAGGGAAATGCAAATCAAAACCACAATAAGATACTATCTCACACAAGTCAAAATGGCTATTATTAAAAAGTCAAAAAATAAGAGATGCAGGCGAGGTTGCAGGCAAAAAGGAATGCTTATACACTGTTAGTGGGAGTGTAAATTAGTTCAACCCTTCTGGAAAACAGTGTGGTGATTTCTCAAAGACCTAAAAACAGAAATACCATTTGACTCAGCAATCCCATCACTGGGTGTACACCCAAAGGAATATAAATCATTCTATCAAAAATACAGATGTATACATACGTTCATGACCACACTATTCACAATAGCAAAGACATGAAATCAATCTAAATGCCCATCCATGGTGGACTGAATAAAGAAAATGTGGTAAAGATAGCCATGGAATATTGCGCAGCCATGCCAAAGAATAAGATCATGTCTTTTGTGGGAATATGGGTGAAGCTGGAGGCTTTTGTCCTTAGCAAACTAACGCAGAAACAGAAAAGCAAATATAGCATGGCCTCACTCATAAGTGATAGCTAAATGATAACAGCACATGGACACATGGGGGTGGTAACAACACACAGTGGGGCCTACTGGAGGGTGCAAGGTGAAAGGAGGGAGAGGATCAGGAAAAAGAACTAATGGGCACTAGGCTTCATGGCTGGGTGACAAAAGAATCCGTACAGCAAACTCCAATGACATGAGATTACCTGTATAACAAACATGCACGGGGGGCGGAGCAAGATGGCCAAATAGGAACAGCTCCAGTCTCCAACTCCCAGCACGAGTGACACAGAAGACCGGTGATTTCTGCATTTTCAACTGAGGTACTGGGGTCATTTCACTAGGGAGTGCCGGACAATCGGGGCTGGTCAGCTGCTGCAGCCTGACCAGCAATAGCTGAAGCAGGGCGAGGCATCGCCTCACCTGGGAAGCACAAGGGGGAAGGGAATCCCTTTTCCTAGCCAGGGGAACTGAGACACACAACAGCTGGAAACTCGGGTAACTCCCACCCCAATAACACGCTGTAAGCAAACCGGCACACCAGGAGAATATATCCCTCACCTGGCTGGGAGGGTCCCATGCCCACAGAGCCTCCCTCACTGCTAACACAGCAG
>NW_012115821.1:9069262-9098318 GCF_000951035.1 Colobus angolensis palliatus
AAAAAAAAAACAAACAAACATGCACTTGTACCCCCTGAACTGAACATAAAAGTTAAATAAATTAATTAAATATCTTCTTTTGAAACATTTCTCAAACTTTCCATGCCCCAGTTTGCTCATCTGGGAAATAAGTACATGAAAAGTAACATAGATTATAGAAATCTTTTTTGAGATCATTAGAAGAAAAATACTAAATGGAGTCATCAAAGCATTATATTTATGTGTTCATAACACTGTGACCGTTATTTCTATCATCTATGATTAAAAATTCTAAAGCATTCGTATTTAAGAAAATATGTATACCATACTGGTGGAGCTGAGAATTCAAAAATATTACTTTTACTAATAACCTCAGTTAAGAAGTCAGACAGCCCCAGGCATTGAGCCATCAGCAGAAAATATTCCAAGTTAGGTATTTAGACAAAGAAATCTGATGCTGCATGTACTCAAAATTTATTTTCCTCTTGTTCTTATTTTTGATGAGCTGATCAAAATAAAAGGTTGTGTCTCTGCCATTTTTCAGTCGTTGAAAAATTGTGACTCAGAGATCTTAAGATCCAAAGATAATTGTGCATATGGTGATCTTTCAGCCTTCGATTCCATTTCATTAATTTATTTCTGGAAAAAAAATGAACGAGAAATCAACAGCAAAGTCTAGACTGAGTTCCAACAGCAGTCATAATTGTGAAAAATACTGGACCAAACTGTTACTGTTTTATTACCATACATCAACAAAGCTCAGTAAAGAAGCATGTCAGTCATGAAGTTCACTAGACAGAAGAGCCTCTGAGACTTAAAGGGAGCCCCCCAATGCCCACACACTCTATAGACTACAAGGCATCATTTCCCAGTGGAGACAAGCATCAGACTTGGGATTAGAAGAACTCAGTTTGATTCTTGGTGCTAACCTTTCTTTTCCTGATTATATACAATTCACATCACTCACTGAGCCTCCACCTTTTCATATAGGGTGAAGATAGGGATAATATCTTCCTTGTTGTGAGGTTCAAAATCAAAATGAGAATGTAAGCATGTCTGAAAAACAGTAATTATGTGATGAATGTATGCTGAATGAACTGGGCTGTACATGAAGGGAAATACTACTAGAAAGAAATATTCGAGAGAGCTGAAATTTCAATAAGAGATTTCACAAATGGAGCTAAATCGTCTATATTTCATTCATGGTATTAATTACCTATTGAGATTGATACAAATTCTCTAACTTCTGTGCCTCGATTTCCCATGTGAACAACAGGTACAAATGACAGGCCCTGGTTATATTATTACACACAGATCACACACACACACGATAACCAAATTAGTGCTAAATTTCATTTAAAATTGCCATATTCAGTCATTCAATAAGCCGTTCAACAAATATTTCTCTATGTTCTACTACATAGTTATCTTCTACTATGTGCCCAGCACTGTGCTAGTCACCAAGGGCAAAGCAAAGCACAAGACTCAATGTCTGCTTCTCTTAGAGTCTACATTGTAGTGTATTTGAACAAATAATTTGAAGACCACATGATAAGTGGTGACCAGGAAGTACATGAGTTGTGTGCTATTGCACAAAGAACCCTCACCCTCCTATTTATATTACCATGAGAATCCCATGAACCTAAACATTTCAGTGCTTTGGCTTTTCTAGGTAAGAGTTAAACCTATTGTCAGAGCCTCGCGGTCTCCTTGAGCTCAGTTGTCTGCAGGGAATGAGAGTCAGAAGTGACATCTGTCATCGCAGATGACACTGGCTGTCAGAAACAATTGCATCTTTAAGAAAGGATGAAGAAAATTCTCCCGCATGCTCCCAAGTGGGTGTGCCAGGTGTAATTGTTATGCAAGAGGGGACTTTTCAAATCAGCAGCTAAACCAGAGCTCAGAACAGCCTGGAAAGCAGCAACCCATTGTCAGGTGGCTGACAAGCCTCCCTTTTGGAAGAATGCATATTCCCCCAGTGAGGAAATGCACCTTGTTTGTATCCAGTAGTGCACAGATCTTTTTAAAAAGATGTACGTATAGAATTCTATTGTTTTTGCTTGCCTACAATTTATCAACACCATCTTTAGTAAAAGTACTCCAACTGTCTCTAGGAAATCACTTTCCTCATACTAGCATGATGTGATTTTGCAGGAAACGGAGCACAGTACTGGCTTCTGGAACACCCCATCCTCTTCACTCCATTAATTGTTATAGGGATATAACAGAGACCAAGACAACTGATTCAACAAAGTTAACCCTAGTACTGTACCTTGAAAACCTAAGAAATAAGGTATTCCAATTCTGAACTTAAAACTGAATCTAAGACTGAACTCATTTGCAGCCATCCTGACACCCCATTAGGACAATCATCTAAGAATGGAGCTAACAAAGAACAAAAGGCAGTCAAGAGATAAAGGCAGGTTGCTGGATCCTGATGAAATAAATTTTTAGCTTGAAGCTAGCTCATGATGCTTAAAGCTGAACCGGTTTTTTTTTTCAAATGAGTTTGAATTGGATTTTCTGTTACATACATTTGTGAAAAATTTGATAGCTGTGTATGGCACATATCTAATCATGACTAGGGCAAATGCTTTGGATTACTGGATAGCTTGAATTGTTTTATTTATCTCCTTTCTATATCATCACCATTTATGAAATAGCAGAATTCATTCCCAGAGTGGTATAATTCTACAGCCCGGATATGTAACCATTCTGTTAAACTAGCCTTCCCATAAACCAACTTCATTAGTCATCCCACCCAAGGACATTTGAAATTTAAAAGATGACATTTAGTTAGGAATTAAATATCCCAATGCATTCTCTTAACAATATTTGTCAGATGATTGAAATGTCTTCCTTTTCTCTCTTCTTGTTTATTGCTAAATTGAAATATATTTGAACAATCTTAAGAGAAACATTATAAAATGGTTTTCTAAATTGTACTACAGCCAGAACTTCTCTTCTCCTCTTGTACTTCAGGCCAAACATTTACAAAAAGGCTAGATTTTTGGCAAACAGTTTAAGAATCATATCAGTAAATGACCATTCACTTCTACTTTAATGTGAATGGATTTTCATAACAGCAGGTAGTGCTGAAATACCTAGGGGGTTGTAGAAGTCTCTGCCTCTACTTGGGCCTGGCTGGAGCCCTCTATCTCTATGCCAGTCAAAAAATTGATCAGTGAGAGCTTTTTGACTGCCCATAATGACTGTAGCATGACATATGGTTTAAACACATAGACTTTGAGGTTAGACAGTCCTTAGCTCAAATACCTGCTCAGAAAACTAATAATAGTGGAACCTGGACAAGTTACTTAACCCTCCTAAGCCTCAATGTCCTCATCAGTAAAATAGTTATAATCATAGGGGGTATCACATGGGATGTTGGGAACATTAAATGAGAAAATATAGGTAAAGAGCTTAGGAACAAAGGAAGGACTCAATGAAACTTTAACCAACATTAAAATATACAAGAGGCTGCCCTCTTAGTGTGGCCAGCAGTGCATCAGTCTCATAAGACATGTAATCTATGCTTATAGTCTTTAGGGAGTCTCACTTCATCACAGTCACACATTTGATCACATTTGATTATTTAGAAAAGATAAGAAGGCTCTAAGCCCTGACTTCGATGGTCCATTTGCTGTGAATCTGAGACTGGAACCTTCCTCTCTGAACTCAGAGTTTATCATCTGTGTCTGTGCTGTAGCAGCTCCTCAACAGGACTCCTTTACAGTCAGAGAAAATACAGACTCCTCCAATATTTTCATACGTAAAAATATAAGAAATTCCAATGTATAATTTTAAGTAATGATGTGCATATGAATATGTGTAATTTTTACATTAACAATTCACAATGTACTTCAGGCTATGTGGTTCAGTGCTTGGACACTAGCATAAAATTGATAAATGAGCCTCCTTTTGGATCTCAAAACTCTACGTCTGTGACTGTAAGATAACCTTAGTTCCACATAATCTCAAATGACCAAGTTTCAGATCCTTCATGAATGTGAACCACAGGTACCATGGCTTTTCCCTGATCTTTACTTCCCTTACCCACCCCATGCTAGTTCTGTATCACCAGAAACATAATTTTTGTGTAAAGGAAAAATATTGTAGCATCACAAATTAACTGTTTATTAACCAAATATGCAAAGCCCTATATTTTTCTCTTTTCTTCCTTTAAAAACTGTTGTGTTATGTAACATTCAAAACAGAGCAAAAGGTATGAAATAAAATACAAAGAAAACTGCATACTTATCCTTTGGCATAAGAAATAAAACACCACGAATATACTTGAAGCTTCCTTTCATCACATTTTCTTAAAGTGGGTCTGCCTGAGTTGTAGAGAAACAGAAGGCATAGTATAGTGGGCATTTCATTCATTCCCCCAAAATTATTTAATCCACAGAGAAAACATCTCCATATGAAGAGAGATAAAGCTTTTGTCTAATACTGCTGGGGCCGCAAGGCTTCCTGGCTCTGCAAATCACACTCATCTTCTCCTGATCTCCCTCTTTTCCCTGGGGCTGAGTAAACACCCGTAGCTGCCTTCCACCCCTACTCTAGAGAATGCAGCCTGAAACACTGCAGTACTGAGTATTGATCCTACGGCAATCATCTTTCAAGTTGAGACAGATCCTGGTGGGACTGCCTGAAAATGGCAAATCATCAAATAATAGGACTGGAACTAGAGTTTAGGTGCCATCTAGATCCAAGCTTCTATCCATAAATCCTTTAAGTTCCTTTCAGGTTTTTCAGAAATCCCAGTGTACCAGCTACTATTACAACAACAACTTTAGCCTGGGAGATTAACCTGAAAAAGCATATCTTTGGGCTGGATTTGTCATGATCCCCATCTCTGGCTATCAGGAATGACTATAAGTCATTAGATATTAAAGTTGCCTGACAAGTCCTTAGTCATACTCTTAGCTTTTGTCTCAGCTGGAGAATGAGAAATGAGTACAAACCTAGGGTTCATATATATATATATATTTTTTTGGAGATGCCACTCTGTGGTTTCTAGGTCTTGGTGGGTGGACACCTTATTTACTGAGAACCCACTAAGAACATGATACTCAGTGGTATCTGACATACCAAAAAATGGAGAACTTTGTTATTCTTTTTTTTTTTTATTTCTAGCCACAGAGTTTTAAGCCTCTTCAGTTGGCCTTGGAAATTGTGCAATAACATCTGTGAAATCACTTTATGGACTCAATATATCTATGCTAATACAAGGGATTTTCCCTGTTATCAAAAGCAATTTTTGTTGACTTCTGTGTAACAAGTCATCTCTGATCATTCTATGCAAACATCCTGTGGCCAACAAAAAGTAGGAGAGTGGTCAGATTTGTGACCCCTGAGGAAGCCAATGAAGCAAAAATGTGTCTCCTGGGATATAAGTTTCCAGAAAGGCCACCTCAAGTACAATTATTAAGTGTGCCTGTGCCTTGCTGAAAGTATCTAAGAGCAGTATATATCGCAAAAAGAAATAGTAAACTCCTTTTGTGATGATTTGCCTGTGAATTTGTTTCTTTTTAGTAAACAACTGGTTCTTTGTAAAGATGCTTAAGACTATCACACTTCATTAACATCTGGCCCCTTCAGTTTGTCATTTGTTTAACACCTACTATGTCCCTATCATGATACTAGGCACTACAGGCAATGCACCTATGAAGCACACATTTCTCAGTCAAAGAAACAAGTTATACTCTAATAGTTACATCCTAAACCAAGAATACAAATGCCTATAATTCAAAAAGGGATGTCCTAAATGCGATTCGGGATTCAAAAGATGAAGAGATAGATCATGCAGTTGATGGCTTCAGGGGAAAATTTAAAAAGCTTAATGAAGGACCTTTATGTAACATAGACTTTGAAGGATGGATAGAATATTGACAGATGAGGAAGAGACAGACATTCTAATCAGAGCAAACACCATGAGCAAGATGCAGAGATTTGACATGTGGGATACTTCCAAGAAAAAGCAAATAATCCATTTTAATTAAATCACAGGATATTCACTGGGAAGAAATGGAAAATAATGACAACATCAAGAACACAACAGTAATAGAATAATAATGACAGTAACCACAGTAGCTAACATTTATTGAGTGAGGCATGGTTTTAAGTTATTTTTATTTAGTAATACACAAGCATAGAATATATGAGAAACTAAGCACATTTGTAAACTGTGCAGGTGTGTCCTTTCTTGGTGTCAATTTGTCAGTATGAATTAACAGACAAAACCCCCCACATACATATATACATTTAGACCCACCAGTCCCACATAAAGAAATTTGCTCTAAGGTAATAGTCATCCAGGTGCAGAGAGATATAGGTACAAGAATGTTCACTAGGATATTGTGTATCAAATCAAAAAATTGTAATCCTAGTTGCCCAACAATAGACAGTGGTGACATCAAACTTCAAAAACTTTCAAAATATGTGGTTGAGTCAAACAGAAGATTTATTCATCTGTTTGTTTAACATAATCTCAAGTTATAAAACATATTTTCTATTTGTATATCAAATGGGAAAAAATTCTGGAGGAAAATAAGCAATAGTTCTAAAACAACTATATATGGGTATTTTATATAAGTTGGATGTTTTGTTCACGTTTATTTTCTCATTTTTCTTCAGTAATTGTGAATTGCTTTTCTAACAAAATCAGATTAAAAGTATGTAAATAAAATAACCAGATAAAATATGAACTTAGGCTATTGAGCAGCTAGATCTCACTCTATATGTTTCCCTGAAATCACTGGTAACTTATCCAAATGATCTTAGGGCTTCTGTGGATTTGTGGACCTGGATGGCAAGGGACAAGTAGCACTTAGACTTTTAACTTATTAGCAGCGAACCTGAACCAATATATCAGGTGAACTACATCCTCTGGCATTTATGAAATTCTGTGAGTTCCCTGTGTAGGTCATGCAAATATTAGATTGGAGGTGTGGGAGGATGGTCACCAAATAATTTTGATAAAATCTGAAAACTGAGAAGAATTTTTGAAGATGGTAGATTATCAAAAAGACTTTCAGATTGGTGAGAAAATGGTAATCTACAGAAGGAAAAACAGGTAAGGACCTGGGGATACTCATTGTTTGACATGGACTGTTTTCATTTATTTCTCACCCAAATTTCATGAACTAGATACTATTATCCCAATCTTGGAGGTGAGAAAACTGACTTTGATTATATCACATTTCCAAGGTCACCCAACAGTAAGCATTGGCATTTGCATAGGATCCTGGCAAATAGAAATGACAGAGAAACAGATTACAGTTCTGTATAGGGAAGAATAAGTACGAAATGGGTCTCTGCCGTGCATAGCAAACTCCACACCATTAGAGGCAAGCAAGCACAGCTTAGGTGCCTAGCAGGCGGTGATTCAGAGGAGACCATATCGCTGCTGGCGGTTACATCATTTGAACATACAGTGCCATACAACCCTAAGAATCCTATCTAGCCTTCTAGCCAGGAATAAAACTAGGTCTTGTCATCTTAACATTCAGGCAAAAAGAATTCAGAACCTCCCTCAGGGGCCTGGGAGTCTTAGAACTGACAAAGGAACATTTTCCACAAATTTCTCCTTTATCCCCACTACTGTAATGTTCTTTCTTTTTCTTTTTTATTCTCCCTTACTGTCCTTTGTCCAAATTACTTTATTTCATATCTGATTATCTTACTCCCCTCCCACTGCTCTGTCTCTTGTTCTGTAAGAGACATACTCTAGGATGATTTCATTTTTCTCTTCTCACTACTTTTGAGACACTTTTAACCAATACATATTAGCAAGGATACAGAAAACAGTATACAATAGAAGAAATAATGTCATAAAACACTATTAGAATCTGTTCAGAGCTTTTTGTTCATAGGACTCAAAGCCAAGTTCTGTTATTTTCTCCTAGCCAACATCCTGGAAGCCATTTTGCAATATTATAGCAGGAATGGTAATCAGAGGCCTAATGTAATCTTGTGAATTAGAAAAAAAAGACTAATGGGTAACTGGGACCCACGAAGCAGTGCAGCAACTCACAGTCTTCTCTCAGATCTTCTCCATAGAAACAAGAGTTCGGGGTGGTCCTACTCCATTCATTCATTTATCCATTAAGCATCACATGGCCACCTATCATGTATGTAGCAGATTCTCTGCCAAAGAAACAGAGATAAGTAAAACTTGGAAGAACAAAATTGAACAGAGAGGTTGTAGGAGAAGAATGGCCTCCAGCAATAAATTTATAAATGAATGAATCTCACAAGTAGAAAAGTTGGTGTTTGTGGCAAATTTTGAACACAGTCAAAACATGAATATGTTCAATCCTTCCAGTGATCCAAGAAAAATATTAATCCTCATGTACAGATGAATTAAGTGAGATTCCAAGAGGTAAAAAAAAAAAAAAAAACACACTCAGAAGGCCACACATCCTATAAGCAGAAAGGCCTAGGTTAGAATCTATCCCCAAATCCCAGGCTGTTTGCACTATGGGTGAGATGAAATGAAAGAGAATTACCTTCACACTTTAGGGAAATTTGTTTTCTTTTCATCACTTCAGAAAGGTATATTTTATTACTAATGCCCCATTTGATGCCTTGAGTAAGCAGAAAAGCAAGATAAGAAATAAAGGGTCATACACAGTGGCTCACACCTTTAATCCCAGCAGTTTGGGAAGTTGAGGCAGAGGATTGCTTGAGGTTAGGAGTTTGAGACCAGCCTGGGCAGCATTGTGAGGCTCTATCTCTACAACAACAAAAACCGTTAAATATTAGCAATGAGCAGTTGCTGGGAGTAGCCTGTAGTTCCAGTTACTTGGAAGGCTGAGGCAGGAGGATCCCTTGAGTCCAGGAGTTTGAGGCTGCAGTAAGCCATGATCACGCCACTGTACTCCAACCTAGGTGACAGAGTGAGATCCTGCCTCTGGAAAAAAAAAAAAAGAAAGAAAGAAAGAAAAAAACTTAAAGAAAAAAGAGAGAACTAAAGACAGGATGGGGAGTCAAACAAAAAGTGAAGAGAGCATGAATCGATCCTGTTTCCCTTTTCCCACACCTTCCCCCCATGTGCAGTGCTGCACGATGGCACTCCATGCTCATGGTCTCTCGCTCATGTTGTCTTTTTTCTCTTCCTAGAATATTCTTTCTATGCATTTTCATCCAGTTAATGGAGGAAAATCCTGATTAAAACTCTGACTTTAGTCAAATCGTTACTTAGACTATACCTGATTGTTTTAGTTCATAGCAACACTATTATTTTCTGAACCAAAGTTCTCGTACACACTGTTCAATCCTGCCATTCAAACCACCTTAAACTTATACACAAACATAGCATGTCTCAACTCGATCTGAATAACTCAGAAAATAGACACCTTGGTTTTTCATGTTTTTAATTATTTCCCATTTTGTAGCATAGTCCTGGGCAAAGCAATTTGAAATATCTATATCTATATCTATCTATCTACTGTCTATCTATCTAGTTGCAGGCTTGTTCAACCAAAGTTTGTCTCCAAAGGCACTTGCTATGATTGGTTTCAGCAAACAAACTATTCCCTTTGCACTAGTTACTTTTTTCTCATTATGTTGAGGTAATTTTCATTATAGTACTTATAAAAGTCAAACATTAGAGCATTTATTTTGTACTTTATTGTCTGTTCCCCATACACCAATAGAATAAACATTCAAGAGAGTGGAAAACTTGCCATTTTTTACTGTTGTATTTCCAGTGCCTGGAACTGCCTCTGGCACCATAGTACATGCTCAAAAAATATTTACCAGATGTGAATACAAAATACATAACATCTGCCAATTGCAAATAAGCTAACAGAACCTAGTCTAAGGAAATAACTGGCATTTCACACGTGAAAAAATTTGTGAGGCCAATAAAAAGGTAATCAATCTCATCTGGAATGAAGAAAATGTCTGCACTACTAGTACTGTACACCCTGTCCCTACTCTACTCATAGATGAGGACTATTTCTCACCATATCTGCCTATCTGAAGATGGAGCTTGTTCCAAAAGAGTGATCCTCCCATGTGAGAGTTCTTAAGAGAATCTGACTCAGGAGGCCCAGGAAAGTGTTTTTCTTAACAAGCAGCTTAGATGACTCTGGCTCTGACCATTCAAGGATCTCTCTTTGGGAAGCACAATTAACTGATATATTGCTTTTAACTATAACTAAACATATTAATTGGGCAGGGTCAGAGGAGAGGTACTTGTTAAAAACAGAGATTCCTGACTACTGTTGCTTCTTGTCATAGGTGCTCATTAAAAAATTTTTTCCCACGAACTTTTTAAGGATCAATTTTATAATGATTTTTTTTTCTGCCTAGGGAAGCCTAAAGTCTAGTGAGATTATAAGAAAACAGCTTTAGTTAGCAAACCTTCCTGCTTCATCTTCACAAATACAAATACCACTTAAATACTGCAAATAAAATGAACTACTTAGGAATTAACCAAAGAAGTGAAAGATTTGTATAATGAAAACTATAGAACACTGATGAAAGACATGGAAGAGCACACTAAGAAATGGAAAAATATTTATGTACATGGATTGGAAAAATCAATACTGTTAAAATGTACATACTACCAAAGTAACCTACAGATTCAGTGAAATCCCTATCAAAATACCAATGCCATTCTTCATAGAATTAGAAAAGAACAATCCTAAAATTTATATGGAATCATAAAAGACCCAGAATAGCAAAAGCTATTCTGAGCAAGAAGAACAAAACTGGAGGAATCACATTAACTGACTTCAAACTATACTAGAGAGCTATAATAACCAAAACAGCACAGTACTGGCATAAAAACAGATACATAGACCAAGGGAACAGAATAGAGAAACTAGAAACAAATTCACACACTTACAGTGAACTTATTTTTTACAAAGGTGCCAATAACATAAACTGGGGAAAGGGCAGCAATAAATGGTTCTGGGAAAACGGAATATCCTTAGGCAAAAGAACGAAACTAGACCCCTACCTATCACGATAGACAAAAATAAAATCAAAGTGTACTAAAGACTTATATCTAATATCTCAAACTATGAAACTACTACAAGAAAATACTAGAGAAAATTTCCAGGACATTGGTCTGGGCAAAGATTCTTGAGCAAAACCCCACAAGCACAG
This sequence comes from Colobus angolensis palliatus, assembly GCF_000951035.1. Taxonomy (NCBI): domain Eukaryota; kingdom Metazoa; phylum Chordata; class Mammalia; order Primates; family Cercopithecidae; genus Colobus; species Colobus angolensis. The sequence continues at coordinate 9,080,369 of NW_012115821.1, forward strand.
GCAACCAAAGCAAAAATGGACAAATGGGATCAATTAAATTAAAAAGCCTCTGCACAACAAAGGATACAATCAAAAAACTGAAGAGACAACCCACAGAATGGGAGAAAATATTTGCAAATTATCCATCTGGCAGGGACTAACAACCAGACTATATAAGAAGCTCAAACAACTCTACAGGGAAAAAATTCTAATCAATCAAAACATGGACAAAAGATTTGAATGGACATTTCTCAAAAGAAGACATACAAATGACAAACAGATATAAGAAAAAGTGCTGAATATCATTGATTGTCACAGAAATGCAAATGAAAACTACAATGTGATATCATCTCACCCCAGTTAAAATGGTTTATATCCAAAAGACAGTCAATAACAAATGTTGTCGGGGATGTGGAGAAAAGGGAACCCTTGTACACTGTTTGTGGGAATGTAAATTAGTACAAACTACTATGAAGAAAAGTTTGGAGGCTCGTCAAAAAAACTAGAAATAGAGCTACTATATGATCCAGCAATTCCAATGCTGGGTATATACCCAAAAGAAAGGAACTCAGTATATCAGAGAGATACCTGTACTTCCATATTTATTGCAGCTCTGTTTACAATAGCCAAAAATTGGAAGCAACCTAAGTGTTGATCAACAGATGAATGGATAAAGAAAATTTGGTACTTATGCACAGTAGAGCATTATTCAGCCACAAAAAAATGAGATTCGGTCATTTGCAACAACATAGATAGAACTGGAGGTCATTATTCTAAGTGAAATAAGCCAGGCACAGAAAGACAAACATTGCATGTTCTCACTTATTTGTGGGATTTAAAAATCAAAACAATGGAACTCATGGAGATATAGAGTAGAAAGGTGATTACTATAGGCTGGAGAGGGTACTAGGGGGATGTGAGGAGGCAGGGATAGTTAATGGGTACAAAAAATAGGAAGAATGAGTAAGCCATACTATTTGATTGCACAACAGGATGACTATAGTCAATAACAATTTATTTGTACATTTTAAAGTAACTAAAAGTAAAATTTGATTGTTCATAATACAAAGGGTAAACACTTGAGGGGATAGATACCCATCTTCCATGATGTGATTATCAAACATTGCGTGCCTGTATCTAAACATCAGGTACATGAGATCTAAACATCTCATGTACCCCATAAACATATGCACCTACTATGTACCCACAAAAATTAAAAATATTTTTAAAAGAGAGTGATCTTAATGAACTGAATAATTATAAAGTCGTGTGTGTTAAATATATGTTTCAGATTGTTCACCATTTATATTGACTTTTTCCATTATCTCTTTCAAAATGTCTATACATTAAACACACAAATATGTCTTTAGCTTTGTATAGATAGTTGACTATAATTGTTGTGAGCACAAACTGCCCGGGGGTAAATCCTAGCTCTGCCCCTAGCTGGCTGTGTTGATCTTGAGCAAGTTCTCTAACCCGTCATGCTTCAGGTTCCCCACAGGGTTGTTGTGAGGATTAAGTAAGTCAATACATGTAAAGGCTTTAGAATAGTAATGAGCTCCCCAATAGTGTTTCTGTTATATCATTAACCCTCAAGGTAGTCATAGCCCGAGAAATGCACATCCTCATAGGAAAGAAAAAGGCTGATATTGAAAAAGACAAACCAACTGATTTCTTTAAATTCTACCAATGCATATCAGCATCTGTACTAGCTAGACCTTGCTCGCATAATAGTGACTGATATTTAGCATTTCCATAGTCCACATGATGTGTTACCTAGGTTCTCAGTTCCTCTCCAAAATAACAAGGTACTCTTCAAGCCATCCAGTGAGATGAACTTAGGGTGATTTTTTATCACTCTGGAACTAGTAAAGAAAATTTCAAGTGGCAACCAGCACTATCTTTCAAATGACTTCTCAGAAATGGAAGAAATTACACCATTTCCACTTCAAATCATTCTCTAGTGATGTGAAGCCAATTCTAAAAATAAAACCAGGGTCACTAGGGGAAAAATTCTAAAAGCCATATATACGACACTTCCATGATCATCCTAAAGATAATTGATCCAATTCTCCCACATTCCTCCAAAGCTGCAGGGTTTTGATAATTCAGTGTCTAAAGTAAAATTGCAATATGGCTTATCCTAAACAATATTTTTGGCTGCACACAGGTTTTATATTTTATATAAATGGAATCATATGGATATATTTCTGCTACTAGTTTTCTTACCCAAAATTATATTTTTGAGATTCACCCTTGTTGATTCATATAATTGTAGTTTATTTCATTCATGCCTAGTTTTCCTCTGTATGAATTGACTGCAATGTATTAGTCATTTTCTTTTTGGTGAACATTTGTATTATGTCCAGCTTTTTATTATTTCAAACTACACTGGTAAAATCTTTCCTGTACATATATGTGTTAAAACTATTTTTATTTTTAAACAAGAGAATGAAAACCACAAAATTCAGAAGAGTGTTTTCTCTTGGAGGCGAGGAAGGGAAACTGGCATCAGGGAGAAGGATGCAGACCCATCAGTGGTGTAATGATGTTCTGCTTTCTTAAGGTGACTGTGTAAATGGGGTTTACTTTATACCTGTGTATTGTGTGTATACATACAGATATACATAGATATGTATATAACACATATATACTTTTATTTTGAGATAATTCAAAATAATTCATATGCAGTTGTAAAAAGTCATCCAGAGAGATCCTATGTATCCTTCCCCAATTTTCCTCCAGTGGTAACATCTTATGTTTCTATGTAGTACAATAACACAACCAGGAAATTGATATTGATATAATCAATACATCTGATTCTGATTTCATCAGTTTTACATATACTCATTTATGTACATGGATGTATATTTTCTTCTATGCAATTTTATCATCTGTGTTGATTCATATAACTCCTGCCACAGTCAAGATACAGAAGAGTTTTATTATAAAGATCCTTCACGCTACCTCTTGCACAGCCGTAACCACTTCCCTCCCTTCCCATCTTCCTAACACCTGGCAACGACTAATATATTCTCCATCTCTATAATTTTGCCATTTTAAGAATGCTAAATATATGAAATCATACAATATGTAACTTTTTCAGACTGACTTTTAAAACTCAGCATTATTTCCTTGAGATCCATCCAAGCTGTGTGCATTAGCAGTCAATTCCTTTTTTATTGCCAAGTAGTATTCCATACACATACTTTTTAAAGTACTATTATAAAAAAGGAAAATGTGATAATTGCATCAGAGGGTAGAGTTAAAACAGTGAGATATACCAGTGAAAGAGTATATATACCAGTGAAACCATACTTGCTTTTAAATCACCTATTTTAAAGCAAGAAAAAAAATGTGTCATTGGTTGCCTGGGAATGTGTGAACTGAGAAGAACTTAACATATCTCAGGAGTCTAATAATTTGATGTCTGTTAATATATGATCAGGTCATTATGACTAAGAATTGTTCACCCCTGTGATCTGGAAAACAAAAACAGATTTTTCAAAGAAAGTAAAAGGATAGTGTTCATTATCTTGATTCTCTAGGAAGGTGATCTGGTAAAGTACGTGGGCTAATAACTTTAATACAATTTGGAAATCTTGATGACGTGCTTTAGCCATGGGAGAAAAAATGTTCTTTAAGGCTTCTGCCATCCCATCATTTTTATTCATTCATTCATACAAGAATTTGTCCGTTCATTCATTTGGCAAACAAGTCTAAAGTGCCACCTGTTTACCAGCGTATGATCTAGTTCTTGCCACCAAGTAGCTAAGGAGCTAACAAAGGAAAAAGACTAAAACAGTTTCAAATCTCTTACCAAGCCATATGCTCTTTGCCAACACCAATATTTCTCTCTAGTTTACAGATGAGAAAACCAAGTCACAAAGAAGGGAAGCTATTCATCCAGGGTCGCATAGATGGAAATTATAGGTCACTTAAATTACCAATGCAATATAATATTTGCAATGATAACATTGTCATAGAAAAGTGGTTTTAGAGAAGTGTTCCTCAGACCCAAGCCTCAGAAACCTTTAGGCACTTGTTAAAATGGAATTTCTGGGGAAAGCTGAGACTTTTATTTTATCAAGCTTTCTAGGAGATTCTCATGGACATAAGTTTGGGCACTGCCTCTGGAGAGTTTCTACTGCTATTCTGTTGCTGGAAATGAATTTCCTTTAGCAATATATGGGAACATTAGCTCTGGTTATGTTTTTATTTAAAGGAAAAAATGAAAAAGTCAATGTCAACCTACATGGGCCTTCCCTTCCTCCATTTCTTCCCTTTTTATTTCATCTCTTTCTCAAGAATACAATGAAAATGGCTTCCATTCATCTCTTTCTTTTGGCATTGCATCCATACAGCCCGGTTTCTCCACTACATGAACATCTTGGGAAGGAAAAATAGAGGGCATTGGACAAATGATAAAAGGAAGAAATCTTAACCAGGTTGCTAGGACAACAGCTCAGTATTTTAGGGATTGGGGTGTGGACCTCTGTCATCTGCTCCTATCTAAGATTCCTACAGGAATATTTATCCAAGATAATAGGTATTGCCCCACCCAGAACAGCATAGTCTACCCAGACTGCCTACGGAAGAGGTTTTGTGTTTGTTTTTATAAAATCTCCTCTGAATCTCTTGGGTGGCACAGGACCAACTGTCATGGTGCCCACATCAAGGCCATGCAGGCAGAGCTAAAAGAACCAGACCACTTGCTTTGTAATTCAGTCAGTTGCAGAGTACCAAGCCACAGAACAAGAAGGCTCATCTCTTTTGTGCTTTCTTGGTCAGAATTCTCTCTGTCTTAGTCATATACTTTTTTTAAAAACCAACACCAGTATTTCTTTCCAGTTACAGATGAAAATATCAAAGCACAAAAAGAATAAGCAATTTATCCAGGGTCACTATCAGATGGAGGTGATTAATCATTTAAAATACAAGGAGTTTAGCATCTGGGAATATAAGCCAGAAAGTGAAAGAAGCATCTAATCCAGCGCCTTTATATGGAAGACGAGGAAACTGCAGCCCAGAAAGAGTAAGAATATTGTCCAAGATTGATTTGGATGGAGACTGGAAGCCCTGGTCCTGAACAGACACTACTTTTCCCACAAGACCAATGACTCTCAACTATGGCTACACATTAAAATTACCAGGGGGAGCTTAAAAATTAAAAAAAAAAAAAAAGCATAAAAGACATTGATTGTCTTGGTCCAACACCAGGGATTCTGTTCAGCTGGTCTGGAATAAGGTCTGAAGATTAGCGTTTTTAAAAAGCTACCCCAGGTGATTCCAATGTAAAGCCAACATTGAGAAACATTGAACTACACCAATGGTTCTCAAACTTTAGCATATTTCAGAATCGCTCGGAGCTGGATCCTGCCTTCAGAATTTCTAATTCAATATGTTTGAGGCAAGACTCAAGAATTTGCAGTTCCAATACCAGGAGATGCTGATGCTACTGGTCTCAGGACAACAATTTGAGACCCCACTGCACTGGATGAGAATGTAATAGTACATATGGTTAAAACTGCCTGAATTAAAATCCAAATTCTTTTGTTTTCTAGCTAAGAGAAGATGGAGAAGCTACTTATCCTTTATAGCAGTGGTTCTCTAATGGAGTGAGGAAATGGGATTTACTACCTCCCTTTCCCTACTGTCAGGGAACATTTCGTAATATCTGGAAACATTTTTTTTGTTTTCACAACTGACAGCCTGTCACAATCTAGCCTCTTGTGGGTAGAGGCCAGAGATGCTGCTAAACATCCTACAATCCACAAGGCAGCCTCCGCAGCAAATAATCATCCAGTCGGAAGTGTCAATATTGCCAAGGCTGGAAAAATCTTGCCTTATAGCTTCAGTTTCCTCATCTGTAAAATGGGGATTATAAGTTATCTGCCTCATAAAATGTATGTGATGATTAAATGAAATATAGCATTTAAAGAAATTGACACCATGCCTGGCACATAGTAAATGTTTAGTGAGTGTTAGTTATTGAAGCAATTTTTTATGCATAGTCACCAACCTATAATTTAAAGGCCAAAGATTTTGATGATTAAATATGGAGAAAACAACTTCCTTAAATGGATAAGTGGTCCTGATGGACCTAGTGTTGGGGGCTGGGGGGAACAGGTGCAGACTGGCCAGGTGCGGGCACTAAGAGGGTGCATTGCCCGTGAGCAATTTAAAAACAGTAATAAACTGGACTAAAATCAGCCTGCTGCTTGTTATCATCAAGCATCAGAAATTCTAAACAGTGTTATCAATCAAACACTTCTCCCCACCCCTGGGCCATATCACATCCACAGTCCCTCCCACCCCTATGCCACTGCGTGTGATAGCTTGTTAAGAACCAGGCACTTGTGTAAATGTTTTACATGTATTAACTCACTTACTCATTTTAGCACCAAACTATGAGGAAGGTATTAATGTTACTTCCATTTGATAGATGAGAAAACTGAGAACCCAAGAAGTTTATAAATGGACATACAATCACACAGCTAATAGGTGGTAGTGCTGAGACCAGAGCTGAGGAGTCATGCTCCAGATTCTGTCCATCACAGCCACGAAGCCAGATGGCTTTCCGTAATATGCCACTTGCCATCCCAAATTACAGCTAAGAAAACCTTTTGAGGACCCATATCTCAATTCTTTTAAGGCACTAGGCTTCTTTCAATCAGTAAATAGAGCAACTCCAATGTTGAGTAGATTTGTTTGTAATGCTAACACTGGGAAACTTTTACAATGTGGTAACTGGCAACCCAGTCTCATAGGCCTATAGGTCAGGGCCATGATTCGGTTGACCAGATGTCTATCTCCAGCCTCAGACACAGAGCAGATAGCTGAATAAATATTTGTTGACTGAATTAGTGTTTGCTGATTTCAAGCACAGAAATGCTCAAAGGTCTGGCTCTTGCAGATGTGTTTGCTTATTTGTAGGCACAAAGCAACATCTGTCAGCCAGATCCCTGGGATTTTCCCAGATATTTTGGAGGACTTTTATCTAGCGTTAGTTTATCTCAATGTGAGCAAATATGTGCTCTGGCTTCTTATGTGGTAAATAGTGGCTTCATGGAGTCTAACTTTACAAACAAAAAGCATTATTGATCATTCTATTTTAGAATTTGGTATAGAGGTATTGGAGCAGAAATTGGTGAAATGCAGCTCCAGGGAAAAATAATTCAGTTTCCCATGGAAATATTCTGCTTCCAAATTTGCTTCTGAAGACAACATAGGGAAATCAAATGAAGGAGTCAGGCAAGATCGTAACCATTAAGTCTAAACCATCTAAATGACAAATAAGGCTATAAAGAAAAGGGCTAAATCTGGGACACCCACTCTTCAAGAGATGACTTCAGATGTCTTCCCTCCACCTCCTCCACACACACACACACATACACATAAAGCTGTGCAGGTGGTATTTAATAGCATTTTCTCATAAAGTGTAATAGAATGAGACAGGTTTGAAAGGGCTTACCTCTTTACCCAATGAGAGGTGGTAAATGAAAATTCCATTTGTCTAATATTTCCAGGAGATGAGCAATACCATTTGAGTGTATTTTTCAGATAGAAGAAAAGCCAAAATTCTACCTTAATTATTCTTTTTGAAAATTCTTTGAAATATGTTACTCATTTTCCTGCCATCTTTGAAAAAAGCACACAGCATTTTTTTTTTTTTGATGCTAATTTGGGGCTTAAATACTGATAACTAGATACAAAACTGTGTGTAATAAAATAATCCTCTCCAATGTTATGCCCCTGATGCATTTTGTTCCTATACTTACACTAAAGGGCCCAGCCTTCTATTTTTTAAGCCCTCTGTCTTTGCTGTTTCTGTCACAGTTGCTTTCCTGATGTTTATGGGTTTATCTCTGGTGGTCTTGCCTTTTACACTGTTCTTCTTGCCTCTTCTATTATGTTGAAGTCTGGAAATTCTGATAATCAAGCTAGTTAGAATTGTTTAGGACATAAGCATAAACAGGGCCTAAATGAAACATAGGAGGGGTTGCTTATGAGTAAGGGAAAAAGTCACATAGTCTTGATGACTGCTATTTTTACTCTTCAGAATTTTGAGGCCTCAGGCTAATGTGATCAAATCAACTTCAAATTAGTTCAGTTTTACCGTATTTTATAAATAAAGTTAATTTTGTCATCCACCTTTAAAAATAAAGCATCTAGGTCAAATTATTATGCTTCTGAGTTTTACATTCAGCATCAAATTAAAAGGAGAATATTCTTGAACTGGTGAGGCAGATAATCTTATTGCATATTTTTAAATAATAAAATTATAGCTCCAAGGGTCAACTGATTTGCCTAAAGCAAAGATAGATGTACAACAGAAGTACTCAAAACTTGGCTGCATATTACAATACTAAAGCTAATTATATAAGAATCTCTAGAGCACATGGCATATGCATTGGCATTTTTAAAAAGCAACTCAGGTACCATTTAGTAGCATCAAGTGTATCAAATACCAAAGAATAAATCAAAAGCTGCACAAGACTGTTTACCACTAAAAACTATAAAACATTATACAAGAAAACCTAAGTAAATATGCCATGTACATGAATACAAAGAAGACAATATTCCAAGTTGTCAGTTCTCCCAAACTGATCTATATATTCAATGTAATCTCAAAACCTCAGTATGTTGTTTTTGGTATAAACTGACAAGATGATGATAGAATCAGAATGAAATACAAAGATCTAAGCATAACCAAGACAGTCTTGAAGAAGAACAAATCTGTAGGACTTACACTTACTTATATAACCAAACCTATTATCGATCTATAATAGTTAAGTCAGTGTGGTTGGTATTGGTACAAGGATACACAAAATGAAAGATGGAACAGAATAGAGAGTCCAGAAACAAACCCACACATAATTAGTCACCTGATTTTTTATGAAGAAATACTACAGTGCAGTTTGGAAAGGTAAATGAAGCTAGGTCAACTGGACATCCAAATGGAAAACATAAATGTATCTTGACCTCAGCTTCATACTATATACAAATGCTAATCCCAAATGGATTGTATACCTAAATAAAGAAGGTAGAATAATAAAGCTTTTGGAAAAAAAGGTAAGATCATATATCTATGACCTTAGATTAGGTAAAAATTTCATGAATATACACTAAAAGCCCTACCAGAAAGGAAAAATCTGATGAAGATTTTATTAAAATTAAGAAGGCCCTTTCATCATAATATAGCATTAAGTGAAAAAAACAAGCCTTAGAGTGAGAGAGGAGATTTACAATGCATATATCCAACAATGGCTTATATTCACAATGTATTAAGAACTCCTACAAATCCAAGAAGTAAAAGACAAAAATCTCAAAGGAATATTGGACAAAAGACTAGAGTAATTATTTTAAAACAGTGGTTAAACAAATGATCAATAGGCAGAGGAAAAGGTACTCAGCTTCATTAATCATCAGGCAAATGCACCTTAAAACTACCAAGCAATACTGATAACACACCTACCAATATGGTGAAAATGACAGACACACAAAACCAAGTACGAATGAGATGTGGAGCAAGTGAAACTCTTTCACACCAGAAGTACACATGTACTATGGTACAACCACTTTGGAAAAGTAACTGCCAATATCTGTTAAAGCCGAACATATACATGCCCTGTGTTCTAGAAATTCCACTCCCAACAGAAATGTCCCCAATACAAATGTCCCTATTGTACACCAAAAGACATGCCCAAAAATATTCACCACAGTACTATTCAAAACAGTCAAAACTGGAAAAGGAACCGATTGCCTGCCTATCAAGAGTAGAATGGATATGTTTTATACTCACACGTAGGAACACTATAAACAGTGAGAATAAACATACTAATATTACACATAACAAAATGAACAAATCTCAAACATAATGTCGAGTGAAAGAAGCCAGACACCAAAGAACATATTCTGATTACAGCAATGATATAAATTTCAAAAACAGCGAAAACTCAGATGTAGTGTTGAAATTACAGAAAGTAGTTATCCTTTACTGGGGTAGTGACTGGAAAGGGACACACAAAGAGCTTCTGAGAGGCCATTGGTGTTCTGTTTCTTGTGGTGTGTCAATCAAGCTGCACACTGACAATGTGGGTACTTCTGTTGTGTGTGTTATACTCTAAAAACTAAAACAGAAAAGTCCCTTGGTGATTCTAATATATAGCCAGAATTGAGAACCACTGGTCCAGAGCTCAGATCAGCTTTCTTTTCTCCCTTTCTTCCTTCCTTCCTTTTCTTCCTCCTTTCTTCACCCTGCCCACCATGCTGTCCTCTTCCAAATTCTCTGCCTCCAAAGTGCCAAGCAGTGTTCTGGGTGCAAAAGACACAGAAAAGAAAAAGCTATCATCCTTGCCTTCAAGAAGCTAAAAACTTTCTTGTCAATTAACTTCAGCCTGTCTCCTGACCAAAACACTCACCTGTCTACAATGCAGTGATTACAAGATTATCCCTAATTATGAAGTTATCACTAATTATAAGTGCAAACAAATACTCACATAACCTTCTTGAATAATTGTAGTACTTGTGCACAGAACATGACCATATTATGGTCAAACTCTATTGTAACAGATATTAATTGCCTAGAATTATATTGGATTCCATTTGACCCCAGGAATAACAGAGTATGTACAATAATAAGCTGAGTTACTGGCACCAGGATTCTAGAACCTGCACAATGCTTCAACTGAATCTGACATAAGTACCATTCCACTTCCAGTCCTATTCTCAGTCAACACCACATGCCTTCCTGAGCATAAGTATTACCATCTATTTTCTAGTCTGTCTTTTGCCAGAAGTATGAGAAAATTTGACTTTCTTCCCTCCCCTTTATTATTTCCTGTGCCTCTCTTAACATTCTTGCTCTGAAGTAAATAAACAAAGCAAGATCTCTGCAGAACCTAGACTTTGTGGATTTCCAGAACAGGTCTGTATGCTCATATCTTTGTCCCCAGGCACCTTCGATAACCAAGGTGCCAGCTGACACAGAAAGTCAAAGCAAATCATCTTTATCTTTCACAGCACACTCTGTCTCTTAAAAATGTGGTTATTGATTATTTGACCATAGTCATTATGCCAAGGTTTGTCTTTATAAACAAACAAAAGATGCACTAACCTTGGCCTGCATCCTGCCTTTAGTTCTCACTCCCTCTGACTGCTGTAACCAGAAAATCTAAAAGCTCAGATGGCAAACTTTGCCTTTGCCTCAAATTTCTTTCTGCCTATACCTTCCTTCTAACCCAGATAAGCCATCCTGATGAGAACACTTATAATATTTCAAAGGACATTGATTAGTTCACTGACTCCAACTCATCTTTCAGGTCCCAGACTAAATATTCCCGAGGGTAGCCTCTCTAACCCTTCCAGAATAGCTTAGGTCCCCATATTATAAAATTTCACAGAACCATATAATATTCCTTTATAGGATTTTGTTTAATTACAACTAATCATTTTTTTGTGGTTATTTGTCTTTTTCACCAATGTATCTCCATCACCTGGCACAATGCCTGGAACACAGTGGATGCTCACTAAATATTGTTAAATTAACATGTAAATAAAAGAATAAATGAATGAATGAACGAATAGGTGAGCCTCATAAACAGCCTGTTACTTTTTTCATTGTTGGAAGATATTTTTTTTTTTCTCTAAGAAGTTTTCTCTTATGGTACATAAAGCACATCACCACTTACTTTGTCCTCAGTAGAAATGTATGACAAACAGATGGCTAGCAGCTTCAATGTCAGAGCCCTTTATATAATCATAAATCATGACCAAAATGCTTATTTTGAAAATCTTGCTGAATTTCTCTAAAAAGGCTTAGGTCACAGTGTCAAACTCCAAAAGCAAGGAGGGGTAAGAAATAAAGTCGTCTACATCCTCTGTTCATTAGCATTAGACTAGTACTGGGGACCCTGATGTGTTTGATGATTGTGTTGATATCTTAACCAAGTCCTTCCAACTCTCTGCTCTTCTGTCTCCTCTCTACAAATCATGAAACCGGATGGATCAAACAGAGAATATTCAACATATCTGTAACTCCATATCTTTCTTTCTTTCTTCATTCATTCAGCATAAATAGTTTTGAGAGCATAGATTGAACCCAGTCTTGTGCTAGGCACTGGAGACTCACTGATGATCTGGAGAAAAAGGTCTTGCCTTCAAGAGATTCAGTTAGAATTGGAGAGAAGAGGATGGTTAGAGGATTCTTTCCAGCATAAGAGTTGCCTAGATCAGTGATTTAATATGCATGATAATCAATTGCAGGGTTTGTTAAAGCACGGATTGCTAAACCCCACCTCTAAATTCTGATAGTCTTGGGTGAGTCTCAGTTTCTGCATTTTTAACAAGTTCTCAGGTCATGTTGGTGCTACTGATCTGAGGACCATACTTGGAAAACCACTGACCTGGATGAAGTAAAATATTAAACAAGAACATAGTTCATAGAGCTTAATAAATATTGGTTGGATGGATAAAAGAATGGATCAATCAATCAGCCAATTAGTATAAATTTATCATTACATCAATCGCATAAAACCCTTATAAAAGGAGGCCATAAAGATGGATTTTACAAAGGTTTATTTATTGCTTAGCTATAAAAAACTCTACCTCTTCTTTCTCTGTGGTCACTAACATGACTCATCATTAACAAAAATGGTACAGCTAAAATTAATCAAGCTGCTTTTCCCTATTTATGTCTTGCTCTATCTGGAGTTGCAATGGGCATTGCCTCCTCTGGAGTGTAATTCAGGCTGACTCATTTTCCAATTCACTGACAGAAAGGTCAGCTTGGTTCCAGTTCACCACTGAAGGCATACCAGGAGCTATTGATGAGGAGTTGCACATCAGAGAGATTAACCCACTTCATCTGGGTTTTCTTGACCCCCTTGCCAAGGATTTGGCAAGTCAGTTGGAGTAAAGGTTGAAAACTCACTTTGGCATATGTCTATGGGTTAAATAGGCAGTCAGCAGCATAGAGAATTACAACACTGGCCCAATAGAGTGCTTAAATGCATTAGCTTTGTTTGCATTCAGCAGAGGTGGGGGTAAGCCCTGATTCTGTCACCTGATTCTGAGTTACATGATCAGTACCTCTAATCCTCAGTTCTTTCATCTTGAAAACAGGCACTACAGTAGTAAATAATTCTTAGAATTGTTGCACATATTGCACATAGTGCATTTAGTACAATGCTGACATATTAACCAGTCAACACATTTTAGCTAGCTTTGTTATTCATTAGCTTCTCAAACTTTTTTCATCACATTTATTAATGTTTCGTACATTATTTTTTGTAAATAATATACCTAGAGTTGGCATGTACCCACCAGTTACCTTTAGCTGGGTCAGTAGGAGGAATTTTACTGCTTGGATTTTTAATTCTGAGCCAGAGAATGTAGTGATTCACACACAGCTAACTTCCCTTTGCCACACAGTATAAAGATTTGCACATCATGCCAAAATTCATTCCCTGTCAAAGGTACCCAGAGGAGAGCTGTAGAGGAAGACAGTTGTCTTCTTAAAAATCAGGCTTTAAAACTTAAGTATAATACTTCCAGTTGCTCCCCTCCCCAGGCTCCAAATCTTTTTTTTTTTTTTTTGAATAGATATGAAAGCTGAATGAGGAATGTTTTATATCAGCTCAGGGGTCCAACACACCTGGTTTCCAGTCCTGAAGTTACCATTATAAGCTGTGTGATCTTGGAAAAGGCACTTAAATTATTTACATTTCTGTTTAATCATTCTTATAATAATTACTACTGGAATTATTGTGAAGATTTAATCAGTCAATTCATTTTCCAGTATCTGAAAAATGCTAAGTGCTGCATGTCAGCCATTTGAACTCTTAGCATCTTATCCTATTCTGTGACCCTCATTATAATATTCCTAGATTTATTAAAGGAACCCATGCCCTTTAGGTTTGGAAAGGTTTCAATTACATTCCCTTTCGACCTCTATTTTTTTAAAACAAATAATAAAACCCATAATCCTAGAAAGTCTACATTTCTTTCATCCCTCAAAATGTTGTAGTCACCTGGCAACTTCTCCTACAGCTGCTTCTTCAATCTTTCTGGCAACACTTAATAAGACCTTTTTAAGATAGCCCTTTCATCTACATTGCCAAGTACGGGGCCTTGTCCATAATAGTCACTCAATAAATATCTGTTGAAAAGATGAATGAATAAATGCAGCCAAGACATGCAAAAGTAATCTTAGCATTAAGCTAAAAACAAGGCAGCTTTGTTCCTCTGTAGACATGAGTTGGGGCTCAATTACCACATCCCTTTCAAAGAATTGTTCCAAATCAGTCACTCATAAGGAATTGTATAAAGCCCTATTTATCATAATGCTATTAGAAAACACAAGGGTGGGAAAGCAGACTGTCGCCTCTGCATTGAGTGTCTTTTGGTTCTTACTCTGGCCAAAAATCCATGTCATCTAGACAGAGCCAAGATCAAAGGGCACTCATCTCCAGGTGCCTTTGTTGGCTGAAAATTGGCAGCAACTCAAGCCGTTTAGAACTGCTTAGTGAGCCCTTAAAAATAAATTAGATCATTTTGCTCCCTGTTTAAAACTACCCAATGATATTCTGTGACACTTAAAATAAAATCCAAACTCCTCACCACAACTGAAAAGGTCCCCTTTGATCTGAGTCCTGACTACCTTTCTACTCAGCTATTGTTTTCTCAAAGAGCCATCCCCTTTCACTTCCCCATCCCCAGTGGACACTCTTTATCCCTTAGGACAGAGGTCCACAAACTTTTTCTGTGAAGAGCCAGAGAGTCAATATGTTAGGCTTTGGGGGCCATACTGTCTCTGCTACAACACTCAGCTCTGCCATTGTTGTATGAAAGCAGTTACAGATAATGTGTAAATACATGATTTCCAGTTGGCTATGTTCTAATAAAATTTTATTTACAAAAACAGGAAACCAACTGGAATTGGCCTGTGAACCATAATTTGCCAACTCCTTCCCTAAGATAAGACTCCTCCCATCACACTGTATCCTCATATCCTACTTTAGTTGCTGTAGAATATTTTCACATTTGTTACTTACCTGGTTCAGCTACTAGGATGTAGCCTTCATGAGGACAGGATCTTCATTTTGTTGACTGCAATATATTCAGCACCTAGGACAGTTCCTAGTGCATAATGTCTGGCAAGTGTTGAATCGAATGACCTCAATTTCGATTACTTCTGCTCTCATTCACTACCCAGAGCTCCTTTCAGTTCTCAAGACACTTCAGGCTCATTCTTGCCTCTTAAACTTTGCATCTGCCTTTGCCCTATTCTTGAGGCATCCTCTTCCCTTATATTTAGGGAATGAAAGAAAGGAGGATCTCCTTTCATTCATTTCATCTCAGATCAAATGATACCTCTTTAAACTAGCCCTTCCTGATAATCCTCAACAAAGCTTCCCAGAAGCCTCAGCCTCTCTGTTTTATTTTCTCCATAACATTTATTAAGAACTGGAATTGTTTCTTTTACCTGATTCTTGTACATCCTCCCCTATGATTCCAGAGAGTTTCTCAGCCTCCTCAAAATCTAGAAAAGGATATGACACATAGAAGGTTTTCAATAAATATTTGTCTAGAACAGTGCTTTCCAAACCTTAGTGTGTATCAAATTCACCTAAAGATACTGTTTCAATGCAAATTCTGAGTCAGTAGGTCTGGGGCAGGACCTTGAAACTCTGCATGTCTTACAAGCTCTCCAGAGATGCTGATGTTGCTGGCCCATGGACTACACTTTGAGCAGTGAGGGTCTAGTGAATGCTTTTGACTGCCAGAAAAATGTACTCACCTCCAGGACAGAAAGTGGAATGTAGACTGAGGATCCTTCAAAATCCATCTGTGGCAGCCTGAGCCGAAGATCAAAGTGAGAGACCAATTCCATCCTTAAAAGGCACATCCAATGCAAAATGATAAGGACAAATTTTCCTGAGTCACTTAAGTGGTTTTGGCCTCAGGCACCAGGTCTTCAATGAAAGGGAATTGGCAACATTCTCCATATTAAATTCACCTTGAAAATGCTGAATCACTCATGGGGAACCAAAATGAATCTGTCTTCATTCCGTGTTCAGTCATGTCTTTCTTTCAACCATTCTATTGCATATATTAGGAGAGTTACCTCCTCTACACCTCACTGTGATAACTCTGAAAGACCTCATGTTTCTGCAGGGCCACCAACCATACTGTTTGTGTTATATGGTGCTGATGACCTGAAAGAGGACTCCGTACCTCACAACTGAAAGGGAATGTATCCAACAGGGAAACACAATATGGCAGAGTAATTAAGAGCTATTGCTCTGGAGTCTGATTACCACTCAATCTTTGTGTGACCTTCACCATACTACCTACAATTGTAATGCTTCAGTTTCTCCCTTTTAAATGGGATAATAATGAAACCTGACACTGAAGGTTGTTGTGATGATTAAGGGAGGTAATCCCTCTAAAGAACATGGCCTAGTGCATGGCAAATGTGCATATTAATGAATATTAGCTGGAATTCTTATTCTGCTCCATCATAGAATATTGTTGTCTTGTTTATTGAAAGTTATCTCACATTCTAGAGTTTGCAATGTGGCTTTGAATATGATTAACACAATTATTTTAACATAATAATTAAAATATAGAATGCTTACTGTGCATCAGGCAATATATTAAGTGTTAATTTTTCTCACCTAATCCTGAAATTAAATCTATAATGTGAATATTGGTGTCCAAATTTTGCAGATGGGGAAATTGAGGTTTAGGATGGTGAAGAGAGTTTTTAAAGATCATTCAGCTAATATGATTAAAGACCTGAGCCCAGGTTTGGCTGATCTTCAGGCTCCAGTTCTTAACCACAACGCTATACCTTGCTTGTTATTTCATACATATCAGTATAGATTTAAATGTCCTGACTCTGAAACAGGATATATTTCCCTCACAACACCAACTCTTTGGGTAGCTTTCTCTCCTGTTAGAGAGAGAGTTCTGACCAGTGGCCATTAAACATACTTCCAGGTCTGGCAACCAGATTCCCAGTTCTATTCTGGTGGTTTTTGTTAGTTTGTCTTCCATTTGTTTGTTTAACTCTTGTCTTTATTTTAAAAAAGTCCTGTTTGATAGCACTTTGGTCCCATGAACATCATGACTTCCATTCCCAAGGGCACTTCTTGATGGCCATGTTGTCTCTTACATTCCAGTTTTGTGTTGACAACTATCAACCATTCCAAAATTTAGTGGTGTAAAACGACAGTAGATTCTGTGTGTCAGGAATTCTGAAAAGGCAAAGTAGGCACAGCTCTTCTCTTCCTACAACATCTAGGACCCCAGTTAAAAATACTTGGGACTAAGGGACAACTCTAACATCTAGGAGCTGGAGTGGTTTAGCAGCATCTCCACTCATGCCTGGAACATGAAATAGGATGAATCAAAAGCTGAACTGAGCTAGGAGCATGGACCAGAGCACATACATGCAGGATTTCCATGTGGCTTGGGCTCCTCAGAGCATGGCAGCTGGGTTCTTAAAGGTGATATCACAAGTGGGAGGAGCTGAAGAACAAGCATTTTCAGACTCGGCAATCATATAGTGTCACTTTTATTTTGTATTTTGTGGTACAAGTAAATCAATAAGAAATGGCTAGATTCAAGAAAAGAGAATTAGACACTATCTCTTGATGGGGGAAGTAAGATCACAGTGTTGAAGAGCATGTGTGATCAGAGGTATTGTCTCTTGATTTTTTTTTTATTATACTTTAAGTTCTAGGGTGCACAATGTGCAGGTTTGTTACAAATGTATACTTGTGCCTTGTTGGTGTGCTGCACCCATCAACTCATCAGCACCCATCAACTCATCATTTACATCAGGTATAACTCCCAATGCCATCCCTCCCCCCTCCCCATAATAGGCCCCGGTGTGTGATGTTCCCCTTCCATTGTCCAACTGATCTCATTGTTCAATTCCCACCTATGAGTGAGAACATGC
>NW_012115821.1:9106745-9107086 GCF_000951035.1 Colobus angolensis palliatus
ATACAATCATGTCATCTGCAAACAGGGACAATTTGACTTCTTCTTTCCCTGACTGAATACCCTTTATTTCTTTCTCATGCTTGATTGCCCTAGCCAGAACTTACAACACTATGTTGAATAAGAGTGGTGAGAGAGGGCATCCCTGTCTTGTGCCAGTTTCCAAAGAGAATGCTTCCTGTTTTTGTCCATTCAGTATGATATTGGCTGTGGGTTTGTCATGAATAGTTCTTATTATTTTGAGACACATTCCATCAATACCGAATTTATTGAGAGTTTTTAGCAGGAAGGGCTGTTGAATTTTGTCAAAGGCCTTTTCTGCATCTATTGAGATAATCATGTGG
>NW_012115821.1:9109193-9152983 GCF_000951035.1 Colobus angolensis palliatus
AGATCTTCCTCCATCCCTTTATTTTGAGCCTATGTGTGTCTCTGCATGTGAGATGGGTCTCCTGAATACAGCAAACTGATGGGTCTTGACTCTTTATCCAATTTGCCAGTCTCTGTCTTGCAATTGGACCATCTAGTCCATTTACATTTAAGGTTAATATTGTTATGTGTGAACTTGATCCTGTTATTGTGATGTTAGCTGGTTATTTTGCTCGTTAGTTGATGCAGTTTCTTCCTAGCATCGATGGTCTTTACATTTTGGCATGTTTTTGCAATGGCTGGTACTGGTGTGTGATCAGAGGTATTTTCATGGAAATCTTTGAAATATATAATTTGCTGTAACCTTCAACTCTACACTTTCCCTGTTTCATCATACGTCATCATCTTGAACATCAAATGTCTTGCAATAGACTTTCCTGCCAGCCTCAAATTTCTAGAAATGAGGAGAAAAAGAACTTACCTAATGTATTGAACACCCCTCGGGAAAAATTCACTTTCCTGTGTAGCTTGCCTTCAAGACATGACCCATAGTATTTAATAGAGATTTTCGGAATTTCTAAGGGATCTTTCTTAAATAAAATCAAGGAAGTCCTGACATCTAAAAGAGTCTTACTAAATAACTGTACCACATATGAGTACCTATAAGGCTACTCTTGACATGTATAGAATTCTCACAAGCCAATGGAGTCAATTTTATTCCAAGTTCTTTATAATAATGAGAAAATTGAGGATTAGAGACCCTAGGTAGCAGGTCAAGTTTCACCCAGTAAAAAGTGGTAGAGCAAGGATTCTGGCCCAACTCTTTCAGACAACCATAGCCATTCAGTGATAATCTTCGTTGGAGATCAGTTAGTTTCAAACTCATTTTATCAGTCAGGACTCTTGGCTCCAGGTGACAAAATAAACAACCAAAGTTGGTTCATATAAGTAGCAAGTCATGCCAGTTATAGGAGCTTCAGGCATGGATAGATCCAGAAGCTCCAACGATAACATCATACATTTTTCTCCATCGTTTCTTCTTCTTTTTTTGGTTTTAAATAGGCACTCCTCATATGATAGAGATGGCCACAACCAGCCACAGGCTTATATCCTACCACTTAAGCAAAATCAACATACATTAATCTTCCTTTCCCTATGAATTTGAGGAAGAGTCTCTTTTATGCCTTATCTGAATTAAACTCTAATTGTTCTCAGTTGGCTTACAGCCCATTTCATTCACACCAATCCCATGTGAGGAGGGAGATGAAATGAAGTGGTTGGCCAGGCCTGAGACAGGCCTTCAAAAGAAATGCAGACTGTGCATAGAGGAGGAGTTTCCCAAAAGAATATCAGAGTGAAGTGTCCAATGGCAAAGTAATGGACACTAAGCAGGCAAAAACATCAGGTGCTGACTACATCCTCATTTTGCAGATGGATAAGCTTGTAGCTGGCAAGACTGATTCTTATTCCATTTTTATCTGTTCCTTCCCTCTGGCTCCCAGTGTTCTATTATTGCATCTGTTCCTCTTTCCTTAGAGGAAAAGAGTTGACAAATTTATTCACACTAAAGTGTGAGTCACTCAATCACCAAGAATCCTTGCATTCTAGTTTCTATAATGAGAATTCACTCATTTGACTCATATCTATTAAGCATGCACTATTTGGCAGGCTCGTGCTAGGGAACCACAGAAGATACAGAGGTGAAATAAGACAGGCATTTAAGGGGTACCAACATACAGTTAGCTAGAAGAAATAAGTTCTAGTATTTGATAGTACAGTAGAGAAATTACAGTAAAAACAGTTTATTGTATATTTAAAAATTGCTAGAATAAAAGAATTGTAATGTCCCCGATGCAAAGAAAAGACAAATATTTGGAGCGCTGGATATCCCATTTACTCTGATTTGATTATCACATATTGTATACAGGTATCAAAATATCACCCCCAAAATATGTACAACCATTATACATCTATAAAAATATAAATACAAAAATAAAGCAATGCCTTAAAAGGCAAATTTTATAAATGTATTAATATTGTAATAGAAAAAACAAACTGTATTTTCATTTTTAAAATGTTAAGATCATCAGGGAGAGGGAAAATATGCCAGTATTTTCACACTTAAGGAGTTCATTAAAATTGCTTGGAGCTGATTTCTGTCACCCAACTCCAAATCCAGAGATCTAATTCAACAGGTCTGAAGAAAGATCCAGGAACCTGAATTTTATAAAACATTCCTAGGTGATTTTGATGAAGATGGTCAGAGGATCTTATTTTGAGTTCCTCTGGCTTAACCCAAAAGGATTATTCTCTAGAGGCTACATTTCTGGAACTATTGAGTCTCTCCTAAAAAAGAGAAATCTTGGAGCAATACCTTACCCTTCAAAACATACTGCATAAGCAGCACCGAATCCTTACGTTTCATAAAGCACCCACTTCCTCCAAGTTGGGATTTGCAATGTGGATGGATGATTCCTTATGGGCATGTGACATATTATAGCAGATGCTCTTGGTGCCCTGCCCACATCCCTGTAGTATCAATCTCTTCATAATGGAGAGTGTTACTGTGAACACATGTGCCTCTCTGCCTGGGGTTTTTTTCCTGGCCATGGGAGCACATTTGGCCCATGCAGGTCCAGGTGAAAGACTGGACAGTGAATGCCCCTAGAATAGCCTTCACCCAATGCCTACTATTTTCCTGTCCATTGAGAGATGTGAGAAATGTTTTCCATGGTCTCTGAGTTACCCAAAGGTATTAAGCTTCAGCTGCCCACAGTGGTAACTGGCTTGTGAAGTTCCCTTCATTGGCTTTCTTCCCTATCTCATCTCACATTCCACTCTTCTCCTAGTGTTTCTTGTCATCACTTCCTCTGTAACTGACTAGCACCTTAATGCTTGTCTCAGGGTCATCTTGGGAAGACCAAAGTGAACACCCTTCTATGTTTAATTGTAAAAGTCATGTGGTTATGTGCTGTGTTTAACATAGTTCTTAGAAAGATTAAGTGCTGACAATTGCCCTCAGATTACATAACCAAAGAATTCCTTCCAGTCAAGTATCTAAAGAATCAAGCCAAGACTTACATTAGAATAGATTCCTCAATATCTCTAACACACAAAGAAGCACACATGCCCTCAGCTATCAAGCAGAAGCTGAAGGCCTTATTACCATTGCAATTATTATTATTACCATTAACTCTGGAAAAAGGTCTCAGCCCAAATCATGCTAAACAATTATTCCAAAAAGGAAGTGGGGAAGAAACAAACTAATATTAAAATGTTATTGTACTAAAATAGTCATAGAAAGTGCAAAGAGTGGGTTTATTATGCAGAATGCATTCAAGTATGATTAGCTGTTTGGTAGAATATAAAGAAGAAAAAAGTGGAAAAAGCCCAGGAAAGAACAGCCAGACCCAAAGATTTACTTAAAGTATAGATAGAAAACTGCTTCTTGGGATTTAGATGTTGAGGCAGAACTGCATCTCCCTTCTTTATCTACTTTCAAATGGTAACAAATCATTCTGATGATAATTGCAGAATATGTCTATTTATGGCAATCTGATAGCCATGGAGATCATCTCATTTTGTATTCTATTGATTACCTTCCAAAATGATTAATGGGTTTTCAGAAGAACTCAGAGAATAAATAATAACTTCAATGCTTTGTCCCCTGATATGAAGAGAAAAAGAAAATAAAAATACTTCTTGAATGAATACATAAGGAAGAAGACAAAATAAGTATTCAGAGAAGGAGGTTGGAGGATAAGTGTGTGTGTGTGTGTGTGTGTGTGTGTGTGTTTGTGAAGGAGAGCTCTTTCAGACAAACACTCAGAATTTGTTTTTGCTTCCTGCTATAACCTCCAGGGAGAGATCAGTTTAGAAATTTGTTTTCAGTTCAACAATACAGACCTCAGTTGGGTTGGAGAAGAAAACACATAGTTGAAAAGTTTGTAAAAACAGCTTTACTGTGTGTGTGTGTGTGTTGTTGTTGTTGTTGTTGTTGTTGTTGTTGTTTTGAGTATTTCAGATAGGTGATACTCTTCTGAAATCATTTATTCAATATTTTAAAAAAATATCATTAAATCCATTCTTTGACAGCTCATTGTAACAAAACCAACTGTTTCCATTAGGATTCTTAGTTTTCAAACAACAGAAATATTGATGAGTCTGGCTAGTTTAAGCACAAAGTAATTCATTGGCAGGACTGGGGGAAACTCAGAATTAAGGGAAAAACTGAAGAACTGTACAGAAGGCTACCAGAGGCCAGTGATGCTCTGGGAATGCTGAAAATAGAAACAGATTGACAAACTCATCAGCCACCACTGCTGGGATGAACCACTTCCACTGCTTTTGCTGCCCTCCCTCATGTCACCTCATTAAAGAAGAAGAATACCAGGAAATAATCACCTGTCCAGCTTGGGTCACAAACCACCTCTTTGGCAAAGGGACAGCAGGATATCTGGAATGTGAGTTACCAAGATGGTATGCAATGGTGGAGAAATTCTCCAGAAGAAAATTAGGTACAGGAGCCAGATCAAGGGGAACCATACAGCAGAGTCTCAGGACGAGGCTAGAGGTATTGAAAAATGATTAATGATTACTGAGTAACAGGTTTTTTAAAAGGGTACCAGCATTTGACCACTTCATGTCACTATCTCATGGTCTTGCTGATTTGCTGTCTTGCCTAAAATATTTTCTTTAATGCCATCATAGCCATCATGCCAACATTAAAATATTTGCAGAAGGGCATCATTTTGGGAGAATATGATTCCTCATCCCCCTGTCACTACTGACTGACTTGTGCACCCCCAAACCTGAAGCTCTGCTTTCCTTTCCTGTTTATCCCTCCAAACTCTAAACACAGGAGCTGCCCTGCCAACCTGCTCTGCCTCTACTGGTGCATATGGTGGTTAAGGACTTGGGTTTGAAGATCAAATTGCAACTCTCTGAGTTCTAATACAAGACCAATTGTTATATGCTAAGAAGTTGACGTTATATTCCCCATGTTAGGTATTTTATATCTCTAGTCACCTCTGTGCAGGTAAACCCAACGGTTTAAGACTAAAAATAATAATGGCAATACAACAGTCTTTGGTGTCCAGCTGGATATATTCCAAGGCCTTTGTAAACCACCAAACTATCAAATATACCTCTTGAAATTATACCTTCCCCACAAAATGAAAAAAACAATAACTGGTAAACTATAAATAATCCCCTCAGTCTTTAATGATTCTAGAAATATGGGACTAAAGTAATTTATAAAGCCATTAGAATTAATATTTGCTGGAACACTCACTGAAGCAATTTCACAGATCACTTTTTCTTGTTTTCATAATAATGTAGAGATCTAACTCACTGCTGAATATAACCTTCCCTTCTTTGATGTCTCCAATACATGTCATGTCCAGATAATAACTCCCAATTTTGCAAACTTTTTCATGTCCCCCGCCAGTGCTGGAGGGTATACGGGGAGAGGAGCAGATAATGAGCTGGGCTCTGGAGTCAGATTTCCCAGATTCAAATCCTGGCTCTGACACTTAGTACTGCGTGAGCTTGAGAAGACCTCACTTTCATAAGCCTTGTTTGTATGACTTCCCTCATCTGTAAAATGGGGTAATGACAATATTTTTGTGTGTTAATTCATTTAAAACACTTAATAAACTGGTATTTCATAACTACTTAATACATATTACATATTACTTTTTTCAAAAAAGCTCTTGAAAATAATTACATTAGGGAACCATTTTTTCTCAAAGGTGTGTAGAGAACAGCAAAGTACCTTGAAATACATACACGGCACTGGGTGTTCAGCGAGAGCCTCCCTTGCTAAGTAGGTGACTCTTTCCCCAACACAATGCATATTTGTGTCTTAACAAAATTAAAAATTTCTGTATGGCATCAGTCTTCCCAGTCACTTACAAATAAACAACTAAAATGCTAAATCCATATGCACCAAGGATCTAACACAGACTTGACAAAAAATTAGAGAGTCAGATAGTAAACTTTTAGAAGGAATGTTCATGAAATAGAACCTTGCTTTGTGACAAAGGAAAAAAAAACATATTAAAGTTTGCGACAAGGTAATTCAAACATAACCGAGCTACAGAATGCTGTACATGAAACAATACAATCCTCTGAGTGACTTAAAACTTCAGGGTAAATACAAGACCAATTAGTTCAATTCACTGAAGCAATCATTCCACAATGATAGTGTAGAGTTTCCTAGGAAACGCATTGAAGCTGCAGAAATGGAGGTAGTGTATAAAAAATAAATAATAGTCTCATGATTGCTTGTTCTCATCAGACGGTTGGCTTTAAAGTATGGAAAACACATTCATGGTAAAGTCTATATTACTGCTAATAAATTAACACAATGGTATCGTAAAAACACTAACTGATAACAGCTATTTGGTGTCAGGATTTCCCATTCATTTTCATGGGAAATACTCTCCCAAGTTCATAATGAGAAGTTGCAAATGCTAACTCAAACTCAGAGCCTATCTATATACAGAATGTGCATTCAATAGAAATGTGATACAGTTTATAAGTGGCCTTAGGGAAGATATGTGACTCCAGTTAAATAAGGAACCAAAAGACGTCAAATAAATATTCCTCTCAAGGACTCTTCTCAGCCCGAGAGGCCCTGCAGATTTAGCAAGAGGGAAATTTACTAGTAAGCATTTTACCTCTTTGGCAACACTATAGAGGAGTATCTTTCTATCTGTGGAGATGTACTTGATCTATTCCTGAGCCCTTCCACACGGCCTTGGGTTTTATTAATTAGGATGATGATCAAAAGATCTCTCCACTTCTACACTCAGGTGTCATAGCACCAAAACATAGCAGCATTACTCATTCAGTCCTTGAAGTTACCCATTCTCCTTGCATTAGATCTTTACTTAAAATACAAATACCCCTGGGAAGATGAAACACATTATTACCATTGCCTTATGAGTTAATCCAAGGCAACTGAAAGCTATTAACACATGGGGAAAATATATAAAAATACATATATCTGTAGTATTGAGGGGAGGGTGGTGACAATGTAAAGCAAAAAGAAATGTAGTTGAGATAGTTGAGTGGACACAAAATATTGTTCCACTTGGATGACAAATTTTCAAATTATGATAAATGAGACTATTTTCAGCAAATAATTACATCCTTCCTCTCACCCCACTTTAAGTGGAACACTTCCCTGCCTCAACGACTTTGGACCTGACCATGTAACTCACTTCTCCAATAAAATGTGGTGGTGACAGAAGTAGAGGCCTCCCTGATGTTTTCGTGTGTTGGCTTGCTGTCTTGGTCTCCTGCCATTCATCAAGAGAGGAACATTCCCAGGTAGGCACTGACCCAAAAACTGTGAGCAGAACTGAACCAAACCCACAACCTTGAGTGAACCAAGCCCAGCCCATGCATAGCAGGATACAGAGCCATCTCTGCTTACCTTCAGCCCCTGGAAAAGTAAACTAAATGTTTATTATTGCAAGCCACTGAGTTGTGGGGTGACTTGTTATGCAGCCTTATTGAACAATAATTGTTAATAATTAAACATAAATTGACAGATGAACAACAACAGCCTATGCCAGTTGAGCCCTGACCTTGTGCAAGGCACTAGACTAAGGACTTGAGATTCATGATTTGTTTCAATTCTTACACAGTTTGGAGGGGTGGGTTCTGTTTTCCTATTTAAAAAGTTAGATGACTGACCTAAAGTCACACAATTAGTAGGTGGCAAAATTGAGATTTAAATCCAGGGCAATCTGATTCTAATACCCATTTTCCAACATACTACACTGCCTTTCTGAGTTCTCATTTGTGTCAGTGTGGAAGGGTTAGATCCCATTATTTTACTCATCTTGATTTCCTTTGTATTACATTAATAACTATTTATTGAGTACTTACTACATAGCAGGCATTGAATCTGACACATAGTAAACACCCATTGCTTAAATCTAAGTTAGCTACTATTATGAATTTTACTATGTGGATATGTGAAAAAATTTTAAACAGACAATGAGATATTAAAACAAAAATGGGAGAAAAATCATGTGGTCCTACGAATAATATATCTTATGTAACTAAAGAAAGACACTACCCATAATTGTTCATGTTACATAATTGATTGCCAACAAATAAAATCTGAGGTTTAATTTTATTTTCAGAGCAAGGAAATTAATTTAAAACCTAGTAAACATTTTACCACCTTTCTCACTGACATCTTTTATATTCCAAACTATCTCTTGAACCCTAAGATTGTTTTAAAAACGAAACCAAAAAACCCCCCCAAACATAACATATAATTTTCTCATTCTCTCTTGTTCTCTTTGCTTCTGATCCTTCTAACCTGAGAAATTAAATGGAGAGCAGAAAGCAAGCTTTTGGATAGAGAAAAAATTCCTATATGCTAAAATAATATTCTAGAGTATACAAGGAAAACATTCTTTTTCATAAATAATTTTGAAGGTTTTAACAGTAAAAAGGGACAAAGTATCTAGATACCAAGCACTAATTGCCTAATTCTAGGAATCTTAACATCATACATTTAAGTAAATCACAGTAAGTGTTTGCAATGTCCCTGGTTACACAGCTAGTAATGTTCAATGAAGTCTTAGAATCAAGGTTCTCCTGACCCAACAAATTGGGCATCTTGTTTTGCCAGCATCAGGTCAGAATTAAGAAAGTGATCAAGGTTATTCTGGGCCTACAGTCATAAACACAAACACCTACAAGAGTCATTCAGGTGAGGTAAATGAGTGGAGGTGGCTGGGGTCAGACCACAGAGAGTGGAGAGGACCATGGGGAAATGGAAAGGCAATTGCTGTGGCAGGCACTATTACCTGCCCAACCACAAGTTATTCCTGACTTGCTAACACAGTCCTGATTTTATTCAGGTGATAGTGTTCCCAACCCCAGGGGATAGATCAGCACTAGTGTAAACAAATCATGGGTAATCCCATTATCTTTTGCTGACAGCTAGGGGTGTCCATCTGTTGTAGCTCTGACCAGTGAGAACAAAGGGAAGACCAGACATTACTTCTAGGGAAAATTTCTCTTCCTGAAAAATAAAAGAATAGATGGACAAGGAGCACCCCCACGTTTTTTTGTTTGTTTTTTGTCTTTTTTTTTTTGACAAGGTCTCACTCTGTCACCCAGTCGAGAGTGCAGTGGTGCAATCACAGCTCACTACAGCCTTTACTTCCCAGGCTCAAGCAATTCTCCCACCTCAGCTTCCCAAGTAGCTGGGACTACAGGTGCACACTGAACTTTAGCCCAACTAAAGGTTTTTGAGGCTTTTTTGGTATATTTTTGGTAGAGACAAGATTTCACCATGTTGCCCAGGCTGGTCTTGAACTCCCGAACTCAAGCCATCCACCTCTGCTTCAGCCTCCCAAAGTGCTAGGATTACAGGCATTATTGCGGGACCCTTGTTCTACGTATAATTTGTGCTATTGGTTTATTGTTCATGTGTAAAATTGGAAAAAATATTCAATCCAATCATAATCAGCACCAAGCTATGATTGCCATGGTTCATTTAAATCAGAGAAAACGGGGAGATGCAGGGAGACCCCCTGAAACTTGCTACGAAATAAAGGATGAAATGCTCCTCATTATTGTAAATACAAAAATTGCATGCAGGATTGTGTAAAGACAATGCCAGGTTGCACTGCCAGAATGAACCAACAGCATGTGATGTGCTTCCCCTGCAGAGAGCCTATCAATGGACGTGCAGTCAGGGAGGTTTCACATCACCAAGATTTCTATCCCAGAAAAGCAGATGTTCATAGCTCTGGGAATGGAATGCAACCCTCGTGGAGAGCCTATAAACGGATGCAAGGAGGGGGCACCTGTCCATATGGATAAGATAGAGCTATAAACATCCTCATCTTGCCACGGCTCTTCTAGGCCTCTTTAGGGTTAAGGCATACTCCCTTCTAGGAAATTCTGGTCTAACCGGTTGTCTAACTTCACGTCCTGTTTCTATGAATTGTTTGTAACCAGCTTTTGCTGCAGCTGTTACTGCTGATTACTATCTTGCTAATCATAGGTTATGGAAAGACTGTGTTCCTGTTTTAAGGCTCTGTTGGAAATTACTGATGCACACACTATATTGTAAATTCTTATCTCTGTATACTGTACTTCTGCATACAGATGTTATGTTAAAGAACTACTTCATCCCCATGTGACCATCTCACCTCATAATCAAATGACCCTAAATCCCTCACTAACCTACCCCTGCCCTCACTAAACTTAATAATAAATACTGGCACATCCAACACATTGTTGGCACCATGGGACCAGAAGGCAGTGACCCCCTTGGACTCAGATTTCACTATCTTGTGTATGTCTATTATGTCTTGACCTGCCGATCTTGAAACAAAGAGAGAGCCCCATTGCATTGCGGGTGCCCACATTGGGTGCCAGATATTGTGGGATCTGACTAGCAGCCCGCAATGCAATGGGGCTCTTTGTTCCCAGGCGGATCGGCAGGTCGAGAAATAATAGACACACACAAGATAGTGAAATCTGAGTCCAGGGGGGTCACTGCCTTCTGGTCCAACGGTGCCAACAATGCGCTGGATGTGCCAGCATTTATTATTAAGTTTAGTGAGGGCAGGGGTAGGTTAGTGAGAGATTTAGGGTCATTTGATTATGAGGTGAGATGGTCACATGGGGATGAAGTAATTCTTTAACATAACATCTGTATGCAGAAGTACAGTATACAGAGATAAGAATTTACAATATAGTGTGTGCATCAGTAATTTCCAACAGAGCCTTAAAACAGGAACACAGTCTTTCCATAACCTATGATTAGCAAGATATTAATCAGCAGTAACAGTTGCAGCAAAAGCTGGTTACAAACAATTCATAGAAACAGGACGTGAAGTTAGACAACCAGTTAGATCAGAATTTCCTAGAAGGGAGTATGCCTTAACCCTAAAGAGGCCTAGAAGAGCCGTGGCAAGATGAGGGCGTTTATAGCCCTATCTTATCCATATGGACAGGCGCCCCCCTTGCATCCATTTATAGGCTCTCCACGAGGGTTGCATTCCATTCCCAGAGCTATGAACATCTGCTTTCCTGGGATAGAAATCTTGGTGATGTGAAACCTCCCTGACTGCACGTCCATGGATAGGCTCTCTGCAGGGGAAGCACATAACGTGCTGTTGGTTCATTCTGGCAATCCAATCTGGCATTGTCTTTACACAATCCTGCATGCAATTTTGTATTTACAATAATCAGGAGCATTTCATCTTTTATTCTGTAGCAATAGTTCCAGAGGGTCTCCCTATAAGGCTTGAGCCACTGGGCTTGGCCAGAGCACTCCTGCAGCACTCCTGTGGATGACCTCTTTTCCTTCTTACTGATGTGATAAGAAACAAAACAAAACAAAATCAAAACAAACCAAACCAAACCAATAAGCAAGAAAACCCCTAATACATTGAGGATGGCAGCAAATGATTGATAGAAGATACCACTGTTAATCTCCTGAATGGAAACCAGACAAACCTTATCTCCAGACTCATTGTTGAGCAAACAATGAATATCTCTGTGGTTTAAACCTCTATTGCTTGCAGCAGAATATATTCCTAATTGCTCTGTTTCCCAACAAAAATAGGTCTCTCTGACTATCGAATGTCGGAACACAGGCCCAGAGTTGCCACATTTTCTAATAAACGAAAAATCTGGATTTCTAACATGTAAAATCACCTGTTTTAAAAATACTGGCAACTAAATCAAATTATTAAAATATTGTCCATACTCCACAAAAGACACCATCAGGCCAAAGAGCTATAATTCTTGAGGGGTGTGCATATCAAGTTTGTAAACTCTGCCCTAACTTAATCACCCTGTTTGATGGTTGGTCGTACAGAAACCTCACAAAAAAAATACAATCAAAAAGCAATTATTATTAGCGCTGAATCTTGCAGATATAATAATCCAGATTTGCCTTCCTAGATTCAAGAAGAAAAGGAATGATTTCTCCATAAAACTAAGCTGGGATTTAAAAAGAAAGTTGAATTATTCAGTCAGAGAAGATTGAATCTGTTCAGACATTTCAATGGGTCTTTTTTCCAAACTGATTTGTCATTCTTTTGATATTATCTCAGAAACTGATTACAGAGCTACTTGGAACTCAGGGTTCATGCAACTCTCATCAAAACAGGAAGAATAGAAGGCTCTTTATATGTCAATAACCAAACCAGAGACCTCCTGCTACTGCCAGGTTTATTGTGTGGCTTCAGATACTGCTCCCGAGTGGAATAAAAATAGCAGCAATGATAGCAACAGCAAATAATAACAACAATGGCCTCCATCCAATCAAAGCATTGAAATGTATCTCTGTTGTTTTCATATTGGGAGACTGCCCTCTCCTGCTCCATTTGTTACTGATGAAACTGTAAATCCCAGGGACTTGCCTACCTCATACACGCAGGGGAAAGCACATGACCCAGGTCTGGCCAATTATCTTCCTGTGTGATTGGTTGGAGAAATGCGTATGTAGAAAGATGGGCATGATCAAAGAGATGGGCACATGGGAAAATCAGAGTCCCTTTTATGAGCATCACTGTATATACAGAGAAGAATAGTCTCTTGCCTCCTCCATCACCTTAAACTGAGAAGAAGAGTGCTGTGCAATACCAGACACCACATAACCATCACATGCATAAAACATGTCTTAAAAAAAGAAAAGTCAAGTGATTTGTGTGTAGCCTAGAGTTGGGGACAGAGCCAAAGCCCACATGACAGCACTTAAATTCCTAGATCTAACTGTGTCTGAAAGAAGCTTACCCCTGGGATGTTTCAATTAAGTAAGCCAATGAATTGCTGGAGAAATACTGCTAGAGAATGGTAACAAAAGGTTATGATTAAGCAACTGAATGTAAACCATAATTAATGGCAGAGAATTGTAGAAAAGCCATTTTAATCTATATGCCTGCTAGAAAATAGTCAAGGAAAGGACAAGGAGTGTTTTTAGGAGCTACAACGAAAAGAAATAAGTAATGCAGTGTATAGAGATGATACATGATAAAGAAACTCAAACATCCTTGCTTCATATTTTAAACAAGTGTCCCTATCTTGAACTGTCTGTCTTCTTTTTACTCTTCTTTCCCCCTTCTACCTCCAAGTAAGATGTGTGTTTTGCAGACACAAGGGTATGACCTCCAGTAGGTGAGCTCCATGAACAGGCATCTTACAAGCCAGAAAAACCTTGACTCTTTCTTAAGTCTTGTCCCTTGTTCATTGTTAACAATTACATTATTTCACTGGCAAGGAGGAACAAATATTTGATCCATTCTGAACACAGGCTTTAGGATCAGGTAGATTTTGTCTGGCTCTGTACATAACTAGCTATGATACTCAGATAAGTTACTTAAAACCCCAAGATCCTTAGTTTTCTCAGAAGTAATACATGTTCTGGTGAGCATTCCACAAGGTACTGTGTGTAAAAGTGTGCAGCATGATGCCACGCGTATTGTATAAGCTCAGTCAAGAGGTGTTCAGCACTTAGTCCCCTTTCCTCCATTATTTCCTTCTTGTTCTCAGGTTATTTCTTAATCTCTTGGTTTGCTTTTCTTGTTATTTCTTCTTTTATCAAAGTTTTCTCTCACCTTATTTGTGTTCCATATCGTGTTTTTTTTTTAATTTTTAAATTTTTATTTATTATTTTTAAAGTCTTTCTCTGTCACCCGAGCTGGAATGCAGTGGTGCCACAGCCTCCACTTCCTGGGGTCAAGCAATTCTCCTGCCTCAGTCTCCTGAGTAGCTTGGATTGCAGGTGCCTGACACCATGTCCAGATAATCTTTTTGTATTTTTAGTAGAGACGGGGTTTCGTCATGCTGGCCAGGCTGTTCTCAAACTCCTGACCTCAAGTGATCCGCACTCCTCGGCCTCCCAAATTACTGAGATTCCAGGCGTGAGCCACCGCTCCCAGCCTCCCATAATGTATTATAGCATGCTGGAGAACACATGCTTGATGGAGTAGTGTTCACGAAATCCTCTTCCAAGACTTATGCCTTGAGCTCCCAAATTGTACCTCCAGCTGCTACTTTCAAATTTACACTTAGATGTCCACTGTGCACATCAAATTTAACACAAAAGAAATAGAACTCTCGATTTTCTCCACATCCTTGAACCCACTATTTCCTTGGTCTTCCCCATGTGAGAAAATGGCACCAACGTCTACCCCGTGTCCAACGTATTTTCTCCTCTATTCATTTCCCATAACCATTCAAGTCATCAGCACTTTTCCTAAATATATTATGTACCCCCTATTCTTTTCTTACTGCCAATGTCATTATCCTAGTTCAAGCCACCATCACTTCTTACTTGGTCTCCTGAAGTCTCAACTAGTCTATTACTGAGTTCAGAGCTGGCCGAAAGTGGTTATCATGAGTTGTTTCTGATATCAACAGGACTGACCTCCAACATCATGACTGTTTTTTTTTTTATTGTGCATCTTCAAGATTATATTCAACCAAGGAAAATTTGCTGCAAGCTAGAAAAGTCAAAGCACTATGTCATGAATTTTCTTAATGCAGGAAAATTTCTTGAGAATCAGAAATCTGAGTGTCATGATGGAAAAGCATGGGTTGACATCACATGGCACCAGGTCACATATTCTTCCAACTTTAGCCATTCTTTCTGATGTTATTTTCCTACTTCTGCAATACCAGGAGGTAGACCAGGCTTCTTAAGCTCATGAGAAGTTCAGGGGAACGTGGTGAATTAATTAGACTCTTGTGAAGTTCAATCAATCACTGCTGAAAGCCCTGAAAGGAAAGGCAGCAATCGATCTCGGGTTTCTACTGCTCAAACAAAAGAAAAGCATCTAGGCTACCAGGTTACTAGATACAGAATTTTGATGACAATAAATCAACCCTCTAGGAACAATAATATTCAATAGTAATTTCAGTTATATAACCTATGAATAACTACTAATGTTTATTCATTATTTACTATGTGTTAGGAGTTATCAAATGCTTGACATACATTATATGAAAGTATGAAAGTTCAGCAAAATTAAACAGATTAATAATTGCTGGTAATAATTACAATAACAAATAATGTATCACACAATCCCACAACAATCCTACAGAACATTATTATCCCATTTTATAGACTAGGAAACTGAGAATGAGACAGGCTAAGTAACTTGCCCAAATCCAAACTACTAGTAAATGGCCGAGTCAGAAATAGCTTCAGGTCTCTCAGAATCTAAATACCACAGGTTTTTGCTTTATTGCCTACTATGTACTGGCACTTAGAATACATGATTTTTAACTTTCACAAAAGTACACAAAAAGTAAAAATTATGCACATTTTAAAAAGGAGGAAATTGAGTCTCCAAGAGGTTAAGTGGCCCAAAGCCAGACAAAACATAGTTCAGCTGTGATTTAAACCTGGAGCAGTCTGATTCCATAGCACTTTTTTTAGTAGATTATATGTCTATTTATACATAGTAGCTTTATTTTTTCAGTAGATATATATGTATACACATGCATGTGTATATATGTGTAGTTTGTTAAAACTATTCAGCGGAATTTATTAAAAAGAACCCTATTTTATTTGACTGCTGGAGACCATATGATTTGTATCATTCTTCAAAGAGTACAATGTCTATGCTAATTAACACGGAGCTCAGGAGTGAAAACCAGAACCCTGAGCCCCAAATTTGTTCTGGATAAAAGTGCTGCTGACCTGCTTCCTGTTCCCCAGTGAACTTCCAAGCCCTTCACTCTCCCGGTGAAACGGTAACCAATGCCAGCAATGTGTGTGGAATGACTCACTGAAACGTTGTAAACATGAACAGATCTTTCCGACGCTGTCAGCCAATACTGAGAAATTTCGTACAGACCATCAACCAAATGGAACTTGATTCATCTACATTAGGATGATGGGAATGAGTCAACTCTCAGGAGCCTCAAACCTTTTATTTCAATTAGTCCAAATAATGTAAAGCAAATGCTTTTAAACCACTAAAATTCAACAAGCTGCCCACATCTTCCCATAAATACCCGACCCCACCCCTCTTTGCCTTTTCACAGACACAGGAAATTGCTGAGGTCCAAGGATAGCCTTTGACTGGGATCATCTTCCTACTAATAGGTGAACTGACGCCTATAGTTGCCAATATTCTCACTCTGTTAGCCACAATCTTTTTCATAAGACTACTCCAGGTGAAGATCTCAGAAAATTAAAATTAGAAATCACCTCTAGAATGGAAAAGAATGTGGTTTGGAGTAATTCTTACATCCTGGAAAAATACATGAAATTCTAAATATTAATTATTCATTACATGAAGTTTTGCTCCATTTTATTAATTATAATGTAGAGGTTAAGAACACAAATACTAAAATCAGACAGACTTGGGTTCAAGTTCTGGCTCTACCATTTACTAGCTGTGTAGACACAGAATTTTCTTCAAAACATCTCACATGATTTCTCTTACTTACAAAATGGGACTAATATTAGTTCTTAGTTCATAGGATGTTTTAAGATAAAATGAGATACATAGCTTGTTAAGTGCTTAGAACAACATCTGGCACCTAATGAGTGCTCAACAAATGTTATGTATTATCCTTGTGATCATCCAGGTATATGACAATAATCTCTTTGTTGTAAACAAGAGAATCCAGCATAAACAGAATTAACCAAAAAATAAAAATAATAATATAGAATTTGGTGACATTGATTTACAGGTCTAGAAAATTATCAGGTTCAGTGATAGCTGGAGTCAGAAGCTCAACCTATATCATCAAAACCTGAGCACTCATGAGCAGCTCACATTTATCCATGGAAAGAGAATTGTCGTGTTCTAACAGTTTCAGTAAATCCAGAGGCCTATCACATCCTGGGCTAAAAGTCTTACCTAACCATCCTCTACTAATTGTTGTGGCTCTTACTGACCAGGCCTGGGTAATCTCACAGCCCAGAGACAGTGGGATAGAACAAACTCCACTTGAATTCTATGGTCTGAGAGTAGGAGAGAAATGCATCCCCAAAATAAAATTAAGATGCCACTACCAGAAGAAGAAGTGGGGGACAGAAATGCAAAGTTAGCAATGTTCACTCAAGTCCCCAGGAGTCAAAACTGGCTCGAGATGTAAAGTGTAAGACAGATAAGTGATTCATCATGCAGAAATCAGAAAACTTTAAAGATGACAGGAAGTGTCTCCTTTTTCTAAAAGCCACTCTCCATTCTGAATTCATTCGTAATACACTGAGTCAAGTAAATCATCTTTAGACTATTTTAAATTATTTTCAAGGCCGCTGCTGTAATATGACTGGCCACATACAAGATGGCATTTCACAGTTCAGTTAAACTCACTTCTAAATGTGTAAAAGTCTGAAGAGACAGTTCCCCTGTGGAAAGGTTACAGCCTACATCTCTGTGCACTTTCTTTATTTAATTCTCAACCCCGAAAAGTAGGTATTATTACAGGCTGAGTCTTATAAAATACTTGGGACCAAAAGTGTTTCAGATCCCAGATTTTTCCGGATTTTGGAATATTTGCATTATACTTAGCAGTTGAGCATCTCTAATCTGAAAATCTGAAATTTGAAATGCTCCGATGAGCATGCTCAACCTGTATCACCATTTTACAGATGAGGAAACAGAGGCTTGGCAAATTTAAGTGAATTACTAAAGCCATGGAAGTGTGAATGTGGTCCACTGTGTTTCTAATCCAAACCTGTCTGACTCCAAAATTTATACTTGTCCTACAACAGTTGGCCATCACGTTTCTCAGCAAGAGCCATGAATAGTTTTCTCCTTTTTTTCTTCCTTTTCCCATATTTGAAGTGCTTTGTAAAGGAGGTAGAATGGTCTTGAATGAATCTGAGTCTCCACACATGGAATCTTTTGTAATGACACCAAGTACAGGTGAACAAGCAATTTCACAATTGCTGAGGCTCTGCCACTTTTAACAAGCAACCACCCTCTTGGAATTGGAATGTCTCCCTCTCCATCTCAGCTCAAGGCTGAGCGCTTTTAAAACAGCTGAGGAAAATTCTGCCACTTTGAGTCAAGCAAGTGTGAGAAAGCAGACATTGTCCATTCATAAAGAGCCTGTCTGATGTGTGTGACGTGGCATAAAGACACACACACACACACACAGAGTATATCAGCTAGCTCGCTAGCTAGACTGCAAAAGTAGAACTAATAGCAAACATGATCTCTTCAGCCTACAGAGTTTTCTCTCAAGCCTACAACCAACACAAGAAGTAGCAATGAATAAAAACTCCCATTCTTTCCTCATTTTAAAGCAGTCCATGAAGTGCAGAAATTGGCTTTGTAAAATGTTTGGTGTCCAGTGCATAGCAGTATGTACACATATAGCATCTGCTCAATAAATAATTTTTCAGTGAGAGAAAGAACAACTTACACAGCTATGCAATTCCTTAGAGTTAGGCAATTTCTTCTAACATGGCTGTAGTGTGTAAGTAATGTTTAATGTTTAATTTCTTAGTTTCTTCATAAGCAGTTCATGAGACAAGGATTAGAATTAAGTCGCTGGAGAGGCAATTTCAGGAAGCACCAAATAAAAACAGAGAGGAAGTAAAATATGGCAGGCAGAAAGCTAACAAATGGTGCTTTTGTGCACAGGTGACCACTGTGGGCAACTGGAGTTAGGTGCCCTCAGGAACACTGAGGAACAGTGCAGACCTTACAGATTCATCTCCTCCCATCCTTCCTTGTTTGACACCTGTTCCTGGAGGTGTGGCATTAACTTTCCAGCACTTCCAGTCTGTCCTATGTGTGAGCCAGGCACACTCCTGTGGCCAGAGAAAGCCCGGGCAATTGCACGTTCCTGAGATAGGATGCCATCATTTGTACCAGAATGTAAGCATGTTTGCTATAGCTTCCAAAATGACCCCAATAGTCCCCATTTCCTGCTGTTCACCCTCTTGGATGATCTTCTCACCTTGACTGTGGGTTAAACTGAGTGACCTGCTTCTAAGGAATAGAATATGGCAAAGTGATGGGATGTCAGTTCTGGGATTAGGTTATAAGAAGACTGTATTGCTCACTCTTGATCACTCTCCCAGGCTGGAAGAGCTAGCTGCTTTGTTATGAGCTGCCCTGTGGAGAGGACCATGTGACATGGTGAAAAACCAAGGCTCTCAGACCAGTAGCCTGGAGAGACTAAAGCCTGTCAACCACCATTCAAGTGAGCTTGAAAGTGAATGCTGACAGCACCAGGATAGTCTCAAGATGATTGAAGCCCAGACTAACAGCTTGGAGGCAGCCTGTGAAGTATTCTGAGCCAGGGGCACCATGCAAAAGCACACCCAGTTTCCTGACCTCCAGAAACTATGAAATCATAAATATTTGTTGGCTCAGGCTGCTAAGTTTGAGGGTAATTTGATACACAGCAGTGTATTACTAATATAGCTGCACTATGACAATCAAAACTTTGATCATTTTCTGATGACAAAGTAAGAGCTTCAGAAGTGGTCTTGGCTTGTCTATACTATTGAGGCACACTGTCTATAGTTTTTGTAAGATTTTCTTTTTTCATTTTGTTTTGTTTTGTGTTTGAGGCAGCATTTCACTCTACCACTCAGGCTGGAGTGCAGTGATGCGATCTCGACTCACTAGGCTTGATCTCCCTGAGCTCAGGTGATCCTCCCACCTCAGTCTCCTGAGTAGCTGGAACTACAGACATGCACCACCATGCCTGGCTTATTTTTGTATTTTTTCTAGAGACAGGGTTTTGCCTTGTTGCCCAGACTGGTCTTGAACTCCTGGGATCAAGCAATCCACCTACCTCAGCCTCCCAAAGTGCTGGAATTACAATGCATGAGCCACTATGCCCTGCCTATAAGACTTTCAGAGAAGAAATTTAAGCAAGTCAGTGGTGATCTTGCTCAAATTTCTGTATTTTTTATTGATTGAATTGGGCCTACCTTACCATCTAGAACAATGACTTGTATATCAGTCACAGTAACTGAAGTTATAACCTGAACAAAATTATTTGAACTAAAATGTGTTACAGACAAATGAGAATCAATTAACTTTACACAATTGATTCTTGCCTCTTAATGTTTAGTATGTGCTTTTCAAAGCTATTGAGTAAAACCTTTAGTCCTGCTACTTTTATTTCTGAAATAATTAAAGCTAGGAAAACAGTCATTAAATGACATGAAGTCTGGATGTTTACAGTATTGAAATACAATTTGAGAAGTTGTAAGTTTGAGGTCAGAGAGATTTGTTTCTTAACGAAGCACAGCGTCACCCGTATGTCAAGCTTGAACATTCTACCTTGTGCTAAAAAGGTATATTTAGTAAGCCAGTATTATGGAATATACCTACTTTGATTGCCTTCTCTTCACTTTGTTACTGAGGGAGGGATTCCCATCTTAGGGTTATTGGGATGGTCAAACACACGTCACTTGACACTGGACAGGTAAGATTGACAGCAGTTTACTAGTGGTATATACTCACAGCCTAGGGGAGGGGGACACCATAGGCCACACAGGGCCACATGGGCTGCACTTGAGAACAGAGTGAACCAGGGGCTGTGGGAGGCAGGCTTTGTAGTTTTAAGACGGTGGGGTGACCCTTGGTTTCTGTGGGAGGGTGGGAAGGTGTGGTTAGCTTGTTTGAAGATTTCCATGCACTGCAAGGAACTGAAACCTGTTACTCAGCGATAAGCAGGAATTGCATTTGGTCCATTTAACAAGAAGGATTGTTTGGCCAAGGGATTTTACCTGCAAGAGAAGAGTGGGGAGAATAACTTGCATTGAGGCCATTTGAGGCCTTCCTGATTTTACCAGATGTCAAGAGAGCACATAATGTTAATTTTAGGCCTTGCCTTGTAATATCCTTGGGAAATTTCCACTCCAAGGACCCAGGAGTCTCTGTTTTTCTTGAGACACCAATGGGATAGACAGACCCTATAAGCTGTTATATTTAAGTAAGCCATAATAAAATCTACACACCCTTTACTTGAAGATAGGTCAAATATCTACAAAAGGATACACACATTGCTTTTACAAATTCCATGCTCAAAGTCCTTCCTGGTTTAGAAAATCCACTTGCTCAGTTTTTATGACTTTACAGAGGAAAGTCAAAGTCACATAGTCATCCCTCAAGGTTGTAAATGATAGTAAAAATTGCAGTTTCAGTGAATGCAGGCCCACAATTTCTGCCCTGAAGGAACCAGTAAGGGGGTTGGGATAGCTCCTCTGCATTTACCTGGTCTTGTTCACAGTCACAACTGCAGAGTCAAAGGAAACCCTATGTTTCCCACTTCCCACACTGAGACCACTCTGCCTGCCCTAGTGCCCAAGACCAACTGAGAACATGAAGAATTTAGGAAAAAAAACAGCTTTAGAAAACTTCTAGATATTGCTGAGCACTGGATTTGATAAGGAATAAAGGTATAGCAAATCCCTTTTGTCAAGTCTCTGTCTCTTCTTAATGCTTTTGAGTAAGATCAACAAACTATCATGTACAATATTGCTCCAAGAAAGGAGACATCCTTAGTTGGGATAAAGGACACCTTGATCATATAGCCAAGGAAACAGAAACTCAGAAGGGGAAAGTATTGCTCAAAGATCCCATGGCTGATTAGTAGTTTTAAAAAGGTTCTATTGCCTAGGACACTTGGCAATGTGCGACAACATGCTAAGAAGAACAAGGTGTCAATGTTGGAGTAAATTTAATCTGAATTCTAATCTCAGCTCTCCTATCCACCGAGAGTGACACACACAGCAAGTGATTTGAAGTCTCTGAGCCTCAGTTTCTTCACATGTAAGTGTGAATATATATATATATATATTCTTCACACCTGTGAATATATATATTTTTTATTTTTATTTTTCCTTTTTTTTAACTTTTTTCTGTATTTTTTACTTTTATTGAGGTAAAATTAGAAACAGTAAAATGCCCAAGATCAACATAGTTGAGCCATAATTTGGTGGCTAGATACATGTGACTCCAAATTCATGATGCACATAGTTTCTCATTTCAGGGCAACCATGCTACAAACAAAACCTTTTGGAATGTTTTAGTACCTACAAAATCACAGATAGAGATACATCATTAGAATAACATACTAGCAATATATTAGGAATTGGAAATCAGTAAATTTTCACCAGTAACCCTGACACTCTATAGAATTAAAAAAAATTTAAATCCTTTACAGAATTTTAAAAATTCATTTAACAAATAATTGCCACATGTCTACTATGCCTACTATGTGCCAGGCACTATGCTAGGTGCCAAGAATATAGCATAAACAAACAAAAAGACAAAATGCCCTACCCTCACTCAGCTTAAATCTCAGAGGACAGGGAGAGATGCTGTAATAAATGAGAAAATAAATTACATTAAAACACAGATGGTGGAAAGTAAGTGCTGTGATTAAAAAGCAGGAAAAGAAGATAAGGGTTGCTGAAGGGGGGTGCAACTTAAAATACGGAGATCTAAGAAGAATTCTCTGAGAAAGTGACATTTAAGAAAAAACCTGAAAGAGTTAAGATATCAAGGTGTTCCAGGCATAGGCTACTGTAAATGCAAAGGCCCGGGACCAGAAGCAGCAGCTGTGATGTTATGACCCAGGAAGAACAAAGAGGTCAATGTGGCCAAGGGATGTTAGCAGAAGAGAGTAATAGAAGAGGCCAGAAATGTATGGCAGGTGCAGATTGTGAGGGATTTGCAGGCAATGGTGAAGGCATTGGCTCCTACTCCAAGTGAGATGGGAAAGTTAGAAAAGAGAAGTGGTATGGTCTGATGTATGTGTTAAAAGATCATTCTCTCATTCTGGTTGCCGGGTTGAGAATAGATGAGGGGATGTGGGATAGAAAAAGGGAGAACCAGGTGGAGAGCTGCTGCAGAATCTGAGTGAGAGATAATGTTGGCTCGTCCCACAGTGGTAATAGTGGAGCTAGTTAGAATTACGAAAATATTTTGAAGGTAGAACCAACAAGACATGATCAG
This sequence comes from Colobus angolensis palliatus, assembly GCF_000951035.1. Lineage (NCBI taxonomy): Eukaryota > Metazoa > Chordata > Mammalia > Primates > Cercopithecidae > Colobus > Colobus angolensis. The sequence goes on from NW_012115821.1 coordinate 9,132,124, forward strand.
ATGGGGGGAGTAAAAGAAAGGGAAGAGTTGAGGGTGACTCCAAGTTTTTGGCTGGAGCAACTAGAAGGAGGGAGCAACACATGTAAGTACTATGTGAGGGGCAGATTGGCATCAGCCAGGTAATATGGTTTGACTGTGTCCCCACCCAAATCTCATCTTGAATTGTAGTGCCCATAATTCCCATGTGTCATGGGAGGAGCTCAGTGGGAGGTAATTGAATCATGGGCACAGGTCTTTCCCATGCTGTTCTCATGATAGTAAATAAGTCTCACAAGAACTGATGGTTTTATAAAGGGCAATTCCCCTACACAAGCTCTCTTGCTTGCCTCCATATAAGATGTGCCTTTGCTCCTTATTTGCCTTCCACCATGATTGTGAGACCTCCCCAGCCATGTAAAACTGTGAGTCTGTTAAACCTTTCATAAATTATCCAGTCTTAGATATGTCTTTATTAGCAGCATGAGAACAAACTATTGTACCAGCAATGGGAAGTTAGGAGTTTTCAGACATATTAAATTTGAAATTCTTATTAGACAACTAAGTGTGGTTTCAAAGAGGCAGTTGTATAGGAGTCTGAATTTTAGGGCAGTGGGCCAGACAAGAGATTTAAATGTGAGGAGCAGGGCTTGAGCTCTGGGGCTTTCACTGTTAATGGCAAAATGAGAAGGAACCAGCACTAACAGCCTCACTTTTGTCTTCTTTATGATCTACAGCAATCTTAGACTTTGTATTCTCCCCAAAGTGTGTTCTCTCCTGAACGATTTCTCTGTAGGGTTGAGGAAAGGCCCAGATGGAAATCTTGGCTCTTGAAGAATGGTTCTTGGGCAAGGCAGAGGCAAAATAGCAGACACCTATGTTAGTTTTCTGCAGCTCAAGTCCAAGCTGCCACTGACTTAGTGCCCCTTAACTTCAGGCACAATGGAGGGAAAATGACTTGTTTATTTAGGGGTAGGGGACATAAAGAAAGCAGCACCAGTCACCCAAGTGCCCATTCTCCCACTCCTGCACTCAGGACTTATGCTAAAGCCCTGTATTTTTCCACTAGAGAACTGCTCATAGTGGATGCAGTGATAAAAACTCCTCCTTGAGGATGACTCAGCTTCTCTGGTCTTCTGCCAAGCTCCTGCTCAAGAGGGAGTTGAAGGAGGCTCCAGACAGTGAGGACAGAGCACCTGCACAGGAAGGTTCTGTGGTCAGGACTTCCACCTTTAGCAGTTTTTTACCCCAGTTCACCTACATAATAATGGCTCATCTTTCTCCAGCAAGCATTGTGCATCACATACACAAAGTGCCATCTCAAAGCTGAGAAAAGAAGTCATAGAGCTGTCAGGTAATGCATTCAAGGTGGTTCTGAGCTTGTGCTCTTGACCACTACAGGTTGCTACAACTTTGGCCTTTCTGAGCGGAAACAGATTCTTCCCGGTGCCTCCAAGAAAGAAGGTCTTTACATCAAAAACTCAAGGCTCTCGCTCTCTCTCTCTCACTCTCTCTCTCTCGTTCTCTCTCTCTCTGCCTTTCTTCCTCCTTAGACCCTTTCAGGGAAGAAGGGTAATGGCTTAGCTGCCCACTCTTTTCTAAGGAGACAAGTTCAAGTGGGCAAAGGGCACAGGATACTTTTAGACAAATTTTTTGCCCTTTATAAACCTACCTTTGATATAGAGTTGGGAGCTGCAAAGTCGCTTGTATTTTGAACCCAACCCATGGTTAGTATGAATTTGCTTCTTTACTTAGGAGAGAAAAACCAGTTTGCTATCCAGATTTAAAAATCCCTGTGCTGAGCCCGAAACATATTTCACCATTTTGTCTCAGCTCCCCAGTGTATATAATTGCTGTTGGAAAGATACATATTCTCCCAGGTGAGAGCATCTGCATTGGAAGCTACAGGAATGCAGGGGCCTCCTAGCTATGACTTCCCGCCTTCTCTGTCACCACCAGGGCCCTGAGTCATACTCTTCCCACATCCAGAGTAAAGAATGATTTTTTTCCCCCAAAGGAACAATGTTTCTGTATTTATAAATCCAAGAGATTCAGGCACATCTGCTCTTATTTACACAAATTCTGTTGTGGCTGTAAAATTGCATATGCTATTTTCATGAAACTTTATCTTAATTTCATTACCAGCCTGAGTAATCATGTGATAATTGCCTGATTTCCAAGTAACTGTGCAAAAATGCTATTTAGCTTTTTCTTTTCACTTTTTTTAAGACTCATGATTTTAACAAAATATTGTGCATTTACTCTCCTAAATGAAAGCCAAAGTAATATATTTTCAAGCTACTTAGGTGTCTATGTTTGAAGAGAAAATAGTTGACTTTACCTTACAGAGAAGGTTATTAATGTTCATGGGTGATGGTCCAATTCAGGCACGGAGAGCCACATGAAAGCACATTTGAAGTTAAGAAAGATGCTCTGGAAGAAAGAGCTCAGGATTTGGCATCAGACAGACTTGAGTTAGCAGCCAACTGCCTTTATGAACTAGTTAGTTGCATTATCTTCTCTGAGCCTTACTCCTCTCATCTAGAAAATGTGTTTAAACAACAACAACAACAAAATCAATCCTCTGTAAATCTTAGAGGTGAGTGCTAGGGATGGTGTCTAGCACATAGTATGTGCTTGATAAATGACAGCTCTTATTATTTGTATTAGCTTCCAAACCAGTGCATATTGTGTTACACTCAAACTACTTGAAGAAAATGGGCTGTGGGCTATTTTCATTGTTGTGAGAGATTTCATTCAATTCCTCTGACTCAGACAAGGCTTTGTGTTTTTGATTGCACTACAGTTCTCTTGTTGGAAGAAGAAACCAGAGCCACTAGGTTACACATCAGCATTTCAGAATATGCAATTCACATCGTAGTCTATAGGAAGCACCTCCCTTGAAAGTAACCAAGAGGAACTTACCCTCAACTCAATAACCTACATAGACGTCAAAAATCTCTGTCTTATTTTCCAGGCTGACACCATTATAAACTCCCAGTTACTGGCAGGATTTGGGACCACCTGGAATCACGCTGCTGTCACCCTATGGCTCCAAGAAGCCACAGCCTGAAATTCTCCTGTTGCCATATCCTACTCACCATGCTTAACCTCCTTAGACATGACCTCAGTTTAAATTATCCTGAGTTTGTTATGACCCGTTGAACATCCTCCTTGAAATTATCTCTAGGAATGACAAGTCCTACATCCTACAATCTGATTGCCTGCCATCTAACTCCAGCTCTGCCAAGCCTGTCCTACTTTTAAGATCCAAATGTGCACCAGAGGCTATATGTGCATGACACTTCTTTTGGTTTCTGTTTCTTCTTTGAATTGGGAAGTAGGCAACTTGAGTTCTAGTCCTAGCTCTTCTACAAATAAAATGTGTGATTTTGTACAAGTGCTATAGATGGCAAAATAATCAAAGTCCTCTCATTTCTGTTTGCATACTCATTTGTAATGTGATGTTGTCACCATCAACAGGTGTAAATCTATTTCTCCTAAGCGTCATGTCATGGTTCAATCAATGAGGCATTAGCAAAACAATGCAAATAGAGGCTTGAAAAGTGCTTGCCCATTGGACTCTGCTCCCTCTGGCTGCTGAGACCCATTCTGTCACGTGTGAGCAATTCAGGCTAGCCTGCTGGATGATACTGAATTTAAACCTATAGCCAGACTGAGTGAATGATGCCCAATGGACCATCCATTCTTCCAACTGCCAAGAATGTGAATGAGGCTATTCTAGGTGACCCAGCCCAAGTCAAGCCAACCTAGGCCACAAAATTTACCCAGGCAACCCATAAAATTGTAGGTAAATAGAAGGTTGTTGTTTTAACTCAATAATGTTGGAATAGTTTAAGTTGCTAAAGCCAACTAAGAGAGTAAGTCAGGTTTTTCCCCCTCTGATTCTCTTCCTACATCTTGAAAATGTGGGTATTGAACTAGATCTGTACTGGTAAGTACAGGACACAGGTACCATCATCCTCCTAACAAAGACCATATGAAACATTAATAATAGATTACAGTACCCTTTCTCATTGAACCCAGAAACCTGATAGAATGCTTCTCATTCCAACACACTGGGGGCTACCCTTAATCCATAGTGTTGGAAGTGGGATGACACCCATTTGCCAACTGTTTTAAACTAGCAGTTCCCAACCCTGACTAATTATTAAAATCACCCAGGGAGAGGTATAGAACTTCATGTTGCCTGGTTCTTGAAAATCACATTCAGTAAATTTGGATCAGCCTAGAAATCTGTATTGGTTGAAAGCTTTCCAGGTGACTCTTACGTTGAGACAGGTTTGGAAACAGTAGACTGAGTGATTTCTGAGGTGATTTCCAACTGTATCCCATGATTATTTTGAGTGAAGCATTGTCCTTAGTCTTTTATTTGATTGGATAATGACAACATGTTCTATCTGTAAGTAATCCCATGTGAACATGCATGTGAATCTTCAGATGAATCACCCACAGCACTTAGAGTAACCTAGGATTCTCTCTTTAAATTCTCCTATTAGTATGCAATAAGTAAGCCAGAAAAAGAAGATTCTTTTAGGCATTCAGAGTAAATAAAGGAGAGAGATGAAGGATTCCAGATTCAGAGAAAGGTAATTTAACTGGTATATTCCCTGGGGCATAAGCCATGGATCCAGTTCTGAAAGACTTTGCAGCATTATTAAAACAATACATCCATATAGTCACCTGCAAACCAAAGCTCCTAGATTAAAATATTGAAAGATAACCATGGATCACTAATAGTAATGATGACAACTAATACTTATTAAGTGCCTACTATGTGTCAGGCAATGTGCCAAGGTGTTCCTGCATTATCTCACTGACACATCATAATAACCCCATGAGATGAGCACTGATATTATCCCCATTTAATGCATTTAAAGGATGAAGAAAGTAGGTTCTAGAGGCGTTAAGTAACTTGTCAGGGATCACATAGCTAGTGAGTGTCAAAACTATTCGGGGTACACGTAGATCAGACTCCGAATTCCCCAGCCCACACTAGTGTGCCATAATAACCTCTTGGCGAGGCATTATTAACACAAAGGAAAGATAAGCAAGTTCCAGAAAGACATTCTTCTAAGAAACAGCAACTATGACACAGTGTTAAATAAAATTTAAAACCATGCAAAAAAAAAAAAAGAAAGAAAAGAAAAAGAAACATTGGTTCTTTCTCCTTACATTTTTTCATAAAAACTCACAATCCCATTATGCTTATTACTCCTCTTGTTCCAGTTCCTTCATAAACAGAAGTTTCAATTGCCAGCTTCTTGGAAGTCACTGTAATTTGATTTACTTATCTTCTCTTTAATCATTTTATATTTTTCCTCTCTCAGCTTTTTTATACAAAGGAAGAAAAATATCACTTTTCTTTTACTGTATGTTTCTATTTCAGGAAGCCTTAGAAAGTTTTATATGATTTGTCTTTACTTTTTCAAATTCCACCTTTTCCAGAAAAAAAAAAATGTAGCATATTCAAGAGGAAGAAAAGCAGGGGAGTTTGGCTTCAATTATTTGTCTTTGAAATGAGACTGGAGAAGATATCACTGAAGGTGGAAGAATATTCCCATTCATTCGTGCATTAAACACATATGTGCATTGATCACAAAGGTCTTGGCCCTTTGACAGGTTTATTGAAGCATTCAGTCTAGTGGAGGAGAAACATAAGTCAGGTAATCATGTCAATGAATGTATAGTTGCATTGAGAGTTGTGGGGAGGAGATTTTTATGGTTCAGTAAAAAACTCATAAGCTCTGATGAATCATAAAGGTCAAGGGAGCTTTTCTGAGAAAGGGACACTTGAGCTAATTTAACTAGAAGAAGGGGGAGAGGATAGGGTCAAGAATGTACTGGCTGGTGAGATCAGCATATGCAATGGCCCTATGGGAAGGATTTATAAGAAGACACATATGGCTAGGGCAGAAAACGAGGAGTATGCCATGACTAAAGCAGGAGACAGGGACTGGGCCATGCCTGACCATCCAGACCAGGATGTGGATTTTGGATTTTATCTCCAAAACAATGCACACATTGAACGATATGAATCAAGAATATAGGTCACAAAGATTAGGGTTGGAAAAGGATCATGGCAGTGTTAATGATTTATTTAAAAAAAATCCCCATGGAAAGACTTTGTTCATCATCTTGGCTTTTGACACTACTCAGCAAGACTCAAACAAATTTTTTCCAGTAGGTGGAGAAGATGTTGGCTTCAGTGGCATGATTTCAGGAACCCTAGCCCTTGCCATTGAATTGTGCAGTGAAGGAATCTCCCCAAATACTATGTCATTAACAAAGAAGACAGTGAACAGACAACCTATGAATGGGATAAAATATTTACAAATTATACGACCAACAGAGGACTAATATCTAGAATCTACAAATAACTCAAACAACACAATAGCAACAAAAAACCCCAATAACCCCATTAAAAAGTGGGCAAAGGATATTAATACACATTTTTCAAAAGAGGATGTATAAATGGCCATCAAGCATATGAAAAAAAATTCTCAACATCACTAATTATCAGAGAAATGCAAATTAAAACCACAACAAGACACCATCTTACACCGGTCAGAGTGACTATTATTAAAAAGTCAAAAAATAACAGAAGTTGGTGAGGATGTGGAGAAAAGGAAACATTTGTACAATGTTGGTGGGAATGTAAATTAGTACAACATCTGTGGGAAAACAGAATTAATATTTCTCAAAGAACTAAAAACAAAACTAACATTTGCTCCAGCAATCCCCCTATTGTGTATCTACCCAAAGGAAAATAAATCATTATATGAAAAAGATATCTGCTCTTATATGTTTATTGCAGCCCTATTCACAATAGCAAAAATGTGGAATCAACCTAAGTGCCCATCAACAGATGATTGGATAAAGAAAATATAGAAACACAATGGAATACTCTTTAGCCATAAAAAAGAATGAAGTTATGTCTTTTGCAGCAACATGGATGGAACTGGAGGCCATTATCTTAAGTGAAACAACTCAGAAACAAAAAGTGAAGTGCCTCATGTTCTCCCTTAAAGTGAGAGCTAAATAATGTGCACACAAGGACATAGACTGTGGAATGACAGACACTGGAGACTCCAAAGGGTGGTTGGGTGGGAGGGAAGTGGGAGATGAAAAGTTACTTAATGGGTACATTATTTAGGTGATGGATATTTGAAAAGCCCAGACTTACCACTATGCAATATATCCATGTAACAAAACTGCACTTGCACCCGTTCGATTTATACAAATAAAAAAATAGGTATGGCATCCTAAGCCTCCAAGACCTAAGAACACTTTAGCATTAATTCATTTCTCAATCTTTTGTGGTGAACAAAACCCTTTGGGAAGCATCATGATCAGCAGCAGTGGCATCTCTACATTTAAGTAGGTCTTCCAGAATTTATGAAACACATTCATAAACACTATTTGAAGTTAATAATAATAGTAATTACTTGCAAATGCTAGTCAAGTACTCGTGATTTCTCTAATTTGATCTTTACCACATTCTGTAAAGAACAATTATCTCACTTTAGAGATGAAGAATCTGAAATGCAGAGAGATCCAGTGAATTACTGAAGGTAATTTGCAAGTGACCAATCTGGGGGGCCTGAACCCAAAAGTGCTGACTTCTAGTCTGGAATTTCACAACTGTATACTTGGGCAGCTTAGCAGATGACTGCCTGGATTTAATTCTTGGCTTCACCACTTACTAATGATGTGAACTTGGATGAGTTTTTAACTTTTCTGAGGCTCGGTTTCCTGATCTATAAATATGAATAGTAATAGAACTACTTAAAAGAATAGTAAAAATTAAGTCAGTACTTTTAATATGCTTAGAATAGCCTAATACATTGTAAAGCCTCAATAAATGTTAGGCATTATTACCATTATTATTGTTATATGCTCCACTATACTGTGAAGTTTGGGGTGGCCAGGGAAATGCTTAAAAATAATAAAAACACTTTTAGACGAAGAGCTAAAGCTTATCAGGCTGATACTCTTAGTGTTTTAGATGTTTTACAATAAAGTAGGGATTATTATTATCTCCTTTTTTTTTTTTTTTTAAACTGACGAAGACATTGAAGCATGGTGTATTAGTCCATTCTCACACTGCTATAAAGAAATACCTGAGACTGGGTAATTTCTAAAAGAAAGAGGTGTAATTGACTCACAGTTCTGCATTGCTGGGGAGGCCTCAGAAACTTACAATTATGGTGGAAGGCACAGGAGAAGCAGATCTTACATGGAGGCAGGCGAGAATGAGTATGTGTCAGTGCAGGAAAAATTACCATTTATAAAACCATCAGATCTCATGAGAATTCACTCACAATCACGAGAATGGCAATGGGGGATACTGCCCTGATAATCTAACCACTTCCCACCAGGTCTCTTCCTAAGCACCTGGAGATTCCAATTCAAGACGAGATTTGGGTGGGGACACAAAGCCTAACCATATCACATGGAGATTAAAGTGACTTGTTCAAAGCCCCCAAACTAAAATGTGGCAGTGCCAGTGTTTGGAGCTAGGTTAATCTGATCTGTAAGGCAGCATGCCCAGGAGCCTTGCTGACTTGCCTGAAATCGTTGGAATTTATTGAGAAGCCCCAGGTGGCAAAGGTAACAGGAAGGTACCAGGAATTTAGGGTTGGAGATAAAGAAGATAATTGGAAATAGATATTCTTTCTGGCTAGTTGAGTAGCCTGACAAAGTTGTTAAGGATTGAGAATTTAGAAGACACATACATACACATCTGCAGGGAAAGAAGAGGGTGTTAGTGGAAGCATAAAGTGTCTTTGTCAATGAGATGCTGGACATCTTTAGATGAAAGTATTACAGGGTGAAGCTTAGAAACTAAGATCTATAAGGCTACCCAGCCAAGAAAAACAAAAACAAAAAACAGACTGTGTTTCAATTGAAGAGATTATCCAATGATTTAATGTAGAATTTATTTTGTTCATTTCCAGTAAATATTTTCCGTGTCTTTATTTCTTAAAACCGTTTCCGTCCAGGTGCAGTGGCTCACGCCTGTAATCCCAGCATTTTGGGAGGCCGATGTGGGCGGATCACCTGAGGTCAGGAATTCGAGACCAGCCCGACCAACATGGAGAAACCCTGTCTCTACTAAAAATACAAAATTAACCAGGTACGGTGGTGCATGCCCGTAATCCCAGCTACTCAGGAGGCTGAGGCAGAGAATTGCTTGAACCTGGGAGGTGGAGGTTGCAGTGAGCTGAAATTATACCACTGCACTCCAGCCTGGGCAACAAGAGTGAAACTCCATTTCAAAAAAATTAAAAAAAGTTTCTTGCTATTCATCCTGGTTCATCCATGCCTCAGGTGAGAGGGTTTAGTAATTATTAATATACAGGAAAACTACTTTTGTATCCAAGTTTAAGGGTATCCAATAATACTAGTCCAATCTTTTAAATGAATAGGTAACATAAAATATGTTCAAGGAGCAAACAGCTTATTCCTTTGATTCAAGAATAAAATTTGGTCTCTCAAACTGAGGCTTGTGTGTTCTGCATTTGGCAATCTGAAGCTGAGATTGTCTTGTGGAATTCCTGTCCATGTCCCCCAATTTTAGAAGTATTTCCATCTTCCATCTGCATGATGCCACCAAATTTAAGATTTTTGTTTCAGACATGTGAGCTTCTCTTTATGGTGGGAAATGATCACCAATACCAGGTAAAATAATTAGATTGGAATAAAATGGAAAACAACTAGCTCTGTTACCAAAATGAAAAAAGAGTCTTTATAAACTTTATGTGGCATTCCCATGTGGTCAAGATTTGTTCATTTGAAAAAAATTGGGATTACAAATCAAATAAATATTGCATGTTGTCCATTCAGAGCTTTCACAAAGACCATATTATATGCTGGCAATAGTATCATACCCTGTGTGTTTATTTGATTATCATAATCATATTGTCATCTTGAAATCCTAGCTTACCTTACCGTGAAGTATAAATGACTAATAAATAAGGAGACATTTTATAAAACAACCCAAATAATTCTAAATTATGCCATTAATGTAGCAGGAATGCTTGACTCGGAAAGATCATACTGTACATGTCCATATCTGATTCCATTTACAATTCATTTGATCTGACACCACAGCTTTGTGATAGAATGCAGGACCATCTCAACCTCACCTAAAGTAGATGGTCTTTCCTAAATAAAGACACAGCTAAAGACCCATTATCGTAACCAATACACGTGCATTGAATGTTTTTTCATTAGTAGTTATAGATAACAAAAATGCATTTAAAGTGTTATTAAATTAGTTTAAACTTTCTGACAAGGACTTCAACTGCCATGACAATTGTTTGGTTTTCAAGATGGCAAGCCGAGGTTATGGAGGTAGTGAGGGGTCATGCAGGCTTAGTCTTTGTCCACGTGGATCTCACCATTCAAAGTGTCAAATTCAAGTTTCAACCACATTAGAATTTATTAGCTGAGAAAAATAATTCTGTAGGCCCTTCTTGCAATCTAAGAAAAACCCTAGATATCTCTCATTCTACCCAGTCATTACCAGTTGCTAAGTTGGGTTGTATGTATGTAAAAATAAAAAAGGACTGAATTTGAGTGAGGCTAAATATAGAAGCCCAAATCCAGATTCCATTGTATTAGAATTTCACATGACTCAACCAATTCCCATAGGCTGACAAGCAGTCTAATTTTAAATCTAGAGGACTTTATAGCAGTAAAAAAAAATTTCCTAATTAGGTAAGGCACTTATCTGTCATTCTTCACTTTTGGTAGTTATCACTAAAAAGTCATTTACATTTTGAACTCAACATTTTCAGAGTTTCCAATTTTGCTCCAAGCCCCATTTGACTTCCAAGAAATGATCTAATTATCTTAGATGGGGTATAATCGCTAAACCACTGTGCTAACTGAGCTGGAATTTCAGTAAGCAGAGCTTTAGCTACAGTGACAAGATTTAACTGTCACTCACACTGACCAAATCTCAAAGGCATGATAAATGATAGAACCTCATTTAATTACCATTTATTCTTCATGAGAGTAGAAATTATTATAAATTATGCAGATAAGTAATTCATCAAGGGGAATATGCCAAAAAAATATGTCTATGATATTAAATAACGTTGACTCAAGGCTTCAAGAAAATTAAAATTGTAAAGCAAGAGGATAAAGTTTGCCCTAATACTTAGTACAAATGAAGTCTCCCTTCTTGTTTGAATATTTGTAGTCATACCTATTCTTTGATCATTGTTCAATTATGCAGTGCAAAGAGATACTAAAAACTTTATTAAAATTTATTTCAAACCAGTTCATTGGGTATTCATTCAGTGCTTACTATACACACAGCCTCACAGCCTTGCTAGTTCACAGGGCCATTTTGGTGTCATTGGAATTCAAGGTTGTATTCACAGTTCATTTTTTCAAATAGTGAAAATAATAAATGAGAGTCATTCCTTTATCCCAACACAACTCTCTTAAATTCTTGAAACTTCAGGTTTCCAAATTCATAAGAATTTGTTATTTTTTTTTTTTTTTTTGGTCTCATCAAAATCTGAAGTTCCAGCTTCTGTACTGGTGAATGAGATGATAGCCTCTTCTAAAGTTGTACAAGTGGAATTGATAAGGTCAACACTATGACACAGAGCTAGCCATGAGGTAAACAAACTTTGATAAGGGGTAACAGAGGTCTGTGAGAGGGAGGGGGTTTACATGAAGCACTGTAATAGGCAGTACAGAGCTGCCACCAGAAGCAGCAATGTGGGGGCACTGGGATTCTAAAGAGCTAGGAGACTCCTTCGAGAAAAGGAGAGAAAAAAATGATGACAGCAATGACTGGTACTACAGTCATGTGTTATTTAATGATGGGGATACATTCTGAGGAATGCATCATTAGGCAATTTTATCATTGTGCAAACATTGTAGGCTGTACTTACACTAACCTAGAGTGTATAGTCTGCTACATACCGAGGCTATATTGTGCAGCCTCTTGCTCCTAGGCTACAAACCTATACTGAATACTACAAGTAACTGTAACACAGTGAGTAGTATTTGTGTATCTAAACATATCAAACATTGAAAAGGTACAGTAAAAATACAGTATAAAAAATAAAAAATGTTATACTTGCATAGGGCACGTAATATGACTGGAGCTTACGCAACTGCAAGTTACTCTGGGCGAGTCAGTGAGTGAGTGTGTGCATGAAGGTGAAGGCCTAGGACATTACTGTACACAACTGTAGACTTTATAAACACTGCACACTTAGGTACACTGAATTTATAGTCTTATGGCACCATTGCTGTATATGTGGTCTGTCTTTGATGAAAACATTGTTATGCGGCAAATGACTATACTACCATTTGTGAATGCATAATATCTCAGGAAACACACTAAGCATTTTACATATATTAGTTCACTAAATCCTCACCATAATAACCCTTCTGCACTGCTCCTCAGGTTTTAGTTGAAAAAACTGAGCCATAGAGAAGTTGACTTTCCCAAAGACACATAAAGCTGGGAAATGGCAGAGTCATTAAATGAACTTAGAGTTACATTCTAGTCCCTCACAAAAACAGATATCACAAATCTGAGGGTTGAGACTGCTTGGATCATGACAGCACAGGTGTGTGGAGTTAGTCTTCATTCAGTAAACAACAGCTCAATTGGCTAGAGACAAAACTCTAGGAGTAATTCCTAAGTGACCCTTTCTTACCATGTATCCTAAGCCTCCCGTCCATCTTGTCAGTTTTACCCACAAAGTGTATCCCAAATCTGATACCCATTCTCTAGCTCCACTGCTTTGCCCTGGCTCCAAGAAGCCAACATCTCTTACCTAGACTATTGCAATAGTCTCTAGATGGTCTCCTTGCTTTCACTCTTGACCTCTTACTCATTCTCCACTTAGCAGCCAGAGTGACAATTTTTTAAAGTACATCTGATTATGATACTACCCTATTTGGAACTTTCCAAGAGCTTCCCATCACTTTTAGAATAAAATCCAATATCCTTTCCACAGCCTACCAGGACCTTCAGCATCTGTTCTGTCTACCTCTTCAAAATCGTCTGCAATAATTTTCTTTTTTGAGACAGCATCTTGTTCTGTCACCCAGAATGGAGTGCAATGGCAGGATCATGGCTCGGCTCACTGTGGCCTTGACTTCCTGGTCTCAGATGATCCTCTCACTGCAGCCTACCAAGTAGCTGGGACGATAGGCACATACCACCACGCCCAGCTAAATGTTTTTGTATTTTTTTGGAAAGATGGGGTTTCATCATGTTGCCCAGGTTGATCTCGAACTCCTGAGCTCAAGTGATCCGCCCACCTCGGCCTCCCAAAGTGCTGGGATTACAGGTGTGAACCACTGTGCCCCGCCCATCTGCAGTAGCTCTTATCCCATCACACTTTCATTTGATTATACTGGCCCTTCTCTTCCTTGAATAACCCAAGAATTTCTCCATCCTGGGATCATTGCTCTGCCTCCTGCTGGTAGTGCTTTTCATTCAGGTCTTCTCAACATAAGTCGCTGCTTTTTTTTTTTTTACCTAGGTTCCACTTAAAACATATTTTCTTCCATGAACCCTTCTTTGAACCCTTAATCACATTGACCCCATCCCCCTAGCCACCCTGGTCTTGTTCTTCACAACACTTGTCACTATTTGATAGTCTAACATCTATTACCTACTTATTATCTGCCTCTCCCTATCTCAAATATAATTTCTAGCTGTCTTTTTCCTTCATTTCCTAGCATTATGAACATGACCTGGAGCGTATTAGTTTACTCACAAAATATTGATGATTGTATGATTGAATGAATAAAGATTGCACAAAGTAAGTCTCAGAGAAATTATATAGAACTTAATCTGTGGCTTCTGCGGCTAGTTCAACATGAAGTCAGCATCAGTAAGCAAGAACCAGGAAGTGCTGAAATCTCTAAGTGCTGGGGAACACAGATGAGTAGAGCTCAAGGAGTCAAAGGAGAGCTGGTATTTGAGCTAAGTCTTAAAAAGGGTGGGATGCAGACACGAAGATGAGGGCAATCAAAGCAGGGTACAGCGTGGGCAAAGGCAGATAGGTGGAGACATTCAGGGCAGGCATGCTCCCCTACACGAACAAAATATCGAATTGGCAGAGATAAGCAAAGAAGAGAAAAGGGTTGACACATCAGCTTCCCACTCTGCAGCCTTCAAGACTGTGGGAGAGTTTTTGCAACTGACACTAGAGTTAAGAGATTCTTAATTGTACCTTTTTTATTTTTTAGCTCGGCTGCTGCAACGCCTAGCCTATTCTACTCTGTCTGCATTATGAAGTTCTCACACAGCTCAAATTTAATTATTTTTATCTGACTTATACTCTAAGAAAACAGCTACAGTAGTACCTGGTGGTGGGTGGGAAGGAGTGGGGATCAGGAGGTTAGGCTCTTAACTCACCTTGGGACCTTGGGCCTGTAATCCAAGTGCTTGGGAGGGCATTTTTATTTCCCCCCACTCTTCCTCCCCCCCTCCCCCCCACCCCGGCTTCCTCCTCCTCCTTCTTCTTCTTCTGACAGTGTTTCTCTCTCTCTGTTGTCCAGTGGTATGATCAGAGCTCACTGCAGCAGGCTTAACCTCCTAGCTAATTTTTTATTTAATCTTAATTTATTTATTTATTTTTGAGACAAGCTCTCACTATGTTGTCCAGGTTGGTATCGAACTCCCGGCTTCAAGCTATCCTTTTGCTTCAGCCTCCCCAAGTACTGGGATTACAGGCATAAGCCACCATGCCTGGCCAGTTTTCAATTCTTTTACAGCTCAGTTTACCCACCTGGTAAGATCTAACCACACTACATTTCTAGAATTCTGTGGTTTGACCCAGAGAATTGATTGTCACTCATTGAGTCCTCAAGCAATCCACTCAATTGTTCAGTTATGCAGTGTTTATTGGTTGTCTGTTTAATGTGCCAAAAACTGGGTGGCTTAAAAACAATAGGATGCATCCATAAAAAAGAATATGGGATTATGTCTTTTGTAAGAACATGGATGGAGCTGGAGGCTATTATCCTTAGCAAACTAATGCAGGAACAGAAAACCAATACTACATGTTCTCACTTACAAATGGGAGCTAAATGATAAGAACTTATGAACACAAAGAAGGAAACAACAGACACTGGAGTCTTATTAAGGAGGGAGAGTAGAAGGAGGGAGAGGAGCAAAAACGATAACCACTGGGTACTGGGCTTAATACTTGGGTGATGAAATAATCTGTACAACAAACCCCCATGACACAAGTTTATCTATATAACAAACCTTCACATGTTCACATGAACCCCCGAACCTAAAATAAAAGTTAAAAAAAAAAAACAGGAATTTATTATCTCACAGTACTGGAGGCCAGAAGTCTGAAATCAGGCTGTTGACAGGGACACACTTCCTTCAAAGACTGTAAAGGGGAAGAATTTTTCCATGCCTCTTCCAGCTTCTGATAGCCCCAGGCATTCCTTGGCTTGTGGTAGCATAACTCTAATCTCTGGCTCTGTCTTCACAGGCCTTTTTCTCTGTGTGTTTCTCTTTTTATAAAAATACTAGTCATTGGATTTAGAATCCACCCTAAGTCCAGGATGATTTCATCTTAAGATCTGTGTTTAATTACATCTGCAAAGGCCCTATTTCCAAACAAGCTCCCAGTCATAGGTACTGGAGTTTAGGACTTGAACGTATATCTTTTGGGGTGGCCTCAATACAACCCACTACAGTGAGCTGTAAAGAGTTCAGGCCCTAAATCAAAAAGCCTTGACTCAAAATCCACTTCCACCACTTCCTCAATGTTGACTTTGAACAACGTACAAAAGGTAATCATCTAGGATTGTCCAGAGGATTAAATAAAAACATATATGGCACCCTGGCATATGACTGGCACACAGACAGTGATATGGTTTGGGTCTGTGCCCCCACTCAAATCTCATCTCGAATTGTAATCCCACCGTGTCAAGAGAGGGACATAGTGAGAGGTGATTAAATCATGGGGGCAGTTTTCCTCATGCTGTTCTCTTGTGAGTTCTCACACAATCTGATGGTTTAAAAGTATGTAGCTTCCAGTATCACCCTAATACCAAAATCATGAAAGGACATAACAAAAGAATAAAACTACAGACCGATATCCCTGATGAATATAGATGCAAAAATCCTTAACAAAATACTAGCTAACCAAATCCAACAGCATAGCAAAAATATAACATGTTCAAGTGGGTTTCATACCCCGGATGCAGGGATGGCTTACCATACACAAGTCAATAAATGTGATACACCACATAAATAGAATTAAAAACAAAAATTGCATGAGCATCTTAATAGACACACAAAAAGCATTTGACAAAATCCAGCAACCATTTTTTATTAAAACCTTCAGCAAATTGACATGAAAGGGATATACCTTAATGCAATAAAAGGTATCTCTGGCAAACCCACAGCCAACCTAATACTGAAAAGGGAAAAGTTAAAAGCATTCCCCCTGAGAACTGGAACAAGACAAGGGCACTCACCCTCACCACTTCTATTCAACGTAGTACTGGAAGCCACAGCCAGAGCAATCAGACAAAAGAAAAAAAGAAAGGGTATCCAAATCAGTAAAGAGGAAGTCAGACTGTTGCTGTTTGCTAATGATATGACTGTATACCTAGAAAACCCTAAAGACTTGTCCAAAAAGCTCCTAGAATGAATAAACTCAGAAAAGTTTCAGGATATGAAATTAATGTACACAAATCAGTATCTCTGTTATAACCCAACAGTGCTGAGAATCAAATCAAGGACTCAACCCCTTTGGCAATAGCTGAAAAAATAATAATAATAAAATACTTAGGACAATACCTAACCAAGGAGGTGAAAAACCTCTACAAAGAAAACTACAAAACACTGCTGGAAGAAAGCACATGATACAGACAAATAGAAACACATCCCATGCTCATGGATGTGTAGAATCAATATTGTGAAAATTACCACACTGCCCAAAGCAATCTACAAATTCAATGCAATTCCCATCAAAATACCACCATCATTCTTCACAGAACTTGAAAAAAACCATCCTAAAAGTCACATGGAACCAAAAAAGAGTCTCACTCTTGTTGCCCAGGCTAGAATGCAGTGGCGCAATGTCGGCTCACTGCAACTTCCGCCTCCCAGGTTCAACTGACTCTTCTGCCTCAGCCTCCTGAGTAGTTGGGACTACACGTGCATGCCTCCACACTTGGCTAATTTTTGTATTTTTTGTAGAGATAGGGTTTCACCATCTTGGCAAGGCTGGTCTCGAACTCCCAACCTCAGGTGATCCACCTGCCTCAGCTTCCCAAAGTGCTGGGATTACAGGCATGAGTCACCACACCTGGCCAGTATTCTTTATAGTAGTATGAAAATGGATTAATACAAAAAATTGGTACTAGGAGAGTAGGGCACTTCTACAAAGATACCTGAAAATGTAGAAGTGACTTTGGAACTTGGTAACAGGCAGAGGTTGGAGTAGGCTGGAGGGCCTAGAAGAAGACAGGAAGATGAGTGAAAGTTTGGAACTTCCTAGAGACTTATTGAATGATTTTGACCAAAATGCTAATAGTGATATGGACAATGAAGTCCAGGCTGAAGTGGTCTTAGATGGAGATGAGCAACTTATTAAGAATGGTGTAAAGGCACTCTTGCTATGCTTTAGCAAAGAGACTGGCAGCATTTTACCCCTGCCCTAGAGATCTGTGAAACTTTGAACTTGAGAGAGATGACTTAGGGTATCTGGCAGAAGAAATTTCTAAGCAGCAGAGCATTTAAAATGTCACCTGACTTTTTCTAAAAGTGTACACTCATGTGTGAAGAAAGAGATGGTCTGAAATTGGAACTTACATTTAAAAGGGAAGCAGAGCATAAAAGTGTGGAAAATTTGCAGCCTGACCAGCAGTAGAAACGAAAAACACATTTTCTGGAGAGAAATTCAAAGCCAGCTGCAGAAATTTGCATAAGTGATGAGGAGCCAAATGTTAAATCAAGACAATTGGGAAAATGTCTCCAGGTCATGTCAGAGATGTTCACAGCAGCCCTTCCCATCACAGACCCAGAGGCATAAGAGGAACAATGCTTTTGGGGGCTGGGCCCAGGGCCCTACTGCTGCTCTGTGCAGCTTCAGGACTTGGTGCCCTTTGTGCCAGCTGCTCCAGCCCCAGCAGTGGCTAGAAGGGGACAAGGTACAGTTTGGGCCATTGCTTCAGAGGGTGCAAGCCCCAAACCTTGGTGGCTTCCACGTGGTGTTGCACGTGCAAGTGTACAGAAGGCAAGAATTGAGGTTTGGGAACCTCCACCTATATATTTCAGAGAATGTATGAAAAAGCCTGAATGTCCAAGCAGAGGGTCTGCTGCAGGGGCAGGGCCCCCATGCAGAGCCTCTACTACAGCAGTACGGAGGGGAAATGTAGGGCTGGAGCCCCCACAGAGTCCCCACTGGGGCACTGCGTATTGAAGTTGTGAGAAGAGAGCCACTGTCCTCCAGATCTCAGAATGGAAGATTCACCAAAAGTTTGCACTGTGCACCTGGAAAAGCTGCAGGCACTCAATGCTAGCCTGTGAAAGCAGCCACAGGGGCTGTACCCTGCAGGGCCACAGGGGCAGAGCTGCCCAAGGCTATGGGAACCCACCCACATCAGTGTGCCCTCGATGTGAAATATGGAGTTAAAGGAGATTTTGAGCATTAAGTGGCTTTCCTGCTGGATTTTGGACTTGCACAAGGCCTGCAGCCCCTTTTTTGGCCAATTTTTCCCTTTCGCAATGGGGGGCATTTACCCAGTGCCTGTACCCGTGTTGTATCTTGGAAGTAACTAATTTGCTTTTTATTTTACAGGCTCATAGGTGGATGGGAATTGCCTTGTCTCAAATGAGACTTTGAACTTGAACTTTTGGATTAATGCTGGATGAGTTAAGACTTTAGGGGACTGTTGGAAAGGCATCACTGTGTTTTGAAATGTTAGAAGAATATGAGATTTGGGAGGGGCCAGGGGCAGAATGATATGGTTTGGCTCCGTGTCCCCACCCAAATCTCATCTTGAATTGTAATCTCCATGTGTAAAGGGAGGGACCTGGTGAGAGGTGATTGGGTCATTGGGGTGGTTTCCCCCATGCTGTTGTCACGACAGTGAGTTCTCAAGAGATCTGATGGTTTAAAAGTGGCAGCTTCCCCTAGGTTCTCTCTCTCCTGCTACCCTGTAAGACGTGCCTTGCTTCCCCTTCACCTTCTGCCTTGAATGTAAGTTTCCTGAGGCCTCCCCAGCCATGCAGAACTATGAGTCAATTAAACTTCTTTTCTTTATAAATTACCCAGTCTCAGGTAGGTATTTATATAAAGGAGTGTGAAAACAGATTAATACCCAGCCTCAGGTAGGTATTTATATAAAAGACTATGAAAACAGATTAATACAGCCAGTGTCTAATAAATGTTATGCTTATTGTAACTATTGTTCTCTTTAGCAAAGTATTTCCAATGATGGAATTATCTGTCCATCAATAAAACAAATTTGTGTCCGTACCAAATCACTACAGGGGAGAGTAGAGATAGTTAACTGGAAAATTAAAACCTAAAAAACATACCATTGAAAACATGTGCTTTAGGGCTAGGTCTGTTGCTCATACCTGTAATTCCAGTGTTTGGGAGACCATGGTAGGTGGATCACTTGAGGCCAAAAGTTTAAGGCTGCAATGAGTGGTGATGATACCACTATACTCCAGCCTGGGGAACACAGAGACAGAGCAAGACCCTCTTTCTAAAAAAGAGGGAGAGAGAGAAAAAAATCGTGGACCTGAAGTACCAAAACTGACTCTGCATTGATGGCATTATCCAGATAAATGTTCAGTTGCCATCTTAATGGGATCTAAATAGACAAAAGCTGGATTTAAGGTTTATTCAATATATTTTTACTTTCTAATGGGCAATTTCAGGTTCAACCTGCACTCTTGGAAAGATGGCTAATACAGTAGATTTCTTGGTGTAAGAAGCCGATTACACTTAAAAGGATCATTTTTACTTCTTGAAATCTTGAATTAGAAACAAGAAAGCAATTTGCAGAGATTTTTGCCCTTAAGTTTCCATGGCTTATGTACCTCAAAGAATGCACACTCTTATTGCAATGACCTGAGGCTTTCCACTCTGCTGAAACACTGCAGTCTTCTTCTAAGATGCACAATCTGGTTTCTGCTTGCTTTTTGAGCCTCATTATTCATGCATTCATTCCATAAATATTCTGAAGCAACAAGGATCATCTACGATGTGCCACACATTATTTTAGATATTAAGTGCACTTCCAGTAATTCATCAGGTTTATACTAAATGTAGGAATTGTTTAATTCTGGCACAGGATCCCAAGGAGCCTGACCTTGGCCTCTTTATGATAGTAAAGAGTAAATTATGAACTCTCAGGGTACAGGGAAAATGTGACAGCAATGATTTACCTCTTTCTGGAAAATTATATGTTTACAATGTTGCATTAAGAGTGGACTGGGATTGCTGAGAGCCCAATTGAGGAAGTTGTTATTCTGAAGCTTCTCAGTTCTTTGTGGTGTTTCACATTTGTTCTGTGTCACTGTCTATATTGTATAACCTATGATCCTCTCTTAATTTTATCCCACGACTAGAACTAGGTTAGAACAAGGCCAAGGTTAGAACTAGGCTGTGGTGCTATTCTATCACCTTCATTTGACTGAAACTTTCATAATGATGGCTGCAACTGTGTCTGTCATTGTATGTCTGCCTGCTGGGATATGGTAAGTGGGGAGTAACTATGTGTCAGAAGAAGAGAGGAAGGAAGGAAGGAAAGAAGGAAGGAAGGAAGGAAGGAAGGAAGGAAGGAAGGAAGGAAGGAAGGAAGGAAGGAAAGAAGGAAGGAA
>NW_012115821.1:9153033-9254911 GCF_000951035.1 Colobus angolensis palliatus
GAAGGAAGGAAGGAAGGAAGGAAGGAAGGAATCATAGTATATCAGATACTTGTGACTGAACTACATTCCTGGTTCAACTGCAACTTCCTAACTCTCTCTCTTATTGATATTATCTATCTTATATCTCATGCTTAGCATGGTTTTAGATCAATCCCTCCCAGCTATAGCTTACTATGTTCTGACCATATTAGGACTTCTATATTCAACCTTTCACCCTGACCCCAACTAATTGCCTCCTTCTCTTCTGTTTCTCAGCTTAAACTCCCAAGAGATTTTTAAAAAATGTTTTTAAATGTTTTAAATTTTGCCCCCTCCCCTGCCCCCACTATTTTTTTTTAGAGATAGGGTATTGCTCTGTCACCCAAGGTGGAGTAAGTGGCACGATCATACCTCACTTTAGCCTCAATTCCTGGGCTCAAGGGATCCTCTCACCTTAGCTTCCCTAGTAGCTGCAACTACAGGTGTGCACCACCACGCCTGGCTAATTGTGTTGTCATTGTTGCTATTGTTGTTGACAGGGTCTCTTTTTTTTGCCCAGGCTAGTCTTAATCTCCTGACTTCAAGCAATCCTCCTGCCTTGGCCTCCCAAAGTGCTCAGATTACAGGCATGAGCCCCCACATATGGCTTAGCTTTATCTGTTTTTAAAAAATATATTGACCAATGGCTTCTGATGCTTTTTTGGAAATGTCTATAGCCAATATGGTAATGAGCTGTTGGTGCTAAAAAATTGGTATACCATTGGCAAAAGGGAGGAAGGCAGGAGAATCCCTTGAGGTCAGGAGTTCCAGGATGTACTGAGCTATGATCATGACACTGCACACTGCACTTCAGCCTGGGTGATAGAGTGAGACACTGTCTTTACCCTAAATAAATAAATAAATAAATAATAAAAGCTACATCTGAGACCAAAACCATCTTATTAGAATGACAGTGAAGCCAATAAAATACATCATCCATATAGCTTAGAAGACCAAGCCTGACTCATTTCAGGAAAACTGTCTCAATGGGAATGTCTATAAAATCCTCTCTATTCCTCCACTCTCTACTCTGCATCATCTCCATGTCAGTGAATTATTTTTGCACAATAAAAGCATTCATATAGAACATATTTCCAGATGTAAATATGCTCACTCCCATTTGAAGAGACATTATTTGCTTCATTATTTCACAGAGTGCAACTTGTGCCATTCTCCCTATTGCTCCAGCACCAGCGGAAAGAAGCAGGCATGAACTAAATTGTCATTTTCCAAAGAGATCACTGTCCTGTGCTAGGGCGATTAAAAGGCCTTGTGTGTTGGGACAACATTGAGGGGGAAATGGGTTCTTTCTAATCTTTTGACATCAGAATATATGTTTAAGTAGAGAATTTCTGATATGAAGGGATCAACAAAGTTGAAATATTGCAATGACTGTGTTCTTTTTGTAATAATACTAGAGTCAGTGCTCAGCACACCACTGAATCTAACTCTCTAAGCCTCCCTTAAGCTTACAAATGATCTTCCATTTATTTTAAATCAATCAAGTGTCCTTAGAGGATTTCACCAGAAACCCAAATATAATTACATAAACACACAGGCTTCCTAACTATGTGTGTGTTTTGCCAACAGAAAAATATATTTTCTGTGCAATGCAGAAAGAGTGAATGAAGGTCTATAAAATACATTTTAATGTCTTAAGAACAACAATATTAGACCTAGAATTGGGCACATATACCTTACTAAGAAGAAAAAATAAACAGAAGATGTGATTAGGCCCTTACGGTGGATGAAATCACCCCAAAGTAGCCTCTCCTCATTTAAATGAAGTTTACTCTGTTTCATAGTCTATATTTCAGTAATATACTTATTCAAATCCTAGAAAATTGCTAACTTCATCAGCACTAGACAACACAAGGACCTGAGGGTATGAGCTAGTCTTTTATTTATTCATTAGATTTCTATAATAGCTCTTTTCCAAAGGACCCCAGGCCTACTGTAGAGAATATTTAACTGATGTTAGACCAAGGATTCATGGAAATGAGAAGTGGAACTTTGTCTAAGGAGATGTGACAGAAGAAAGAAATCCAGGAGGCAGAGTAAAAGGAAACAGAGAAGAGTCTGACAGGGAGAAGACATATGCAGCCTTTAAAATGCCAGAATAAAAATGTGAAGTCCCAGCACTAGGCCTCTGTCTTTAGTCCAGATAACAATATGATTACAGAGGACATGCTTCTGAGAAGGAACACTGTTCGCAACCTCTTTCTTAGAATTACACATCAGGCAAGCTCCTAAAAATCTCATTTTTAACAGATATGTTGAACTGACATTCTACAGGCTGACAAAATTTAATGTTCAAATTAAAACATATTTAACACATTTTAATATGTTCTTATTTAATAAATAAAACTCCCTCCCATTCTAGCTGTGTCAGATGTGACTACACTTTTGTTATTTATTTATTTTTTTTCATAGTCCATACCATTTGGAAAGTACCGAAAGTCATAGAGGACGATGGGTAAAAGGCAGTGGAGTTTCTATTTATCAGATTGCAACATTGTGTAGTTAGCTAGAAATGCTACTGTGGCAAGCTCCCCACTCTTGCCCGGCCAAGGAGAGGTGGGAGAGATCCGGAGGACAAGTTCTTCAGACATAACAGTTGTAGGACTCCTTCTATGGCCATCTCTACAAAACACACTGAACAGTGGATCCTACCAGCTTCATGCCAATTTTAATACTAACAGTAAAGAGAAAGTAGGAGAGTGAATTGTAATGTAAATCTGCAAACCGCAATCATGGACAATACATGACATTTTTGAAATTTTATTTTGGAGGCCGAGGTGGGCAGATCACAAGATCAGGAGATCAAGACCATCCTGGCTAACACAGTGAAACCACGTCTCTACTAAAAATACAAAAAAATTAGCCGCATGTGGTGGCATGCACCTGTAGTCCCAACTACTTAGGAGGCTGAGGCAGGAGAATTGCTTGAACCTGGGAGGCAGAGGTTGCAGTGAGCCAAGATCATGCCACTGCACTCCAGCCTGGGCGACAGAGCAAGACTCCATCTCAAAAAAAAAAAAAAAAAAAAGAAAAGAAAGAAAGAGAAAAGGAAAAACTGGGGGTCGAATAGCTTATACATTTTACTCCTTTGTTGGTATTAAACATTATTATATATTAAATCACTGATAATCACTAGCTTTAAAACTTAAACACTGACATTCCAACAAATTGCTTGTAAATAATTAAGTCTAGTGCTGATGGAGGGGAATCAGAAGGGATAATCCTGGCATTTTTACTTTAACTCTGAGAGCCTGGTGTTGGACAAGGAACAAGTGGGAAGTTATACTTGATCCCAAACGAACGCTTCTTTCAGAACTGCATTGAGGAACCACAGAAAAACAGTATTTTCTCTTGGTTCAGCATTTTAGGGTCAATTCAATTTAGGACAATTTACTATTTGTTGGACAGCAAGCAGTGTTGTGCTTGAAGCTAAAACATGTCTCCAGCCTCATGTTGCCTAGAATCGCATGAGTGGTGCTAGACAGAAGCTTGAAGATGTCATGCTATAATATTTTTTCTTTCTTTTTGTCATGTTTTCTTTTTCTTTCTTTTCTTTTCTTCTTTCCTTCTCTCTTTCCCTCTCTCCTCCCTGTTCTTTTCTTTCTTTTTCCTTTTCTTTCTTTCCCTCCCTCCTTTCTTTCTCTCTTTCTCTCTCTTCCTTTCTTTATCTCTTTCTTTCTTTTCCTTTCTTCTTTCTTTTTGTTTTGCTCTGTTGCCCAGACTGAAGTGCAGTCATGCAATCATAGCTTACTGCAGCCTTAAACTTCTGGGCTCAAGTGATCTTCCCACCTTAGCCTCCCAAGTAGCTGTGTCTGGCTAATGTTTTTTATTTTTATTTTTTTGAAGTGATGATGTCTTGCTTTGCTGCTTAGACTGGTCTCAAACTCCTGGCTTTAAGTAATCCTCCCACCACCTTTTTTTTTTTTTTTTTTTGGTATTTTCAAATCAGTTCTTTTAATAGAAGATTATGTGAAACCAGTGAAATATGATTTTTTGCTATCCATAATCATTTGAAAAAGGTGGTTAAAAAACTATAAAGAGTGGCATATTTTTATTCCTGTTCTTTTAGAGAACTACTTTATCTTTAGTGACTGGCAAAAACTCTTACTTCTAACATCAATATATGAATTCTAATTCAGGAGAATTAATTAGTAATGGATTATTTATTATCATTGAACACACACCTTTCCAATTCATTATCTGCAAGCTTATTGATCCAACAAAATAAATGTTTAAGCATATTGATGGCAAATAAAACACTGAAATAAGAGGCAACTGAAACAAAAGTACAAAACTTTAGCTTTTGCCTTTAAAAAGAAGAACTTAATAGAGTCCTTATAACCAAAAGAATCAATTAGAAAGCTGGATTAGGCTGAACAGTTATATTACTTAAACTCAGGTATTCGGGCTTTCTGTCCAGGAGTTTAAAGCTTGAGTAAGTGACAAAAAAGTAGAAGGAATGAATGATGGTGACTCAGTCCAGGAAAGGTTCTGTGACAGACTGTCCCTGCCTTATAATGAGGCACCCCGAGTCCTGGCTCTCTGGAGTTGCCTTAGAGCAAGCTTGTCCAACCCACGGCCTACAGGCCACATATGGCCCAGGACAGCTTTGAATGTGGTCCAACACAAATTCATAAACTTCCTTAAAACATTATAAAAATTTTTGTGATACTTTTTTTTTTTTTAGCTCATCAGTTATCATTAGCATTAGTTTCTTTTATGTGCAGCCCAAGACAATTCTTCTTCCATTGTTGCCCAGGGAAGCAAAAAGATTGGACATCCCTGCCTTAGAGCCTCCTCAAGCCCCAGATCAGTTCTGCAAACTTGCAGAGTTTTCATGAACTGCTGATGGCCCTCCAATACATTACCTTCTTTTGGACATCCCATCATTTGGAAGCCATTTAAGCCTTTAGTGAGATCCATTGGATTCTTTGGAAGCCAAATAATGAGATGACTAAAATAAAGGATCCTCTTTTGTTTGTGGGCTTCCCTATCATGTTTTGGGGGGATTTTTTTTTTTTTTTTTTTTTACCTAGGGTTGGGTGAGTCAGGAGAAAAAGGGGTCTTATGTCTTTACTGACAAGTGTTATTCTGGAGAATGGTCATTGAAAGAGATAAGAAAACTTTAGGATGTCACCCAACCACCATTCTCCTTGTTTGGGATTGCTGGTACACCTGTCTCTTCCACTCCATCCTGCTTTCAGGACACTGAAGCAAATGATTATTATTTAAAGAGATCAAAACTTACTGCTCAAAGCCATTTATTCAGAAAACCCTAAATCCGAGTTATGGTGGATAGGTTGAAAACTAAGGAACAGAGCTTCCTAATTTTGCCCATGAAATTCTCAGAAAAAGGGAGAAGTGACAAAATGGTAGGACTGAAATATAAGTATGATGCTTCTGTGTTTCTTGACAGTTAAAATGGTGTCATTTTACACTCTTGTTATGTCTGGAAAAAACATAATGTCAAATTACATAAGAAATATTTAATTCTGGTAAGATAGCTGGTGTGTCTCTGGGGTATTTAAGGACATTTTTACACACTTATCTTTAAAAAGCAATCATGGGCTGATTAGAAGCAGTGGCGATCTCAGGTGCCCATTGAAAAGTTACCACAATAATGTGTGAATCCTGCACCAGCAACCGAGGTGTCCAGGTTCTCTCATCAGAAGTGACTAGGCAGCTGGCATGACCCAAGGAGAGGAAGGAAGAGCAGTATGGTGTGGAGACCCACCTGAGAGCCATACAGGGGAGGGTAGACCCTACCCCCCAGCCAAGGGAGGTGGTGAGTGAGTGTGCTACACAGCAGGGGAAACTGCTTTTCCCATGGAACTGTGCAGCCCACAGATTGGAAGATCCCAGTCATGAACTCACACCACCAGGGCCTAAGGTCCCAATCCCAAAGCCACACGGATTCTCAACAGCCTGTCAGCGAGAATGCACTTAAGGCTGCCGGGTTCCCTGGGGGAGGGGTGACCGACCAGCTGTGACTGCCTATTGTCTAAGCCATTTGAGCTCCTTGGGGGAGGGGCAGCAGCCATCACTGGGACTAATAGCTGCCTAACACGCTAAGCTGCATGGGTGGGGGAAAGGTGGCAGCCATCTCTATAGCTCTAGGTTGCTGTCTTCCCCTGCTGGAGCCAGGGAGGCTGGATGGCTTGGTCCCAAGAGGTGTCCCCCACAGCCCAACACACTGGCTGTGGCAGCAGACTGCAGCCAGAGTGCCTCTTTAGGCCTCACCCTGACCCATCCTTCCTCAGTGGACAGGGCCTCCCTGCAGGAAATCCAGCTCCAGCCAGGGGCTCAAGGACAGAACTCTGATCTCCCTGGGCCTGAGCTCCCAGAGGGAGGGATGGCCACAATCTCTGTAGACCAGCAGACTTAGCCTTTCCTCCTGCTAGTTCTGAAGAATCCAGGCAGCCCAGACAAGTCTGTTTTCCCCCAGCGAAGAACACCCCCTCCACCAAGGGACAGTCAAAGTGCTTCATTAAGTGGGTCCTGCTCCCAGTGCCACCTGACTGGGTAAGACCCTCTAACAGGGTTTGTCAGACACCCTATACAGGGGCAATCCTACACATCAGGTTGATGCCCTTGAGGTCAGAGATTTCAGAGGAAGGAGCAGGTACCTATCTTTGTGTTCTCCCACCTCCTTAAGTGACAATTCCAGGCACAGGAACAAACCAGATGAACAGGGCCTGAAGTGAACCCCCTGCAAACCCTAGCAGCCCTACAGAAGAGGGACCTGACCATTGAAAAAGAAACAAACAAACAAAAAGCAGTAACAACAGCATCAACAACATCAAAAAGGCCCCACAAAAATCCTGTCCAAGGGTCAGCAGCCTCAAAGATAAAAAATAGACAAACTCTTGAAGATGAGAAAGAATCAACAAAAACATGCTAAAAACCAAAAAGACCAGAGTGCTTCTTCTCCTCCCAATGATGGCAACACCTCTCTAGCAAGAGCGTAGAACTGGATGGAGGATGAGATGGATGAATTGACAGTAGTTGGCTTCAGAAGATGGGTAATAACAAATTTTGCTGAGCTAAAGAAGCATGTTCTAAACCAATGCAAAGAAGCTAAGAACCTTGATAAAACGTTAAAGGAGCTGCTAATTAGAATAACCAGTTTAGAGAGGAACATAAATGAACTGATGGAGCTGGAAATGAACAAAACACCTGAGAAACATGGGACTATGTAAAAACACCAAACATGTGATTAATTGGAGTACCTGAAGGAGATAGGGAGAATGGAAACAAGCTGGAAAACACAATTCAGAATACTATAAAAAAGAACTTCCCCAACCTGGCTAAAGAGGCCAACATCCAAATTCAGGAAATACAGAGAACACCACTAAGATACTCCACAAGAAGTTCAACCCCAAGACATAATCATCAGGTTCTCCAAGGTCAAAATGAAGGAAAAAAGGTTAAGAGCAGCCAGAGAGAAAGGCCAGGTCACCTATGATGGGGAGCCCATCAGACTAACAGCAGACCTCTCAGCAGAAACCCTATAAGCCAGAAGAGAGTAGGAGCCAATATTCAACATTCTTAAAAGAATTTTCAACCCAGAATTTTACATCCAGCCAAACTCCTTCATAAGCAAAGGAGAAATAAAATCTTTTCCAGATAAGCAAATGCTGAGGGATTTTGTCACCACCAGGCCTGCCTTGCAAGAACTCCTGAAGGAAGCATTAAATATGGAAAGGAAAAACCAGTACCACCCACTGCAAAAACAAACCAAAATATAAAGACCAATGACACTATGAGGAAACTGCATCAACTAGTGTACAAAATAATCAGATAGCATCATGATGACAGGATCAAATTCACATATAACAATATTAACCTTAAATGTAAATGGACTAACTGTGCCCAATTATAAGACACAGACTGGCAAATTGGATACAGAGTCAAGACCCATTGGTGTGCTGTATTCAGGAGACCCATCTCACATGCAAAAACACACACAGGCTCAAAATAAAAGGATGGAGCAAAATTTACCAAGCAAGTAAAAAGCGATAAAAAAGCAGTGGTTGCAGTTCTAGTCTCTGACAAAACAGACTTTAAACCAACAAAGATCAAAAAAGACAAAGAAAGGCATTACATAATAGTAAAGGTATCAATTTAATGAGAAGAGCTAACTATCATAAATATATATGCATGCAATACAGGAGCACCCAGATTCATAAAACAAGTTCAGAGAGAACTACAAAGAGAATTAGACTCCCACACAATAATAGTGGGAGACTTTAACACCCCACTGTCAATATTAGATAGATCAATGAGACAGAAAACAAGGATATTCAGGACTTGAACTCAGTTCTGGATCGAACGGACCTAATAGACATCCACCACAAATCAACAGCATATACATTCTTCTCAGTGTCTCATGGCACTTATTCTAAAATTGACCACATAATTGGAAGTAAAACACTCCTGAGCAAATGCAAAAGAACTAAAAACATAACAAACAGTCTCTCAGACCACAGTTCAAATTGGAACTCAGGATTAAGAAACTCTCTCAAAACCACATAATTACATGGACATTGAACAACCTTCTCCTGAATGACTCCTGGGTAAATAATGGAATTAAGGAAGAAATCAAGAAGTTCTTTGAAACCAATGAGAACAAAGAGGCAATGTACCAGAATCTCTGGGACACAGCTAAAGCAGCATTAAGAGGGAAAATTATAGCATTAAACGCCCACATCAGAAACCTAGAAGGATCTCAAATCAACACCCTAACATCACAATTAAAAGAGCTGTAGAAGCAAGAGCAAACAAATCCAAAAGCTAGTAGAAGACAAGAAGTAACTAAGAACAGAGCCGAATTGAAGGAGATAGAGACACAGAATACTCTCCAAAAAATCAATGAATCCAGGAGCTGGTATTTTGAAAAAATTAGCAAAATAGACTGCTAGCTAGACTAATAAACAAGAGAAGAGAGAAGAATCAAATAAACACACACAAAAAAATTTTAAAGGGAATATTACCCCTGAGCCCATGGAAATACAAACTACCAGAGTATATATAAATACCTCTGTGCAAATCAACTAGAAAATCTAGAAGAAATGGATAAATTCCTGGACAAATACACCCTCCCAAGACTAAACCAGGAAGAATTTGAATCCCTGAATAGACCAGAACAAGTTCTGAAATTGAGGCAATAATTAATAGTCTACCACTCAAAAAAAGCCCAGGACCAGACAGATTCACAGCCGAAATTTACTAGTGTTACAAAGAGGAGCTGGTATCATTCCTTCCAAAATTATTCCAAACAATTGAAAAGGAAGAACTCCTCCTTAATTCATTTTATGAGGCTAGCATCATCCTGATACCAAAACCTGGCAGAGACAAAACAAAAAATCTTCAGGCTAATATTACTGATGAACATCAATACAAAAATCCTCAATAAAATACTGGCAAACCGAATACAGCAGCACATCAAAAAACTTATTCACCACATTCAAGCTGGCTTCATTCCTGGGATACAAGGCTGGTTCAACATACACAAATCAATAAATGTAATCCATCACATAAACAGAACCAAAGACAGAAACCACACAATTATCTCAACAGATCCAGAAAAAGCCTTCAACAAAAGTAAACATCGCTTCATATTAAAAACTCTCAGTAAACTAGGTATTGATGGAACATATCTCAAAATAACAAGAGCTACTTATGACAAACACACAGCCAATATCATATTGAATGGGCAAAAGCTGGAAAGATTCCCTTTGAAAACCAGCACAAGACAAGGATGCCATCTCTCACCACTCCTATTCAACATAGCATTACAAGTTTTGGCCAGGGCAATCAGGCAAAAGAAAGAAATAAAGCGTATTTAGATAGGAAGAGAGGAGGTCAAATTGTCTGTTTGCAGACGACATGATTGTATATTTAGAAAACCCCATCATCTCAGCCCAAAAACTCCTTAAGCTCATAAGCAAGTTCAGCAAAGTCTCAGGATATGAAATCATTGTGCAAAAATCACAAGCATTCCTATACACCAACAATAGGTAAGCAGAGAGCCAAATCATGAATGAACTCCCATTCATAATTGCTACAAGGAGAATAAAATACCTAGTAATACAGCTAACAAGGGATGTGAAGGACCTCGGAGAACTACACACCGCTGCTCAAGGAAATAAAAGAGGACACAAACAAATGGAAAAACATTCCATCCTCATGAATAGGAAGAATCAATATAATGAAAATGCCCATAGTGCCCAAAGTAATTTATAGATTCAATGCTATTCCCATCAAACTACCATTGACATTCTTCACAGAACTAGAAAAAACTACTTTAAATTTCATATGGAATGAAAGAGCCCACATAGCCAAGACAATTCTAAGCAAAAAAAAAAAGCTGGAGGCATCGCACTACCTGACTTTAAACTATACTACAAAGCTACAGTAACCAAAACAGCATAATACTGCTACCAAAACAGACATGTAGACCAATGGAACAGAACAGAGACCTCAGAAATAACACCACACATCTACAACCATCTGATCTTCAACAAACCTGACAAAAACAAGCAATGGGGAAAGGATTTCCTATTCAACAAATGGTGCTGGGAAAACTGACTAACCACATGCAAAAAACTGAAACTGGACCCCTTACACCTTATACAAAAATTAACTCAAGATGGATTAAATACTTGTGTAAAACTCAAAACCATAAAAACTCTAGAAGAAAACCTAGGCAATACCATTCAGGATATAGGCGTGGGCAAAGACTTCATGACTAAAACACCAAAAGCAATAGCAACAAAAGCCAAAATTGACAAATCTTATCTAATTAAACTAAAGAGCTTTTGCACAGCAAAAGTAACTATCATCAGAGCAAACAGGCAACCTACAGAATGGGAGAAATTTTTTATAATCTATCCACCTGACAAAGGTGTAATATCCAGACTCTACAAGGAACTTAAACAAATTTACAAGAAAAAACAAATAACCCCATCAAAAAGTGGGCAAAGGATATGAGCAGACACTTCTCAAAAGAAGTCATTTATGTGGCCAACAAACATTTTAAAAAAAGCTCAACATCACTGATCATGAGAGAAATGCAAATCAAAATCACAATGAGATACCATCTCAATCCAGTCAGAATGGTGATTATTAAAAAGTGAAGAAACAACAGATGCTGACGAGGCTGTGGAGAAATAGGAATGTTTTTACATTGTTGGTGGGAATATAAATTAGTTCCACCATTGTGGAAGACAGTGTGGTGATTCCTTAAGGATCTAGAACCAGAGGTACCATTTGACCCAGCAATTCCATTACTGGGGAATCCCATTACCCAAAGGAATATAAATCATTCTTGTATAAAGACACATACACAGGTATGTTTATTGCAGCACTATTTACAATAGCAAAGACATGTAACCAATCCAAATGCCCATCAATGATAGACTGGATAAAGAAAATTTGGTACATATACACCATGGAATACTATGCAGTCATAAAAAGGAATGAGCGCTTGTCCCTTTGCAGGGACGTAGATTAAGCTGGAAGTCATCATCCTCAGCAAACTAACACAGAAACAGAAAACCAAACAATGCATGTTCTCACTCATAAGTGGGAGCTGAACAATGAGAACACATGGACACAAAGGAGAACAACATATACCAGAGCCTGTTGGAGGGTAGGGGGTGAGGGGAGGGAACCTAAATGACAGGTCAATAGGTGCAGCAAAACACCATGGCACATGTATCCCAAAACTTAAAGTAAAATAAAATAAAAATACAAAGCAATCTTGAGAGTATTTTCAGATTGTGTGGTAATACAACTGTTTGAACAGGTAATGAATTCTATTTTTACATTTTGATGGCTCTTACTTTTTCCAGTGATTTCCTTTTTAATTTGCTGGAGGCTTGTTTTTGTCTTACCTATAGTTATTTCTACACTTTCTATGCTTTTTTGAGCAGAATCAAATTCAAAGGCGAACAGCATTTCATATTCCTGGATTGTTCTTCATTTCCTCTTACCTGCAACAGATCTCAGTAAAGGCTTAATTAGCCATTAACAAGCCAACATGTTAAGATTTCTGATTAATAGTGGCTTGCCTATCAAGTTAATGTGCTTGCAAATTATCTCCTTCTAGTTATTATTACAATTCACAGATACAAAGCCATTATTTATTATGTAGGGGGCTTAGGAGACTCTAAATTTAAACATAATGCAGGGGTGTCCCTTACCCTGAGAGATTGTGCTTCCAAAGTAAGTGCATAAGATGAAAAATGTGCATTGTCAAAATTAGCCTCTTGACAAGTCCTTAAACGACATTGCATTAGAGACTGATACATTAAAGTCCGTTAACCCTGCACAGTTTTCCAGATGACCCTTTCTTCAATTGAGTACCAGATCCTTAGCATTTTGGGGCATGGTAAATTAAAAATAATGACTTTTAAACACCAGAATTACATTATGCATGGTAATGTGCCCACAGTATGAAATAAACATGAAAACAGTAGATACCCATCATATCTCAAGGTCACCCTCAAGCATGCACTCTGATGGAACACGGCCTGAATTTCCTATATTATTTAAATTGCTCACTCTCTCTATGGTCTCCCTCCCACCCACTCCACTTTTCTCTCTCCTTGCCAAACATATGCAGATAAATTTAGGTAAGAATTTAGGTAAGTTAACACAGTATATGATATGACTGCACTATCTTTTTAAGCAACAATAATATTGACAGTTTCATAACCTAATTCTAGCTTTCAGTTTTTTCCATATTTTTATATTTGCATTGTTTCTTGCATTGAAAAAAATCCATACCCCAATTTCAAATTCCCTGGCAAGACCCTCTATGTTGAAGTTTCCAAAGAAACCAAAGAACTTTACTTGAAATCAATTGGGATGGACACCCAATGGATTGCTCAAGATCAGGGTTCATTCAGCCAGTTCTTTTTGAGACTGGTAAGTCATCTGCATCTGGAAACATTTCCTTCATCTTTTCATTCTTCCGTTCTCAAGATCTACAAGATACTGGCATTGTGTAGGTTCTTAGAAAATCCTTGTTGAATGAAAAAGGAGAAAAGGTAGAAGGTGAGAGAAAGAAGCAGGGATGAAAGGAGAAGAAAAGGGAGAGAAAGGAGGAAGGAAAGGATGAGAGAGGACAGGAGGGAGGGAGGGAGGGAGGGAAAGGAGCTGATAGGACACAAAAGCATGAGCTTG
Organism: Colobus angolensis palliatus; assembly: GCF_000951035.1. Classification (NCBI taxonomy): domain Eukaryota; kingdom Metazoa; phylum Chordata; class Mammalia; order Primates; family Cercopithecidae; genus Colobus; species Colobus angolensis. Next base: position 9,166,264 of record NW_012115821.1, read on the forward strand.
GCTGGTTCAATGCACTTGGAACTCTGACCTTGAGCAAGTTACATTTCTGGGTGATCACCAGTTTCCTCAGCTCAGTGTAGACACAGGAATAAAATATCTGCCACGTAGTGATTCAATAAAAGGGAGATGTACCGGCTAAGCAGTTATCACTGGGCAAAATTTGGCATTCTGACTGTTTTGAATCATCACATATATCCGCACTGTTCTTAAAAAGTAAATACATAAATGTTTATGTCTGGAGACTGAGGAGTTGGCTAGTAAGTAGTCATGTTGTGAACAGTCTGCTCACAAAGACCATCACAAAGCAGGCAAAATCTTCTGAAAGGCTTTCAGCAGATGCTGTTCTCACAGGCAAAAGCAAATAATGAGGAAACAATGATGAAACAAAGATCTGAGGTTTGTTACATTATGATTAAGAAGGCTGCCTCTTTCTCCTATGTGCCATGAATTTACTGCCCACAGTAGGCATCCTCACATCATCTCAGGAAAAGGTTTCTATTCATATTTTTCAGATAAGAAAATGGAGTTCGGAGAAGTCAAGTAACTTGCCTAAAGTCACACAGGTCCCGAGCACACTGAGCCTGGATTCAATCTCACCTCTACGGACCATACCACATCCAGGGTTTTTTTTTAATACTACCTTCATGCTCATTATTGTAAGCCAGCTGATTAACTCTATAGGAAGGAAGTGTCCAAAGTCATCTGAAGTAAACTGTCTATTGGTGTAGGAACAAACTAGTAAAATGAACTCAGTGTAGATATAAGTGATGAAAGAGGGACACCCATATGAGACAATGGGCATTCACTACCAGATGTTCCTCGGGGACCTTTCTGTATTGTATGATATGAAGCCCTGGCAAGTAATAACAAAGAACGCTGTATAAATGGAATCTTTGAATATATATTATGTGTCAGGCACTGTTCTGAGCACTTTTAGAAGTGCTTAAAAGTGATTAATTTCATCTGTACAGTAGCAGCTCCTTGGGGCAGTTACAAAGTCCCAGAGAATTTAATATATCCTGTAAGTAAGAGCTGGAGTTGGTATTGGAACAAATGCAGTCTGGTTCCAATGACTTAGCTCTAAACAGCTGTGAGTGTTGGTCTGATGTTTGTTTTTCCATTCTGGGCTTGCCCTAAAGGACCTGTAGGGAGATGGAAGAGCACAATATGGGTAGTGAAGCTTAGAGGTGAGCCATGACTTCCTGAGTATGCTGATGTGGAGCTCAGAAAATCTGGGACCTGCCCTCCTTCCCCTCTGTAAACCTTAATTTCTTCATTGTAAGGTATGGCTGATGATGCCTGATTAAACAGCTTCAATAAGGATGATGTTGCTTATGAATAACTCAGTTAAAAAAATAAAAACAATGGTGGCATGCATCTGTAATCCCAGGAACGCAGGAGGTTGAGGCAGGAGAATCGCTTCAACCCAGGAGGTGGAGGTTGCAATGAGCCGAAATTGTGCCACCGCACTCCAGCCTGGGCAACAGAGCAAGACTCTGTCTCAAAAAGAAAAAAATGCTAATAACAGTATCTACTGCACAAGGCTGTTGAAAGCATTATACACTCAGTGACTGCGGAATAGGAGGAAGCACATAGTAATATGGACTACCATCACCATCCTGTGCACTATGAAGGATGTGTACGTTTAGAAATGGAGTTCCATCATTATTTCATATATAATTCGAACTTAGATCTGCAGTGTAGGCATCCCCTATTGATACCTCATGATGTGCAGCTTTTTCCAAAAGCACCTGAAGATAACAGAATTGAAAGAAAGAACACAAGGAGAAACATGGTGTATGAAGACTTTTCAAAGGTGGATCTTTCATCTGCTCTCTGCTTTGTTGCCTGAAGGAAAATAGTTTCAAATATATGCTTTGCCTATTGGTATTGGCAGTCATGAAAGCCAAGTCTATGTCTTGTCTGGCTTATGTTAATATGTTTGCAGTGTCTCCCTTGATGGTACAATGAAGTGATAGCAGCCTCTGGGTTCCCCCAACACACTGAGTTATTAGGAATTCATTTGTAGTGAGAGAGCAGTACGACATCACAAGGAAAGAGGGAGAAAAGGGAAAAGGAACTTCCAAATAAAGTAATACAATCTTTCCCTCTTTATTTAGAAATAGCATCCCAAATTTGTTCAGTAAATTATCTCCTTCCCCACTGGCCATCAATATGGTTTAAGTAAAGCTGACATTACTTATCACTTCTTCCCTGTTTGAGAGGTAGGAATAGACCCAGGGCTAACCAATGAACACTTTTTATTCCATGGTGACAAAGATTGGTTCAGGAATGGGCACTTGAGCACAGTCAGGCCAAGGAGTATCAATTCTGGGTCATTTGTTGATGAAATTAGCAAAGAGAGGTTTTCATTTCTACTGAGGCCATTGCTGTGTGGAGTAGAAATTTGGAATGTTTGGCAGTCATCATGCCACCATTTTAGAAGCAACCTCATTGAAAATAAAACCAAGAGGGAAATGAAGCTTAGTGACAGAGAAAGTGAGATGACATCATTTGAACCCCTATATCAAACCATACCTGAGCCAGACCCACCTCTGGACTTATCAGTCACAGGATAAGTAAATCTTTTGTTGCTCTCTGTCTCTTCCTGTCTCCTCCTTTCTCACTCTCTTTCTCTCCATCTCTTGGTTATGTCAATGATTCTTGTCATAGTGCTGTGTATTTTCAATTCACCTTATGTTTGGCTCCAAGCTTCCCTAAATTATAAAAACACTGCATCTTTCTGTAGGCCCCATAGGCCTATTCAACAAATCCAAGCACAAGTCTTTAGAACTATTGAAAGACAAGCTGAACACTCAAGCAGAATCTCATTTTCCTGGGAGAATCGGCCCTCTAAATTAATAAAAAATATCCATGTCTACATTGTGGAACACAAACTCATTTGCCCAGGTTTATAAACCTCCTAATAGATACCTGACTCTATTAAAATGTTGATGGCTTTTATGAAGCTATTCTAAAAAAGGGAGAAATCGATGCCTCTCTAAGTGATAAGCTCATGTGGTCCATGGGTCCCACTGTCATACTGGAGGTAACACAAGGAACATTGAGGGAGTCAGAGAAGTGAAAGGAACAATGAAGATTCTTTACAAATCAGTTCACTGTTCAAACAGAAACAGGAAAACAATAAGCCAAGTCTTCATTGTGTCCAGCCTGCCTTTCAGATGGAAAATACAAACCAAATTAGATTTGGAAAATGGTCTATTATCCTGCCCTCACTGGGGAGAGAAGAGACTACAGTACACGGGGCTTCCTGGGAGTCAATTATTTCCTAATGAAATAATCATAGCTGCTGGGTAACTTCATTGTGACTTTTATAGAAGTTCAGTACTATTACTTCTCTCTGTAGATTGTTTTTTAAATTCTAGATAAATTAAAAACTAAAAGTAAAAAGTAAAAAATGAAAGGAGAAAGGTTAAACTTGGAAAATTTTGTAATTTGGGGTTCTGTCTTCAGTTTGCTGTCAGACCAAGGAACAACAAATAGAGGGCTCCAGGTGTGGGGAACAAAAATACAGGATGCCCAGTTTAATCTGAATTTCAGATAAACAACAAACAGTTTTTTATACCCCAGGTAACAAAGAGCTTTTTAAATCTAGCAACCCTAAAAGTAGAAAGGCTCAGAAGTAGGACAAAGCTTGGTGTAGTTGAGGAGAAGCAGGAATGGCATGACTGGAGTTTGGGGGTGGGAGGAACATGGGGATATGGGACTTGAAAATAGAGGCAATCAAGTGAGAGGTTGAGGATTGAGTGTTAACGTGATGGGAAGCCATTGAAGGGCTTTGTCCACTGGAAAGGGCTAATCTGACTTGCAGTTCTAAGTAGTAACCCAGCGGGCTGCAGGAGGCCAGGTGAGAGCATAGAGCCAGACAAGGTGAGATCATGGAGCCAGAGCCAGGCAGAGGCTATTGCACTGGTCCAGCCTTGAGATGATGAGAATTCACTCCATGGTGATACCAGCAGAGGATAAGAGAAGCAACCTGGGACTGTTGGGTTTTTAGTTGTATTCTTCTATTTTTAGCACAAACAGGATTTTTTTTGTAAGTACAAGCGTACTCAGTTTCATTATACTTCACTTTATTGTTCTGCTCAGATACCGTGTTTTTTTTTTTTTACAAACTGAAGGTTTGTGGCAGCCCTGTGTGGAGCAAGTCTATTGGCACCATTTTTTCAATAACACATGCTCACTTAATGTGCCTGTGTCACATTTTAGTAATTCTTTCAATATTTAAAACTTTGTCATTATTATTGTGTCTGTTATGATAATCCGTGATCTGTGACCTTTGGTGTTACTATTTGTTGTGGAGCACTACAAACCATTATCTTATAAAAGGGCAACTTAATAGCTAAATGTTGTGTGTGTTCTGATGGTTTCACTGACTGAAACCTCTTTCTATTCAAAATCTCTGTTTCTGGGATTCTACTAAAATCTATAGAAGCTACATAAACAGTTAAACTGAGTGTAGCCATAATCAACGTGGATGTTGGACCACAGCATTGAGCAAGTCTCTGGTCACACTCCATCTATTTTCACCCACTGACTACCTGACCTTTTAACCAGTTACCTAGAAATCTAGAACCAAATAATCATAAATAAAATTCATGATCTTCCCCTACATGTTCTGCTGAGACCTCATTTTATGAGTATGTTAGAAAAAAATGAAAAGGTGGTTGATAAAAATGTTATGCAACAAGGAATATTTTATAGAGGGGAAATATACCCCGTTACATCAAAACCAGAATATTGATGCCATACTTTATATTTATTTACTGTCATGTGTATGGTTTATATATTCTGCTTGATACCCTATAAAATATGTCAAACAAATCCTTAACTTTATAGGAATTAAACACTTGTCTTATTCATCTTATATTTTAATTTTTCATAAAAAAGAAAAAATAATCAGTAGAGCAACTAGAGAGGAAGTCAGTAGACAAGCTTTGTGAGCTTGGGAGCAGCAGACATTCACAGGAGAGAGAAAAACAAAATGCTTTGAATCTCAGGCCAGAGCTCCATAAAGTACATATGTTTTCCTGAAAAAAAAAATTGTCTTTAATAAGCCACAAGTAAAGGCACGCTTGACTTGGCTATATTTTTCTGTGGACTATCAAGTAAACCATCTTTACTATCAAGCTTACTTTTTTATCTCCTACATTCAGCCAGGGCTTCTGCTCCTCTCTGCAGGGCACTTTGATGGAGCCAATGAATTGAATTTTCAGCATTAATAAGGAGCAATCAGAAACTGGATGCAAGAAAGACTATATCTCTGTTCAGTTCTAAGTCAGAGAGCTAGCAGGAAGTAGTTTAGCTTTGCTTTGTTTTTAAGGTGGTTTCTAGTAGATGATAAGGCAGTTTACCTGAGTTCAGCTTATTTATTCCTGAAATACAGTTTTCCTCCATGTTATTTGGGCTACCACCTTCTGAATGATGACCTCTTTGTCCAAAATAGAATTATTTCTTTGTTCATTTATTTATTCAATATGCTTAAGAATATGATTATGATGAGGGCTATGCTGTATGCTGGACAGGTATGGAATAGGCTATGCCCTCCAGGAGTTCTAGAAAGTAAATTTTTAGCACATTGAAAACTATGGTCATAATTTCATCCTCATGACCTGACCTACTGAAAGTTATTCTAATTGCTTTAGCCCAAAGTTACAATTGAGGCAGGGTAGAGGAAGAACTTAGAGTGGCACTGGGTAACCATGAGAACTGGGAGTCTAAACCTTGTTTAAGTGCCAGCTCTGATATCACCTTCTCCTAGGACCTTGGATAAATACTTGATGCTATGCAGGCTTCAGCATCTTTATCTCTAAAATAAGGAGATGGGACAAGATGGTCTCTGAATTCTCTCTCACTCTTAAACTTCAAATCAGTTTGTGTCTCTGATGCAAGTCACTTTTCTTATAGATGAGGAGTCGTCAAAGTCCTCCCCAGCTAGCAAAAGCAAAGTAGAAATTGAAACCTAAGCCTTCTGCCACTGGTTGCCAAGCCAGAAGCAACATCCTACTAGGGAGCTGATTAAAGACAGCCCACAGACAAGAACTTTTAGCGAGGAAGTCATTGTTTGCTTGTTAGTTCATTTAGTTGAATTAGTTGACAATATTCCAACATAGGGAGATCTCGTAATACGTGTGGATTTATAACTCCTCTTACAAAATAAGAACATCTATTTTGAGAAGGTAATATAGTGTTACATTCTCATGTGTCAATAATTGGTTGGAGAACATTAGGGGCTGCCCTTTCCAGTGAGCTACTTAGTCAAGTTTGCCACAGTCCTCACTACTCCCTATTGTCTTATACAGAGCTTTCTCTCTTCCTTTTTATTACTTGCTTTGTCCTTCAAGGTAATGAGTTTGCAAACCCTATACTAAACCATAAGTACTTAGATGAGTTTGTGTGTGTGCAGGAGGGTGTAGGCGTGGAGAGGAAGAGGATACATTTTTTATATAAAATTTACAACTGTATCTAAAAGAAGAAAAGAACTGGGCAAAAACCACTGATATGTTTTATTGCCAATTAATAAGTAATTAAATTTTTGGACTTAATCTCCACTTATGTCATTGAATGGGCAAAACAGAAACTGAAATGCCATTCAGAACTTAGTTATTTAAATTACTCATCAACATTAGCTTTGCAGACATTTTTCTTCCTTTGTTTCGTCCAATTCGATAACAATATGTATAGAGACTTTCAGATGAAACACACACCACAAGGGTAGAAAGCTTGGTCATGATAAATGATATTATTTTCTTTAATGCCTGACTGTGTAAAAAAGATCACACAGCTAAACTGAATCATTTTCAATCTTTTTAAATACTTTGAACTCAGCTTATCTTGCTGCCAGCTGAGGTTGGTTAATTGAAGAAGAATAAAAGGAAAATTATTTATCTTGTTTTAGTTCTGTAATTCGTTTATTTTTAAGTGCAAGTCTTTTTTTTTTTTATAGATTTATTTAGTATTTTACTCCTGGATGATTTCAGCATGATTTAATATTTACTTTCCTTCATTTTTAACTTTTCTTTTGCTTAGTGGAAGATAAAATAGTTAATTATGTGTTTCTATGAAAGGTTGAAAATGTATTTAAGAGAAGAAACAAGTTTCTTCTCATTTGAATTCACTCCATTCTACTCATTTTTCTTCATTGTTCAAATGAAAAGGCAACCATTAATGGCAGCTTATTCTTCCATATATATATATTTTTTCCTCTTCCAGGAAATATATATATTTTTTTCCTCTTCCAAGGAAAACTATATCCACCACTCTCAATTTCCCAGTAGTGTTTAGTCTTTGCTGTGCTTCAGATGACTAAAGGAGTTAAGATCAAAAGAAATTAAAAATATCATCAGTTTACCAGGCTCTTTATTAACGAGTTATTTGAAGCAAAGAAACTAGAAAGGGCATAACTTGAGCAGAATTATTTTCTATCCAAGAAAAATTTTTCTTTAAAATAAAGATACTCTTCTAGCTATGTGAAAGTCAGTCATTTGAATTCAGTGCAATCTTTCTCAAGATGATGCTTTCTGCTTTGATGTTGAGAATTTTTACAAATGTTATGCAAGGTCTTAAATGTCCCCTGTCTTTCCTCTGACAGCTTGTTGTTCTGCATCATTTACTGCTTTCAAACCATGTTTTTAAAAGATATGGCAGTTTTGCTGAAAAAAAGTGACAGTACATATAAGACTTTTCCCCCTCATCTATAGATAAGAAAGGTATAATTTTGAGATTGAGTTTCTTTCCTCTAGCTTCTGAAAGATGAGTTGCTCACAATATGCAATTATGTGGCTCAAGACAAATAATTTCACAGATATAGCAGTTACAGACTGACTGGAGGAGACACTGGTGACATTTTATGGAGAGGTACATGATGCATAATTCAAGAAATATAAGGACATTGGAAAGAATTTTAGAAAGTACGACTGTTTCTATTCAACTGTAGTCAATGTTTCTGTCCCTACCTAACAATTTGTTTGCTCTTCCCTCCATCATCATAAAGAATTTCTGGAGCAGATCAAGATCTACTGGTAATGGGGGAAAAATGTGTTTTCAGATTTTGGAACAGTATTCATTTCTGTTCATTCTTGTACTTTAATTCAAGGAATATTTATTTTCAAGGTAGAAGAAAATAAAGGAGCATATTACAAAAAAAGATAATGATAGTAAGTTGATATAAATACAATGCTTAACAAAAATAAACAAATAAATAAAATAAATGTGATTTCCAAAACTAGAATTCTAGACTTTTATTTGCCATAAAGGACCTGTGTTCCATTCTTTTGTGAAAGTTTAAAATAATTTTTATATGGTATTGTTTCTAATTATTTAATGGTATTCACTTTTTTCCTATATTATTCAAGTTAACTACACATGTGAATATTAAAATTATTTATTAAATTCTACTATCCCTATTGATTTTATTTCTAAAACCATAAAATGTTTATGATTTTAATGAGTACATATTTTATACAGATTTTTTTTTTGTCCAGAAATGAGCATTTGGAAACAATCTTTGGATTTTAATTGATGAAAAGTATCAATCCATATTACTGAGAACCTGCTCTGGCTGTCTGTGTGGATCAGACATGCTGACGAATAAGTAAGGCTTCAGCGCATTTAGTGCCAATTTTTCTGATTTTATTGTCCCTTAGAGTTGTACTATGTCCCTCTGCCTGCCTTCCTTCCTCCCTTCCTCCCTTGCTTCTTTCCTTCCTTGCAACCAATACTTACTAAGCACCTTCTATGGGCCAAGATATGAACAACAAAAAAAAATTCCTTATATCTATGGAGTTCATAGTCCCATAAGAGAAAGAGATACAAAAAATACTTATATCATGCTAGGTTAAAAGTGTGTGTGTGTGTTTTTTTTCAAGCAGAGTTTGGTGATAAAGAATGATAGGGGCTACGCATCTAATAAGTTACAGAAAATATAATGTTGTCTCAAGGGGAAAAAAAGAAAAAGAAAAATAGGGATTGATATGAGGAGCATTTTTTAAATGAGGGGTACTATGTACTCATAAAAATTAAAAATTGAAGAAAGGAAGGGACAAAAACTTGTCAGTTATATGAAAAGGTCAGATGAATGAGAATGTTATATTATCAACAGTATTCTTGAAGGTACCTCAAAGCATCTTTTTCATGATTATAGATGCAGGCAAAATTATTATATGAGTGGTATATGTTCCAATAATCATTTTTAAGAGCTTCCTTTGTGTTGGGCACAGATCAAGGCTTTGGAAACACAACAGTGAACAAAACCAAGCCCTTTGCTTGATTCCAGGCTTACCTCATATGGCTGCTCAGGCCGTGCACTGCACAATAATTTTCAGGAGCACATTCAGATAAACTATTATGTGCACCCTCTAGGGTTGTACAGTACTGTACCTCTGCTCTAAATGCAGCACGCATTCCAGTGAAGGGAAGACAGTATCTCATGGAAGTGTTTTGGGGAAAAATAAAGCAAAATGAAAGAAAGAAGAGTTAGGAGAACAACTTCAGATTTTGCGGTCAGAGTAACTGTCCCTGATAGGGTAATATTTTGTGACTTTATCTGACTCCTATTCTGTCAGAATCATTCTAGCTTCTGTTTTAACAACAGACTGCAGAGGGCCAAGGAAGAAACAAGGACACTATGACAATAGGAGACCATTGCAATAATTTGGGTGACAGATGACCCTAGCTGGGACCAGGTGATAGCAGGAGAGATGCTAATATATTTAGAAGGCACAGCAGGATTTGCTAATGGATTAGAGATGGAACATGAGAGAAAGAGAGGAGTCCAGAATGACTAAGCTTTTTGTCCTGAGCAACTGAAAGAATGGATTGCTGTTTATTGAGACATGGGAGGAGCAGTGTGAGAGTTCTGATTTAAACACGTCAAGTTTCAGATACCAATGACAAATTCAAGTGGAAATGCCAAATAAGGGGTTGGAGACCCAAATATGAAATTCAGGGGAGATATGGGGACTAGAGATATAATTTAGAAGCTGTTAAGATACAGTTAATAGAAAGCCTTGAGAGTAGACAAAAATCACCTACAGTAATAGTTCTGAACCCTGGAAGTACATTGTAATCACCTGGGGAACTTTTAGAAAGTACTGAGGACTGAGCCCTATGCCAGACCGACTAAACTGAAACTTCTAGGGGGTGACACCAAGGCAGCGATATTTTAAAAAAGCATCCCAACTGATTCTTCAGAGCTGGGATGAGAATCACTGACCTAAGGAGTCAATGAAGAGATGATGAATGTCTAAGAACTAAGCTCTGGTAGATGGTAGTGTTCACAAATCAGGAAGATGGGGCAGAATCAGCAAAGGAGACGGTGACTAACATAAATGAGATGTAGAGCAGTGGTCCGAAATCTTTATTTATAAAGGGACAGAGAGTAAAGGTTTTGCCTTTGTGAACTGTATGGACTCTGCTGCCACTACTGAACTGTGCTGTTGTGGCATGAAGGCAGCCTTAGACAATATGTAAATGAATGAATGTGGCTATGTTTCAATCAAACTTTACTTACAAATATGGGTCATGGGACAAATCTGGCCTGTGGACTGTTGTTTGCAAACCTCTGATGTAGAGTATCACAGGAATGGCTTTGGTGGTCTCCTAAGTCAGATTATAATGGTGAGCCTGGGAGGTAGGAATAAACAAGAGCCCATGGAGCAGGAGTTCTCTCTTCAGAGAGAGTCATGAAGATATCAAAGCCACTGGAGGGTCACTAGACCAGGTGGGCAGTCCTTACTTATTTAAATATTTTTAAACTTTCTAATTGAATCTGTTGTGCCTAATAACACGTATAGGTAGGGATTCTATAATAGACATAGCTTTCTACAATTTCACAAAAGCCTTTTCATATAAAATACAATGAAATGAGTGAAATACAATTCAAAATGAATCCATAAACAAATTGGTTATTGCTTTTCCCTGAGTATACTACTGCTTTCAACATAGGGTAACAGAGGTTTGTTAGTCTCAAGAGCCCTCATTTGGGGTTTCCTTAAAGAATTTATTCTTTTCACTACATGTAAAAATGAAGCAGAATGTGCTTTACCTTACGAGTTATCCCTTTCACACATGTGTGAAAGAATATTACTAATGTTAAAAGCAGAAGCCTCTGGAAAATTGTAGAGGACCTATTGAAAGTGAACATTCTATGCAAGAAAAAAAATTACAAAAACAATTTTTGAAAACCCAGACTGTTGCTTTTATTTGGTTAGCAGCTAAATAATAGTAATAATTATGACAATTTACAGTTTTATAGGACTCCTAACTCAGACACCTCAAAGGGTTTTAAAAATCCAAATTCTATTATTCCTTGGTTGCAACAAAGCATGAAGTTAATGAAAACTCAAAAAACAACAACAAAAAACAGCAACAAGTTAAAATAAATGATACTCTAAAAGGTCAGAAAAGGTAGAAACAAATTCCAGGATCAGAAACTGAGAAACTCGGCCAACCCTAGAATAACTGAGGTGCCATGCCTATTTGGGTACTAGAATTCAATAGTTAGCCTACAGACTTCTAATCAAAATTGTGAGAAGAATATGATATTGTAGAGAACAATGTCAATGGAAATTGGCAAATTGAAAGCAGATAACCAAGTTCCAACCCTTCAACGATGTGTAGATGGGTCTAATTGACCAAGACTTAGATTCCAGATCAACCAGCATTTACTGAGCACCTACTATGTGCCAGCTCTCAGTTGGGTTATGTTATTCAATGTTGATATGAAAACAGAATGGAGCAGAATACTTCTGGTTGTGGAGAAGATGGAGTAGTCCCACTCTGTTCAGGCTTTCCCTCATACAACTAAAAATTCCTGGACATAACATAATAAACAGCAAGGGCATGCTCTGAAAAATGGAGAGAAGAAGGAATACAGCCTAGGAACTTTGGGCATTGAGGAATGACACAGTGGTGAGTTCCCTGGCCTTCTTGGTTACCTCTCGTTATCTAGGACAGGATGCTGCAGAAGCCTCAGCTCTGAACCACCAACTAGCATAGACAAAGAAGCTCCAACAAAAGCCCATTTTCCCTAACCAAAGGACCAGGAAAAGAGGAAACTAACAACAGAAAACCTTTTTGGTAATGCACAGCCTACACTAACCAAACACCAACAGAACCACTGCACCCTCTCCAAGCCTAACCATACCTCCACCCCAGGGTTTAGCGGGGTCAACCAGGGAGCTGTGCTTACACTCCAAGCAAACAAGTCAACCTCTGTTTCTCCCACCCAGTGGTGGCCGTGGGACCACACGAAAAGCTGAATTTCCATCCCTCAGCTGGCCCAGTGGAAGCAGGAAGCACTCAAATCTTTGGCAAGGTGGTGTCTACAGGCCGACCCAGGAAGCTTGGTTCTGATTACTATCACCAGGGACTAGTTCACCTGTTCTTGTACCTCTGCTCGATGAAACCATACAGTATGTATCCTTTTGTGGCTGCCTTCCTTTCTGTAATAAAACATTTTTGAGATTTATCCAACTAGTTGTAGATATCAACAGTTAGCTCTTTTTTTATTAGTTAGTGCTATTCTATTGTGTGGATATACACGATGTGCTTATTCACTCTCCTGTTGATAGGCAATTGCACTGTTTCCAGTTTGGAACTATACTTAGTAAAGCTTTTATGAATATTCTTGTACAATCTTTGTAAGAACATAATTGATTTTGACTTTATTATATAGAAAACATTTCATATATATATATGTCAATCTCTTGGGTATAATATATTCATCAGCTTTAGCCATCTTCTCTTACTCAATTTATCAGATAATTGTTACATTTTATCTCACTTCATGCTGTTTAAGATCAGCCTCAATAACAAGAAAAATAATGGGGAAATTGTGTAGTATGAATCCAGTGTTTATAAGATGATAATTCAGATTAATTGTATCAAATAGAGATTTGTATTTCATTTATTCAACGCACTTACGGAATCTAAGTAGCAACACTGAAGATGAATAGAATGCGTCCTTGCTGCTGATGTGCTCACAGCCAAGTTGGTTGATAGTATAAAAGTTAAACCATTTAACTTGAGGGAGTTTTGGGATGAGTGGGAACCGTAATGAATTCTCAGTCTTTGAATATTTCCTTTGTATGACACTTTTCTGAGATTGGAAATGATGAAATTGCATGCTGAGCAAGGCAATTGATAAACTTCCACAAACCAAAGGGAATAAGAATTTAAATGGTCTCCATTCCTAGGAAAGCACAAGATGATGTGTGATGGACAGAATGCCAATTCATCTTCATTTTCAGAAGATTTCTAAGATGTTCTATTCTCTACCTCATGAAAGAAAAAGAGGTGGTAGGTGAGACGTTTGTGAAACAGACCCAATGATGGAGAATGCATTCTTCCTAACAATTTCACAAGCTACTGTACCTTGCCATAATTTAACCAGTGCCACCCATTGCAGTTAGATGAGAAATTGGAAAGCTATTTCAAGCTGAAAATGCAAGCCAATACTTGCAAGAATGTATCTTGAAGTAGAAGTTAAAATAACATAGAGTCTATGATCTAAAAAAACCAAAAAGCTCTTAAATAAAAACCTATTAGGAAAGTGAATCCCCTTAGTAGTCTCATCTCAATTTCTATCTTCATCCATAACTTTCAGTTTTATCTCTGCACCCTCACCTCTTCTCTGGGGCCCTGCTAAGCTTTCAGTGTCTCTAATGTACAAGTTTCAGAGTCTACCTGGCATTTCTCTGAAAGGCTCAGTAAACATCTCGTCCATGGTGGTGATGAAGGTCATGCAGAAGAGACAAAGGGCTCCCTATTAGATGCTGCTAAGTGCTTCTCATTTTTACTGAGAGACACGGTTCAGCTGTAAGAGTCCTACATAAAGGAGCCTAAACACAATGGGCCGCATTTCTAAAGCCTTTACTCTGATTAGGCAGATTCTCAAGGGAACACTAAGGGAAGAACTTAAATTATCTTGTTTCTGAGAAACTCTGGGGACTGAAGTCCTCATTTCCTTTCTTCTGAGCTTCACAATATGCTTTTATTGATATTATGAATCTCTGTGTTGTAAGTTCACTTGAACTACAATAACGTCTTGATCAACTAAATTAAAAGTGAGGTTGCTTCCCTCTCATGCATTCTGCAAGTTGCTTTTTTCCCATTACCTAGTAATGCCTTCCCTTTCAATGTGCATGATGTGACAGTTTTCAGGATCTCTCTGAGCCCTCCCTGCACCCTATTTCTAGGGTTTTTGGTCTGTCACCTTCACATTATTTTCTTTGTTGTTGTTGTTTCTTTGTTTGCTAGGAAAGAAAAATCTGCAATTGTCGCAGTTGAAAGATTATCCCATGTCAGGCAGGAATATGAACACCATATACCTCCTGTGTAAAGCCATCATGTACCACTCAGCCTCAACATCCTCAAAGCATACAGTTCATTATAATCATTTAACTAAATCATCGAGGAATGACATGATAGTGAGTTCCCTGGGCTCCCATGCTGGTTACAAATGCTTTAATTGATTCTCTCTTTGAAACTTCATGTATCTATGATGTTTCAAGTTTCTAATAGTAAGATATCTCTTAAACTTCTTTTCTAAGCCCCTAGAGTTTAAAGGTCACTAGCTTCACTGTTATCTCCAAATGCTAGAGCCAGTTGCAGCCATTCCAGCCTAGAAGAACTGCTACTTACATGTAACATCTAACAATGAATAGACTGGTACATACTTGAAGGTAAATCTAGAAGTCAGAGGGCCCCACTATATTGCTGTCTTATTCTGCCCAAAGCTGAGCTTGAGCCCAGGACCTGCATGGCTACCAAAGCTTAAATCTTGGGTACCTTTGCTCCAGGTTTCCTAAGCAGGCCTGAATTGATGACTAGTTCTACTATACCCACTCTTTCCCCAGATAGAAATTCATTTCTTCATTTGAGTTCTACTATGTATCAATTACTATAGAGTGATTAACAAACAAGATCCCTACTCAAATAGGGCTTGCATTTTGGAGAAAGAAAAATACTAAAAACAGATAAACAACAAATGAACAACATACCTCTGGACTTTAATAAGTGTTATAAGGAAAATAAACAGGATGAAATAATGGAAGATCATGGCAGGGCCCCTATTATGGATAAAGTAGCCAGAGGAGAGCAGGGGTTGTTTTGAGGAGAAAAAGAATGGCATAAGCTGTATAAACAGGAGGTGTTTTATTGTTATTTTATTGTCATAGTCAGATCTTGGAACATTTGTGAAACAGAATTACTAGGAAACACTTAGGAGAGGGTATTGGGGAGAGTATAATGAGGGAATACAAAGTTGTGAGTAGAATTTGTGACTCGAATGATTCGTGATTCAAACCAAAAAGAGTTCCGTGATTATTCCTTTACCACATCTAGTCATGAAGGCACAAAAAGAGGGAGGAGTTTCTGGAACTTGGAGAGGGTTTCTATAGTTGTAAGAGAGATACTCAACAGGACCTGTGGCTTTAACAAGAAACCACAACTGGATCATGTTCTAGCAAAGTATGAGCCAGGGTAACAAAGACCCCCAAACTCACTGTCCTCTTGTTTTTTATCCTTCCTCAGTGCCCCTTAATTAGTGAAACCCAACCAGAAACAGAGCACCAAGGGATCTTAGATGTTTGAGTTCACAGAGATCAGCCTCCCAGGGCACAAAGGTAAATAGTGAGGGTAGAGATGTATATGGAGGGTCAACAGAGACTAATCATTATGAAATAGAATGAGTCAGGTTCTGGCAATGCTCTGTGGTTCACCATTGCTGAAACAGCAATTACTACAAATATTCAACTGAAGATTGAAGGAAATCAATACACAACTAATGCCTCACCGTAAAACCATCCTGGGACAGGCAGTTCATGGGGTAGGACCACCAAGACTGTATGCTTTACAAGAAGATACAGTTGTCTTTGTAACTCAGCAATCAAACTCTTTCTCACGAAGTGTCATTCAATAGAAAATCCTGTAACAATGAGATTGTACTGTGTAATATTTTAGAAAAATCAAGACAGCCTGACAATTGTAATAAACATGCTAAACAAGACTGCACCAACCATTTGAGTGACTATTGGAGACATTCAAGATGACAGGCTTTGGGAGCTTAAGCTCTGGTTTATCCTGGATAAAATGAAAATTGCCGTCTGGCTGGTCTTGCATAAATTTGGATTTCAGGTAATAAGTGACAAGATGAAATTTCCTTTCCCATCAAGTCACTTGTCACCCTTCAGTCCACCTTCAATTACTTGTGCTATCTTTAGCATTCAAGATACATTTCTAAATATATACCAAATTGTAGGAAACTATGTAAGGACAATAAAGGAATTTTCTTTTTCTGGTATGTTGTATCCCCTCAATTTCAAAGTCATACAGTATAGGTTTATTTTAATTCAAATCAACTCCACAACTTAGTAAACATTTATCAAATGCCTATTCTGTACCAGGGTCAGACATAAATTGCATATAGTAAAATTACCTTTAAAATGCTCCTAACGTACCATTGCGTGCCATAATGTATGTATGACTTTTGTATTTAAAGCCTCGTATCAGTTTATCTATCTCTTTCTTGATTAGCATTACTCTATGACTCACAAGTAATACCTGAATATCTTTCCTTGAAGATATTGACGTAGCATCACCACCTATTCACATGGCCACTTGACTAATATGCTTTACCTCTGGCCACTGGGTAGAACACCTTAGCCTGTTTTGACAAATGCATTGACTGTGGCAGGCTTACTTGCATCCACTGACTGTTTAAAGCAGGAAATGTGATGGTGGCATTGCAAGCTGGCAGTTAAGATCCTGGAAGTCAAGTTTGCCCATGTTGTGACTGCACTATGCTGTGCCATGCACCATAGAGACACAAAGAGGAGCCTTGTGCAGTTCATACACTCAAGGAGATCCCCATCTTCTGTGGAAGAAACATGGTACAGAATAACTAATGCGTGGGGAGAAGGCAGTGTGTGTCTGCAGCATAGCAGAGGAAGGGGTTAAATTGGCAGGCTGAGGGAGGAGATGGCTTTGAGCAGGAATTGAAAAGACAGGTAGAATTTCAAGGAGCATAAATGAAGGTAAAGGAGGACCCAAACAGAGTAAACATAAGCAAACTGAGAGCCATGAAAGAGCAGATATATTCAGTCAAAATGAAAATGCTCAAGGTCATGACTGCTTAAGTAAGGAGATGGGGGGTGTTACAGTAGCAAGACTAAGACCAATAATAGGATGACACAAATCTAGATGTGAATCCCAACTCTGCCCCCATGTGACCTTGAGCATGTCTTTCAACCTTGCTAAGACTCAGTGGCCTCATTTCTGAATAGGAAGACAGCGCTATCTCATAAGATAGTTGTGAGGATTAAACGAGCTGAGGTGTTCGTTTAATACTAATATCCTTCTCCCACATCATATTATTCTTCTGAAAACATTGTACCTCCAAAGAAAACAAAAGAAGAATTTGAATACTAATTTTTTAACTTATAATAACAGTTAACACCTACTGAATGTTCAATACATGCCGGACGCCAGGCTTAAGTATTCTGTATGCATCTTCTCCATGAATCATGTTCTTTGATTATACTCATTTTGCAGATGAGGAAAAGGAGGCTTACAGAGGTGAAGTAAATGTCCCAAAACTATCTAGTGATAGAGCAGAAATGTTGAGAGAGGCAGGCTGATTCCATGGCCCAGGTTCTTAAACACTATACTCAATTATGCCCTGGATAAATGGATGAAATTCATACATTTATTTGACACAAATTTATTGAACACATGGGATGTGTTAGGCACTGTCAGTAAACCAAAGAGGAAAAATATCTCTAGCCCCGTAAACCTTACATTCTGTACAGGAAGAAGGTCAATAAACAAACAAATAAGTAAGTTGTATGTAATAATTTGAAAGATGTTGAGTGCTATGGTGCAAAAAAAAAATGCTGGAACAGTGGAGAGCATAGAAGGGTCTTACCGTGTTTAAATATGGCCATCACAGAAGGTTGCATAGAAAAAGCAACATAGGATGAAGACTTGAAGGAAGCGAGGGAGAGACCTGTGAGGATATCTGGCGTTAAGAGCTTCCTGGAGGGAAGGACTGCAAATGAAAGGACCCTGAGGTGGGAGCAGGTGGGATCTGTTGTGGAAATAGCAAGGTGGTCATTGTGGCTGGAACAGAGTGGGCTAGGAGGAGAGGGGCCAGGCGTGAGAGCAGGGAAGTCATAAAGGCCACGCCTTACACCTTGTATGATGTGCCCAGTAAGGGCTTTGGCCTCTCTAAGAGTGAGCGGGGAACCATGGGTAGATTTTGAACAAAAGAATTACATGATCTTATATTATAACAGCATCCCTCTGCTTGTGCTTTTGAGGATGGGGGACTCGTTTGCAGGCTACTGCTGCCACCCAGGCAAAACGAAGATGGCTTAAATGGCGGCTATATTCTGGATGTATGTTGAAGGTGGGCCAATGGGGTTTTCTGATAAATTAAATATGGGATAAGAGAAGAAAGTAGAGTTGATAATGAGGCCAAGGGATTTTGGTGACCTCCATAACAAGATTGTGCTGTGGTACTCCGTTCACTGTTTTCTTCCCCACTGATCAGCTTACTACATCAAGAGAGGGAAAACTTCTCTTCTAGGACTCTCACATTTGCAGTAATAACCTGGGGACAGTAGAAATAAGGAGCAAAGGAATACAGGAGTACCAGTGTAGAATGCCAGCACTGACAGTAGGGAATTTCTGCTGCTGTATTGGCCCAAATAGAACAATAGACTTTTTTCAGGCTCCTAGACACATGCAAAGCTGTTCAGTCTGAGAGGGAAGTGGGAGCCACTGATAGAACGTGGAATATCTATCTTGGGAGTTTTGCTACCAGTTTTGCTTTAATTACTCTACATTTTTTAAGCTGCAGAAAATATAAAAGCTTACCCACTCAGCCTAGTTTTTCTTCTATGTCTGGGAAAAAGCCATTTCCTCCTCCTAATCTCTCCCTCTCCCTCTCTACCAAAATGCATGCATTTTCTCCTTAAGGGGAATCCTGAGTTTCTGTATGCATGAGCATGTGGCTACATATCCAAGTGGATCATTAGTACTCACTACAACTCAAAGGAGTGATCCAGTTTGGGGCCGGGTACTTTCACACAGATCATTACATGAGGATGTGTGTGTGTGTGTGCGCGCACGCACGCTCTCCCAAGTACCTGCTGTGTGACCTAGGCCAATTTACCGAACCTGGAAAATCTTCTTTCCTTGTCTGTATTGTGGGGACATTGATAACACCAATCTCTTAGAGTGATTGGAGAATGAATATGAAGAGTGACATAAAGCATGTAAATCCTTGAACTAAGGACCTGGCACATAAGAAGTGCTCAATAAACACTGTTTGCCAATTTATTATGATTCTGGTTAGGTCCATAATGAACCTTATTAATAAGCTTAATTAAGCACACAGAATAAAGTAGATGCCCAATAATTGTTCATCTGTTGCCCTCCTCTCTCAACAAAATTGGCTTCAGAATCTTTCAAAACTGGAGCAAATGATAATGATACTTGGGAGGGAAGTACACAGTGGTGTATGACAGCATGAGAAGTTTCAAGTGGTGAAGTTAACTAGGTTAAGTAAGTGGCAGGGACAGTGATGAGAAGGGGATGAATTAGAGATATTCATCCAGGATATAGGATGAGTAAGACCTGGTGATTGATTAGAAATGGAAAGTGAGCACACATATCCCCTACTCTTCCTGCCAAATAAAGCTGTTCTGCACTTTGCATCAGTTATCTAATGCTATAATAATGCACCACAACAAACAGCCAAAAAACCTCAGTGGCATATCATACATTAATTTTTGCCCATGATGTTGTTTATCCATTGGCTAGCACTGCTGACCTGGGCCAGACTCAGCTAACCCAGCTGGGTTCACTTACGCATGTTCCGTCAATTGGCAGGTCTTCTATGACCTACCTGGGGGACGATAACTGCATGTTGCCTGGAACAACGAAGTGACTGGGCCACTATCTCTCTCATCACTCAGTGGATTCACTGGGCTTATTCACAAAGGGTAAGCAGAGTCCTGAGAGAAAAAGCAGAAGCAGATAAGCCTAAGCCTCTTGAGGCCAGATTTAGGACTGACACACGCTCCCTTCTACCATGTTCTACTGGCCAGAGCAAGTCATTGACAATTGGCCACACAATAGGTGTCACTGCAGGGAAAAGGGAGATGAGAACTGAGCATATTTTTGCAATCAATCTACCACACACATCAATTTATGGAAGTCAAAGTTTGCACTGGGAGGAAAGGGTATCGGCCCATAACCCCAATCTCCTCTTGTCCTCAGATGAATCTCCCTGTTACAAATTTATGACAGAGTGGATGTCCATCATCAGTTATTTGCGTCCCCTCTAATGACTGAAAAATTGAGTTTTCAGCTTTTTGGATGCAGGGTCCCTGTCTAACCTTCACCACAATATCAGAGATCCCTGCTTTGCAGAAGCAATCTGGAAAAATTTTATGCAGATTTGTAAACCAATCCTATTTCCCCAGAGACTTATTATTTTTGTTCTCATCATTTTTGATTGATCTTGGCAAGATCTGTGAGTCTGCTATCCTCTGACCCTTAGCTCCCAAATTTCTCTGATCCCAGCCTCTCTGACAAGCTGATTTGTAATGATTTGTAAACAAATACTTCCATTGATTGGCAGTGCTTATTTGTAAGGCAATTCAGTGACCAATCCTTGCTTAAGTCTCTTGTCTACATTGGAAAATTTGATTTTTAAAAAATGGAGGCACCCATGGACATAGTCACTGTTGGAGATGGAAATCAGAATAACAGTTTGAACAGTGTTTCCACTGAGGTTTTCAGCTCGCATAATAAAAAATGCCACCCTTAAATCAACAAACTATTGCTCAGTGATTGAGCAACTGATTGAACAGTTCCTTAAGTGATTGTGCAGAAACCACCTTCCAAGTCGACTAACTAGGCAGTCTTCTTACAAGCTCTAATTTTAGGGCTGTGGAAAACACATCTATCCATCTGCTCAGTGATAGCTGAAATTGACAGTGTATGAAGTGTCTTATTACATAATTAAAATTAAGGGTAAAATTGCAAATATCTCTGCTGGCTTTAACACAAGGATTTGCATTCATATGAATGATGTGATTAGACAGGAAGATAGAGATTTGATCATTTATTGTTTCATTCGTTCATTCATTCCTTTTTTAGAGACAAGGCCTCCCTCTATCACCCAGTCTGGAATGCAGTGGTGCAATCATAGTTCACTGCAGCCTCGAACTCCTGGGCTCAAGAGATCCTCCCATCTCAGCCTCCCAGTAGCTAAGATTAATTTTTTCTTTTACTATTTTTTTTTTGTGGGGAGTGGGTTTCACTAAGTTGCCCAGGCTTGTCTCAAACTCTTAACCTTCAGCAATTCTCCTGCCTTGGCCTCCCAAAATGCTAGATTTAGTTGTGAGCCACTGTGCCTGGCCTGTTTGTTTATTCCTCCATCCATCAAATATATTCCGAGCACTTATCTGAGCTTTGTTCCTTTCTTTCCACTACCTTTTATCCTTTTAAAAAATATTCTTTCTTTGCTTTTTCATTTTCTTCCTTCATTCCTTCATCTTCCTTTAAATTTTACTTTTCAATCTAAAGTAATATTATGATGCTAGCTACAAACCTCAATGCAGAACTCTTAGCAGTTAGAAAGGACCAAGCAAAGGTGTCATCTACTGAGTTAGTTGGGCCTAATATATTAAGCAAAGTTTTTTATTCTGATGTCTTCACATCTTGGGGCCTTTCTGACACTGGAAGGGACTGCCCCTCCCAGAGCTAGCTAATTCCTAGAGACAGCAGACAGCTAGCTGGCACCAGAGCCAACCAATGCAAAGCCCATACTTCCCAGTCTTCTTTATGGAGCTCTTACATTCTGGCCTAATATTCACCTTCTCTAATCACCCCAGGGCCAGGGCCAGGTACCAGACAACTAGGAACAGCACTCAGGCCCAGAACCCACTCAAAGTACCCAAACTAGCCAATTCTAACCCTGTTTACACCACCTCTCACATTTCTTCCCGCAGAAACCACAATAAGGGTGCTTGTCTTGCCGTGTTCCCTCCTTACTCTCTCTGCCTCCTCCTGACCCTATGGCTTCCTCATGTGGCCCCATGTGGAATGCTGGGCTTCCTGTTTCTAGGTATCTGAATACGTAAGTTCTCCATGCCATTTCCACATCTGCATGTCTCTCCATGCTTGATTAAAACAAATTCCAGCTAGATTTTAAAACACCTAAATACATGGAATTAAACAAGAGGTGAGAGGTGTCCGTTTGTCCAGATCCCCTTCCCACACGAGTCAGAGCTGACCACTCTGATACGAAGAAAAGTGAATCCAAAGGATACCTATCAGTGACAAGGAAAATAACAAAAGCAAGAGATGGGTTAAAAATCCTTCATGCTCAGCCCCCGAGCTGCCCAATTTTCCTGCCCTGAGAGAGGAAGCAAGAGCCTGCACCTCCAGGCACGGCAGCAGCAAGCAGGGACCTGCTGAGTGTCAGATTTTGTTCTCTCTTCAGTAAATGGTTTGAAGATAGGAAGTTGAACAAAATGTGTCCCTGCCCTGAAAAGGACTACCTGCTGGTGAGAGGGAGAGACAGTACATGAATAACTGCTTTGAACATATTAAAGTTCTCCACTTGGCTCTCAAAGAAGTCTTTAGGCACAGGTGACATTTGCATTGAATCTTGAAGAATGAGCAGAAGTTTACTTAAAGAAGGTCAGATTGTAGGTCTTTGATAGAGGAATATGATTCTTTGCATGAATAAAAGGTGTGTGAAAGGGTATGTTGAGCTTATGTTTAGAAACTTGATCGTGTTTCCATGGTTTTGAATTTTTCCTGCTTTTGTGTCTTCTCCATCAGTAACTGTACCTAATCAGCAAATTCCAAGACTAGAGCAGAGCTGCAGAGTTGTGCTGTCAGTCTCAGGAGATAAATCATCCCTGGGTATTGACAATTTGAAGGCAAGGGGGCAGAGCCTTCTCTCTCTTCAGAATCCAGGCCATCTGAGGGCCAGGCAAATGGGACAAAGCACCATAGTTTGCAAGCATGGGCCTTTTAAGCACCATTTGGAATAATATCAGGGAGGGAAAAAAAATGAGCTGATGAGTTGAATTTTTAGCAGCAGATTTATATACTACATCACTGCACTTTATTCTTCAGCAAACTGTTATGTGCCCAACCAAAAACATTGAAAAATGAGGGTGGGAGCACAGGGTCTACCCTTCTCAAGATCCCAGCTGTTAAGCATGGCAATCTTACTATTATGGTGGCCCGGATCCTTGGCAGTTATTGATGCTCACCAGTTCCCAAACTTCAACGGTTTGCAAAATGTAGCCCTCTTTAAAAACTTAAGGCACTCCATTAATTTCAAATTGCTCTACTCTGCCCAGACCCAAACTGTACTCATTTCCAAAGGAAATGACTCCTGAGAATCTGAAGAGCCTTAATTATTCTAAATCACTCTGCAAGGCAAGCACAAAATTAATCGGGCCTCCAGTGTGTGTGTGTTTGGCAGCAGGAATGCGGCAGAGAATGCCATAAATGAAAACACCAAGTTCGGCTGTTGGCCAAAACCTCAGGAAAGTCTGTTTTCAATTGGGCAAAATAAAGCTTCACCAACCTGCTTAACACATTATACTGTGCGGGAAGAAAAACTGGAAAATGTCTCAAATAAATAAATAAAGCCCTGATGAGCAGGGAGGTGCTTCTGTACTATTAACCTATTAGCAGAGACATTTGCTTATTTTCTTAAAATGTTAAAATAATTATCCTTATTTCCTGGTAGTAGGTCAGTACTGTTTCTAGCTAGACAAAATTCAAGGTTTTCATGCACATGACCCCTGTAGGAGCTAAAAAGTTCTTTCCTAGTTTGCTTCCACTTGTTCTATGTTTTAGAATCCAAGAATGCGATAAATGGAAGAAATCTTAGAGTTCTCCTTGGTAGAGGAGATCAACATAAAACAAAACATTCTAAAGATAAATTATCATTATCATCATCCTGAGCATTTACCAAGCATTCAATACGTGTGAGACACTATGATAAAAGCTTCAGGTGACAACTCTTGAATTCTCACAACTCTATGAGAAAAGGTCTTTTATTAGCATCATTTTAGATACGGGAAACCCAGAGAGACTAGGTAAACTGTCCAGGATGACACCGTTGAGAAGTGGAGTAGGGATTAAAACCAAGTTCTATGGACTACAGACCTTGCCCTCCAGCCACAAGGCTGGACCACAGTGCAGGTGGGGCCAGAATGAAGACTCAGTTTTTCAAACTCCCTTTAGTTTTCCTCATACAGAATGTTGGCTGACAGAGACACGGGAAAAGAACATAAGTACCTTTCAGCCCACTCCAAGATGATGAGTTTCTTAGGTAAGACACTATGTTTATTCCTATTGTACACCCAACACTGACAACATTCAGGCCTTGGGTTATTGATCAATTGATGTTTACTGGATAAGGGAATGAATGAATTTGACTCAAAGTCATGTTCCCATAGACAGTTTTCAAGTTTCAAGTAAACAACACAATGCTACCAATGTCTAGATATATCAGAAGTTCCCAGGACAATTTGGCTTCCAAAAATATCCATGCATTCACTTAAAAGGAAGAGTCATTCCAAATTGTCATTCACGTTTCACCCATCCTAACATGTACATCAGTCAGCAAGTGGACAGAAGGAGTTCGAGGTCATTATAAGGTTGTCCTTGACAAAACACTTGAACCTAATTGAGATTCCAGCCCACTAATAACAGCTTCTCAGCCTTTGTCTTAGACATAATCCAGTTGAGGGATGAAGAGGAGAGCTGCAACTGAAGGTACTTACTAAAATAACAAGAGAAATTTGTGCAAAGTGACTGAGGCCAGTAATCCCAACATTTCGGGGGGCTGAGTGGATGGATCACTTGAGCCCAGGAGTTCGAGACCAGTCTGGGCAACATGAGGAAACCCCATCTCTAAAAAAAAAAGAAAAAAAGAAAAACAATTAGCTGGGTGTGGTGGCACCTGCCCGTAGCCCAGCTACTTGGGAGGCTGGGGTGGGAGGAACACCTGAACTCGAGGAGGTAGAGTCTGCAGTGAGCTGTGATCACGCCACTGCACTTCAGTCTGGGCGATAGAGCAAGAGACCCTGGAAGGAAATAAAAAAGAAAAAGAAAGAAAAAAAAAGAGAGAAAGAAAGGGAAAGAAAAGAAAAGAGAAGAGAAGGCAAAGAAAGAATGAATCAACAAAAATCAGACTGCCTGAGTCCAAATCTTTGCTTTGTCATTTAACAACTGTGTGACTCAGGCAAATTATTTTGTATTTTTGTGCCTTATTTTCCTTAATTGTAAAATGGAGATGAAAATAAGAAATCTGAAGAACCAGAGGGATGCTCTAAAGACTGAATGAAATGGTACATATAGAGCATACAAAACAGTGCTTGGCTCATGGTAAATACTTAAGAAAGGTTAGATATTATTAATTTTTATTTCAAATTTATCCATGTCTTTAAATCTCACTTGGAATAATGTGAGTTAAGGAGGGTCTACCATTCAAAGGATAGTAATATCCTTTGGTAATAAAGCTGTCACCTTATTTGCCAATTTGATCTCTTAAAGATGCAAGTTCTATTTCCACAACCTGGATAAGATGCTATTACTATACTCTCAATATAAATGTACTCGATTTGCTTGAGATAAAACTGCATAAAACAAACCAAAAAAATTTACCTATATAGCCTTAAATATAAAAATGGGTAAAGTGATCAATTATGATTAACCTACTATGTGTTGGTACTTCATGTAATTTCTAATGTTCACCACCTTAAAAGAACATTATTATCCTATTTCACAAATGTGAAGACAGAGACTCTGGGAGATTAAGTAATCTACACCAGGTTACACGGCTAGAAAGCGACTGAGATGGGTTTTGAATCCTGCTTTCTGACCAAAGCCCATCTTATATGTCATTTCTTCCATTGACTATGGTTCTCAGCCCTGACAGAACATTAGAACTACATGGAAAGCTTTTTAAGCTATCAGTACTCACAACCCATTCAAAACAATTGAATCATAATGTCTAGGGATGGAGGCAGGCCCAGGCACCTGTAATTTGTAAAGCATTCCAGTCAGGGCTGAGAACACTCATCTATACCCTGCTATCTCTCAGAAATGTCTAAAATAAAGGTTAACTTAAAGGCTAATTCACCTTTCATGTTATCTATTCCATTAATTAGTTGAAAGTAGCTTAAATGAAAACTCATTTGCATCATGTACTCAATAAACTCAAGTTCGTTTCTTAGAAAGCCATCCATCCAAATTTTAATGAAGGACTCTACATCACTTAACTTGTTTCTAGATGATGAGCCATGGAGTTTTTTTCTAGTGATTTCCTTTTTTCCTTCAAATAGTATTTTTGAGAGCCTCCCTTTGTATACTTATTGTTAGTTATCAGAGATATAAAGAAAAATGAGCCACTGTTCTCCTCAAGAAGCTTGCAATTATTATTGCAACAAATATCTATTGAGCATTTTATTAATTCTGGGCACCATATAAACCATTGGGTATATAGTGGCAAACACTGAACACGTAAGTCTTGCCTTTGGGACTTACCATCCAGTAGAGAGAGAGTTGATCAGCATGCAAACCAATAAATTAATGGATAATTACAAATTATAGTGTTATAAAAAAAGTAGAGAGGGTCTCCTTTAGATTGTATGGCCAAGGGTAATTTCCCACAAACCAGCTTCAGAATTCTGAGACTATTTGATAGTTGTCTGGTTTATTCACAGCAATTAGTTACATAAAAATGAATATACCCAATGTATACTCTTTTGTGTCTGACTTTGTTCTCAGCATGTTCTTGAGATGCATCTATGTTGTTGCATGTATTAATAGTGCATTCCTTATTATTTCTAAGCAGAATTTCATTGTATGACTATAGCTTTAGTGGCTTTTATGCCACACACATTTATTGTACTTTCCAAACTTAGTCCCAGTTTTGAAATATATGGCATGTAGTAGGTATTTAATACACATTAGCTGACTGGATGAATTCTGATGTTCATAGATAATACCTGTTGTTCTATCTTCAGTGTCCCTTCCCTCCCACAATATTTATGTGATTTCAAAAAAATTTAGAGTAGGCATCAATATGAGCCGACCGGAGACAGCAGTGAGTAAATATTTACATGCAAGGCAAATAATTTATTTGGGACAGGGGCAAGAAATCATCAAGAGCACTAAACCAGTGTATTCTCAGGATCCTTTAAAATCAAATGTGTCTAATGAGCAGACATTGCCCCAATTGTAAACATGTCCATGGCTGGATATTACTCTTAGCACTAATGGTAATTAATACCAAAAACTCAGATGCATGAAGAGCTAAGGATACTACTACTGCCACTTTCTAGGAAAACTTGGCTTAGATTTATTTATCTCTGCCTCCACTGTAGCCTGGGTCACAGCACTTAGAAGCTAGTAGGTGCTCAGTAAACATTCCCAAAATTGAAATGAATTTAGATAAATTGCTTTAATACTAAATACGAATGTTTACAATGCGCAGTTGGGAGCTGTTAAGTGAAACCCTTACCAAGCCTGCATTTTTATGCAGGGCACATTTCTGAGCAGAGATTGATGTTCTCCTTAATGTCTCCTATGAAACCAGACCAGCATTTAAAACAGTTAGTATGCCAGAAGCAGTCTGGGAAATGTCAGTGTGGTTTGCGATTACGAGCTGGTCTAAGTGAAGAAAACAAGCTCCCCTTAACAAACTGAGCTTTGTACAGGCTGCAGAAACCTATTAAAATGAAGGGAGACTGACTTCACTAAAATACTTAGACATATTATTGCCTATTAAAATGTATTTATTAATTACAGGCTAAAGCCATTAAAAGTGATTCCATTTTGATGGGACGCACTTAAAAGATAGTTTTTGAGGTTTCAGTTTCTGGAGTCAGATAGAATTAAGTCTGATATTTCCTACCTGAGACCTTTGGTAGTCCACCTAACCTCTCTGAGCCTTAGTTTCCTAGTTATAAAGAGGTGGTAATACTCATAACCTTATTGAATTGCACTCTGATTACATTATATATTATAGTGTCTTGCCAGACAAATTGTGGTTGGCAGTCCAGCATATCATCACTATCTGAGAGCTTAAACTACAGAATTTTAAGCTCTATCCCAGACCTACTGAACCATAAACTCCATTTTATCAAGATCTCCAGGTTACTCTCATGCATCTTACAGTTTGTGAAATGTGCACCTTAAGCTATTACAAATGCCAGGCACACAGTAAAGGCTTGAGTAACTATTAGTTATAGTTACTCCATGAAAAAAAAATGTTAAAAATATAATTACGGCCGGGTGTGGTGGTTCAAGCCTGTAATCCCAGCACTCTGGGAGGCTGAGACGGGCGGATCACGAGGTCAGGCGATCGCATCCTGGCTAACACGGTGAAATCCTGTCTCTACTAAAAAATACAAAAAACTAGCCGGGCAAGGTGGTGGGCGCCTGTAGTCCCAGCTACTCGGGAGGCTGAGGCAGGAGAATGGCGTAAACCCGGGAGGCGGAGCTTGCAGTGAGCTGAGATCCGGCCACTGCACTCCAGCCTGGGCGACACAGTGAGACTCCGTTTCCAAAAAAAAAGAAAGAAGGAAAAAAATATATATATATATAAAATTACAATGTGGTTTTATTCTCTCCAAGGGGATAGTCAGGTACATTTCCTTACCATATTATACACGTCTTTTATCTTAGAATTCCTTCACCATTGCAATGATCAGTGACCCTTTAGTATGCAGCATTCAACATGAACACCTGCTTTCTTAGTTTTGATGGTGATTTGCAAAACTGGGGTTCAATAGTAGATATTCATCACCTAAAATGCAGGCCAGATTTCTTTGTGAACTACAAACTTACAGGTTTATCAGAATGGGCAGGCTGGTGTTAAAATGAAATTACTAATTGACCTTTTTCTCTTCCACAGGCCTGAATAGCATATATTGGCTTTAAATGGATTCTTCACACTCTAGAAGCTTAGTCACTGCTTTCCACACCCAAAATTGACAGCAAAAGATGAAACGTAAAAAATAAAGGGTAAAAATGTAAGAGGGCATCATTTCTAGTTCCTTTGAGCCTATTTTAACAGATTGGAGACAGAGTATGTTCAGTGGGAGACAATAATGCTTTCCTCATGAATTTTTCTCTCCCTGCATCAAACACTTGTGTGTGTTGTCTGAAAACCTCTAAGAGAAATAAGTAGTTCAGCATTTGGCTTTAAGAATTCTCCATCTCCCTTGGATAGAAAGCTGGGAGCATAGGAAAAGCAATGCATTCTTTATGAGTTTCAAATAGAAAGTTCAAACTGTCGAAATTTTTCAGAGCAGCATGCTGGCCCCAGAGCAAATGGACTGAAGACGGTGCCAGGCTGTAAAAAGTTAATTTACTGCAGTCTCTTCTAAGAACCATCGAGTTATTTTAAATTCTAATGCAACATTTCTATCCTTCTACAACCATACCTGAACTGAAACAGAAGAAATAAGAGGCATTTACAATGGAAGGTTTTAAAAGGTAGAATCAGAAATTTGCCCTCCTGTTTGTGTGCTGACCTGAGTTGTTATTTCTCTCTGCCTTCATTGATCATGCTTTCTAGTCTCCTAAGAATTGTACCAACCTACCTCATGGAGATCAGGTCTCCTTGCACATTTGTACATCATTTGGATAATGTTATCTGACATTAAGTTGAGGAGGCACAACTTGTCTTCAGTGACTGTTCCCTAACCTACACACACACACACAGACACACACACACACACACATTCTTCCTTCCTGGGTCCTTTAGACCCATACTTAACAAACTTACCTTCATAGTGCCCTCAAGGTGCCATGAGCCTCTCTTATTATAGAAAATAAATGTAATAAATCAATTTACATTGCAATATTAGTATCTGATATCACTTTTCTATTTTTCAACTTACTATGAGGTGTTGAAGGTATATACAAACGACACAAAGAAAAAGATGTTTCTACAGTATCCTCAGACTTCCTATCTCATAGAGAATAAAATTCAAATTCCTGACACTGGCCTTGCAGTCTTACATGAAATGCTGTCCCTACCTCCCAACCACTTTCCTCCTCTCTCCCCACCCAGGCACACCTGTGTCCCTGTGTCAGCCCCACGACCTTGGTACCCAATGCTCCCTTTGCCTTCAATACTCTGCTCCTAAATATCTGTTTGACTCCTTCCCCCAATTTCTTTGGGTCTCTCTGAAATGTCTTCATATCAGAAAGACCTTTTTCCTGGCAACCCTGAGTGAAATAGTTACCTGCCTCCCACTCCAGTCTCAGCTTTCATCTCCCTTTATCTGTCTTTGTTTTTCTCCATAGAACTAACCACAACTTTATACAGTATATTTGGTTTTATGTTTATTATCTGGTCGCCCTAACTAAAATGTTAGTTACATGAAGTCAGGAATTCTGTTTGTTTTTCCCTTGTTATAGCCCCAGAACTCAGAAAATAGTCTGAGACAGGGCAGGGGCTTAATCAATAACTGTAATGAATTGAAAGAGTTCAACCTTTTCTGTGTTCACCATCCAGGTTAGGAAAATACAAAAACATATCTAAAATAAATAAAAGATTATACAAAATTATGTATATGTGTGTCCTGCAGTGACCCATGTATCCTTCCTGTATTCAGTACCCTCCCTGTCTCCCAGAAGTGCTCACTATCCTGAATTTGGTGCTTATCATTTCAATGTATTTCTTTATATTACAAACATATGTATTCTCAAGTAATATGTAGCACTGAAATAGTTGTACACTTTACTATAGTACAACATTGCATAGTATAGTATGATAGTATAGTTTAATTGTATAGTAGAGAACAGTGATTCTCAAACTTGATGCATATGTGAATCACCAGGGGAACTTTAAAAAATTCCGGTGTCCAGGCCCCATAAGAATTTCATTTGAAAATCTCTGGGGATGGGACCTCAACAGTGTTTCTTTAAAGCTCCCAGGTTCTTCCAATAGGCAGCCAGGTTTGAGAACCAGCAGATATTACCCATGACAGAAAGTAGTAGTCTTGAATCAGCCTCACAAGCCTGTTAGAATCTGAATCCTGTTTCCAAATCTATAGTCTCTAGTGTTCCCCAGACACCAGACTCAGCCACCCAGGATGAATAGCACAGAAGTTCTTCTCAGATACAATGCTACCTCTTCAATCAATATCTGTCCCAAGATATTGATCAGACACAATGTTACCTCTTCAATTAGCCTAATCTAACTTGGGCATTTTTGTTCTGAAATATATTTAACTCTTAGTTACTTTAATATAACCTTTCATTTGTCTTTGATGATGTCCAAATAAATGGTAATTCCTTGCTTCATTAATTTGTCTTAATTTGTAAAACTTCATTAAAGTGCAATATATGTACAGAAGAATGCACAAATCATAATTGAGCTGCAGGATGAATTTTTACAAACCGAGCACACCCATGTAACAAGCACTTAGATCAAGAAACAGAACATCACCAGCCCCCCAGAAGCCTCTCTCAGGCTTTAACACTCTTTGCCCTCCACAAAGGTAACTACTCACTTGACATCTAATTTAATAGGTTAATTTTGCCTGCTTTTCAACTTTACATAAATAAAATGCTAGAATATATAATTTTTCATCTGGCTACTTTATTTGACATAATACAATATACCTTACTTTTATTATTTATATTTTTTAAAAGCATTAAAAGAAAAACCGTGCGGAAAAGAAGCCAAAGGCACTAATTATAAATAATGTATTTGATTCACTACATAGGAAAGTCAGAAGAACAATGTAAAAGGCTCTGTAATTTATTTTTTTAAAGACAGTTATCCATTTTTCTTCAAAGAATAGAGAAACTTTTAGATTGCCTATTTTACCAACTCATTCATACACCTGTCAGTGTGCTTTTGCATAATGCATATTTCTTAGAAAACAACATGAATATGTATTATTTGGAAAGGCATTGTTGCAAAGGTAGGTCGGGCCAACTCTATGTGCCTTACTAGTGAATTACGTAGTCCAAAATCTAAAATTCATTTTTATTTCAACTGGGGGTGTATAGTTTAAAGGCTAAATGTGAACTCACAATGATAATTTTAGGCTAATAACAATATTAATCTAAAATACTTTGTGATTCATTTATTCAACAAATTTTGAGTTCTAGGAATGTAATGTTGAGCAATGCCAAATTCGGTCTCTGCCCGAATAGATCTTACAGTCTGGTGCGAGATAGACACTAATCAAAGAATAATGCAAATAAATGTAAATTTAATGCTAAGGGCTGAGCAGAGGCAGGTATATTCCTACTGAGAGCATACCAAGAGGAGAACTTGCTTGGAAGAGTTAGAGAGGGTCTCCCCAAGGAAGTGATGGTAGAGCCCATAACTAAAAGCAAGATAACAAGTGAATGATGGTGAGATTAAAAACAACCTCAAAATATTACAAACTACATATACACAAATTGAGTGCAACACCTCAGGGTTCCATTGTCTATAATATTCTCCACCATTTACACTATTATCCACCACACATATATACACACATACACACACACATGTACTTTGCTGTATAGCTATTATGCAACCTTCAGATATCAGCTGAAATTTATTTTTCTTAAGGAAGAAGTCCCTAGATATTCTCCATGCATCAAAAGTAGGTCAAGACCCTCCATTATATGCTATTATATTATTCCTCACATCTTCTTCATTGCATTTGTAGATGTTTCTCCTCTTGGTAAAGACACCATTCAGATGATGTAAACCATGGGCTTCACACAATGCCTTGCACATAAGTATGCAATACATATTAGCTCTTAATGCATGTAAGGTGTATAATCATTTTCACTTGTTTTAAATCTGTCTCTACAAAACAGTCTTCATGCTATGAAAGCAGGGACCATATGTCACATTTTACCCAGTAACCCCAGCACTGGACATGGTGCTTGTCCTCAGTAGGTCACCATAGTACAGTGTTAAGTGTGAAGGCACTGGAGTTGGACTGTGTGTGTTTGAATGCAGTGCTAGTGGTGTGACCTCGGCCAGGTTGTCTAAACCCTCTTGCCTACATGTTGCATCAGAAAGTAGACACTGTGACAAAACTTATCTCAGGGTTATGAGTGTCAAATGAGTTAATGTTTATAAACCAAAAGGAACAGTGTTTAATTCATGGCAAGAGATTTATGCATTAACTATCATGATTATTTAGGGATTCAATAACTATTACTATTCTACCTTGTCTCCTTCAATAACATCTTAGTGCCATGATGCCTTCTCTATAGAATCCAGGAAAATGAGAACAAAATTTTATGACGTTGTTCCCACAAAGCCCTTTCATGCATCCGGAGTCCTTCTTAGTTGAGTTAACTGAGCCTTGGGGTAGGTCCATGAACCTTAGCAGGACTCATCAGAAAAAGGCATAGATTGAGAGCCTGTTTGAAGAAACTTGCACTATTAAACACCAAACTGTGATTTTTCCTCTTCCCACTTTACCAATTGGTTCCTCTCCAACTATATATAGCTCCATGCTCATCAACTTCAAAGAAATTTCAGGACTTTATATCGGAAAAGAAATTTAATAATTATTCAGCACAACATTAGTGACTTAGATATAAAGAAACTGAGGTGCAGAGACAAAAGGTGAGTGAAACAAGTTGGCACTGTGAGACTAAAGCAGATTAGGGATGCATGGAGAGTATCTGGAGACTTCTTCCTTAAGAGGCACACACCTGGCCAGGCGTGATGGCTCACACCTGTAATCCCAGCACTTTAGGAGGCTGAGGTGGGTGGATTGCAAGGTCAGGAGTTCGATACCAGCCTGACCAATGTGGTAAAACCCTGTCACTACTAAAAATACAAAAATTAGCCGGGCGTGGTGGCGCGTGCCTGTAATCCCAGCTACTCAGAAGACTGAGGCAGGAGAATTGCTTGAACCCGGGAGGCAGGGGTTGCAGTGAGCCAAGATCATGCCACTGCACTCCAGCCTGGGCAACAGAGACACTGTCTCCAAAAAAAAGAAAACAGGCACATGCCTTGACTCCAAGAACAGTATTCTTTCAAACACACCACTCTATTTCTTAATTGTTTGAATTAATATTGTATTGGTCTTCATTTTTTAAGAAAACCAGAGGCATGTGGCCCAACAATGGAATAAAAAGTATGGTAACAGCATCTTTGTATATCCTCAAATGAAAGCTGTGGCATAGATTTTTAAAAATATGCAATGAAATAATGTTTATACAAACTAAATACATTCAGAGCTAATATTTAATGCATAGTATGTTATATTAGGCATTGTGTGAAGCACACAGAATATATTATCTCACATTAGCTCTTAAAAAATAGAGAGCCAAGGATGAACATTACTGTTAGAAATAAGTTTCACACAGCCTAGAGCATTTAAGTGACTTGCCAAAGGCTACATAGTTTATAAGATGTGAGATTTGAACTTGATAGTCCTATTCTAGAGCAGTTCTGTCCAATAGAAATGTAATTAGAACCACACATGCAATTTTTAATTTTTCAGTAGCCACATTTAAAAAGTGAAAATAGGTGAAATTAATTTTAACAATATTTGTTATTTAACCCAATATCTCAAATATTATCATTTTAATATATAATCAAGGTAAAGATTATTAATAAGGTATTTAACATTTCTTTTATCATATTAAGTGTACATTTTATACTTGCAGCACACATCCATTTGAATGCTAAATATTCAATAGCAATACTTAATACATAGATTTTATAAAATTTGCAGTTGGAAAAGATTTAAGTTATTCTAAGCATACCTAAAAGCCTTGCAATTCCTGAACTGAGTATCCATTTTTTAATTTTACTTTTAATTAATATTAAATAAAATAAAATTTAAAATTCAGTTTCTCAGTCTCTGCAGCCACATTTCATGTTTTCAGTAATTGCGTGTGACTTGTAGCTAGCCCATCAGAGAGCATAGCTCTTGAGCCCAGGTCCTAGCCACTTTGCCTCTTTTAATATTACACTAACATAAGCATGGTGCTGCAAAGTCAAGTCTATAGAATCTAGGAAAATAAGAACTGAATTATATGATATGGTTCACCCATGGCCACTTCATGCATCCTGGGTTCTCCCTAACTGAGCTAACTGAGCCTTGGGGTATTCCCACGAAGCTCAGGGGACCCATTTGGAAAGGGTTTATACAGAGAACTCAGTGAAGTCAGTTAAGGATAGAACCTCAGTAGAAACAAAGAAGATGTGCTACTGAAATGAATTATTTTGCAAAGATACTAATATCTGGGACTTCTGGAGCAGATAACAGAACTTACTAGGCCAAAGAGAGGCCACAATTTTCTCTAGAATTAAGGAAAATGATGGGTCACCTCTCACTTTTCAAGTCAAGAGAATGTTTTGTTAGAAATTTCATGTTCTGACCATGCCAGTGTAAAAATGCCAACATGAAGTAGGGATGGGGGCAAATGGAAACACAGATGTTACCCATGGAGCATTTAACTCATCACACAAATGGTCCAAAACTTTAGATAATTCCTTCTTTAATTAATTTATTCAATTACTCTTCTTTTTCTTATTCAATAAACATTTACTGAGAAGCTACTATGTGTTAAATACTTTACACTCACTATCTCATGAGCATCATTATAATAACCCTACGAGGAACTTGCACTTATTAATCCCAATTTATAAATGATAAAACTGTGACTGTATTTCTCTAGATCTGAAGATACGCTATGCAGATGCACACAAAGCATATGTAGTGCTTTTCCTCTTACAAAGCACATAGGTAAGAAAAAAGCACAGCACAATGCATTGGAGGAATCCAAAGAAATGGGGCATTCCCAGAAGGAAAGTATATGTGAACATGTGGCAGAAGCTGAAAATAAGAAGTAAAGGTCATATCTTGTGCTTACTTAAGCAAAAACTTTGAGTTTATCCTGAGAAAAATGTAAAGTTATTAGGGGACATTTGAACAGGGGACTGACATAATGTTATTGGTGCTTTATAGTATATTAAGAATTAATTTTTGGAAAAAAAAGAAACCAAATTCAACTGCAGACATTAATGAGTATGTGTTGGCTCATGTAATCAAAAGTCCAGCATGCTACACAGGTAAGCTTTGACACAGGTGCTCAAAAAGTGTTATCAGAATTCAGTTTCTCTTTCCATTTCTCACTACTGGATCTGTTTTCTGCAGGTTTTCTCTACATACTCCCAAGGTAAGTGTCAGCAGTTTTGAGAATACATGATTCTTTGTTTATGTCCAGTGGAAAAGAGAGAGCTTGCTTCTCTGGAAGCATATAAGAAAGGCCTAACCTCTGCCTTGATTTGATAATACATCCATTTTCGAACTTATACGCCAGAGAAATGCAGTCTATTAACTGACTTAGACCTGAATTACAAGATCAATGCCTAAAGCTGGGGGTAAAGTCAACTTCACCATGAAGCACTCAACTGAGATTGGAGAGGAGTCTCAAAGAAAATTGAGAATCCTGGCCTAATGAGACATTTTTCTCTTAAAGAAATCTAAAGAGGTTAGTTACTCTATACTTCCAGACAATACCAGGCTAGGAGTGTATCTTTGCCTCAGATACCAGATACCAAAGCTTTAAGTTTTAATGTAACTTAAAAGGAGAATTTTTCAGATGTAGTAAGTATTCCATATGATACTGTGGTTGATGAGTCAATGGCTAAATAAAGGGCAGAGGAAAGGCGTGAGTGGTAGAAAACAAAGGGAGAATTACGCTGGTTGCAATTCATCATAGATACTAGTCAGAAGAAGAAATTCATTAATCTTCCCTCAAAATTGTAGCCATGGTCAAAGGAGACATTCCATCATTTTCCATCCCCATAATTGGTTGGCCCTTTTCTATACTGACAGTAAAAATCTCTGTGTTGGGAACTTACAGCAAAATGAACTGCCATTCTCTGTTCTTATAAGTAGCAATAAATTTCAACAGGAAAAAAATAAGGTTATTTCTGTGAAACAAAACCAGCAAACATCTCCAATTAGGGAAGTTAACTCTAAAACAAAACAAAACAAAACAGAGAAATTAAAATTTGAATTTCAGGCTATGAATTATATCTTTTATTTTCTATTATTGATTTTTGCTAATTAGAATGAGTCCTATGAGTCCTTATTAAATAAAACATTTCCCCCAAGCAATACCATAAATCTTTACTGTGCCTTTTTATCTTTCTCAACACATAAATTATATTTCCTTGTGGTATTGCTTTTACTTTTAGTTCCTAATATTTTTTATAGCGAATGCTTTTAGAAACTGGTAGTTAATGAAACAGATTAAAAAGAAATAATGAAAGAACAGTTTCTAGTAGGATCCAGATTTCATTGGATTGAGAAATTTAAAATTTAAAAATAAAGTTTAAAAATAACCTTTTCACAGTTTTGACCTTATATTTTAGTCTCTGTGCTTATGCAAAGTAAAACTTCTTGTAGGTTACTCTGCCTTCTTTCTTCTCTCTGCCTTCGTTCTTTCACTTGCTTATGTCTATAAGGTTAAAATTAACAGAATGCACCATATCTTCTTTCACCTTGATATTAAGAACATCTGCTTGATGAGCCTATATAATTCATATTTAAATCCCTCTATGCTAGAATATTAACTCAATGAGGACAGGGGTGGTTCTGCTTATTTCCATTGTATCCATGTCTCTCCCACATAGGAGTTTAAGAAATTTGTTGAACAAATAAATTTCGGGTGAGAAAACTGATGTTCTAAGGCTCAAGTGAGTATGCAAGTCTTAAAGCTATGAGCAGATCAAAATTATAGCATGGGTCTTCTGATTTACCCTTACCCAATGTTCTATTATTTAATTAGAATGAGAATAATCAAGGATAACATCCCTAGACATATTGCTTCCATCTCCAGCATCATTTCCCCTCAGCTATCCCATCAGCTCCTAGTTTTCATTGGATATCCACAGAATTTTAAAAATGTTGACACCACGCTCAACTCCAGGGGCACATGGCCTAAGTTATGTCAATAATTGCATTCTACCTTCTGGTTGCAGTGATTGGTGCAGGGTAGGTAGGTGTCCTAAGCTAATGCAATGTGATTGACCCTCAAAACCTCTACAAGTGATATGGTTTAGATTTGTGTCCCCACCCCACTCAAATCTCATGTGGAAATGTAATCCCCAGTGTTGGAGGAGGGGCTGGATAAGTGGTGACTGGATCGTGGGGGCAGATTTCCCCTTGCTGTTCTCACGATAGTGAGTTCTCACGAGATCTTGTTGCTTAAAAGGGTGTAGCACCTCCACCTTTGCTCTCTTCCTTCTGCAGAACTGTGAGCCAATTAAGACTTTTTCCTTTATAAATTATCCAGTCTCAGGTAGTTCTTTATAGCAGTGTCAGAATGGACTAATACAACAAGAACTGCTCTTATATATGCTTTCTTTCTCTGGATAGAATGGAGTGTGGTGTGAGGCCTGGAACACCTGCAGGGCACACAGAATAAGGCCTGTGGCAGCTGAAGCCATATTTATCCTTATGTGTGAAGTCAGTCACATGAAATACAGATTCACGGCCGGACGCGGTGGCTCAAGCCTGTAATCCCAGCACTTTGGGAGGCCGAGATGGGCGGATCACGAGGTCAGGAGATCGAGACCATCCTGGCTAACACGGTGAAACCCCATCTCTACTAAAAAATACAAAAAACTAGCCGGGCAAGGTGGCGGGCGCCT
This sequence comes from Colobus angolensis palliatus, assembly GCF_000951035.1. Classification (NCBI taxonomy): domain Eukaryota; kingdom Metazoa; phylum Chordata; class Mammalia; order Primates; family Cercopithecidae; genus Colobus; species Colobus angolensis. Next base: position 9,204,998 of record NW_012115821.1, read on the forward strand.
ATAGTCCCAGCTACTTGGGAGGCTGAGGCAGGAGAATGGCGTGAACCCAGGAGGCGGAGCTTGCAGTGAGCTGAGATCCGGCCACTGCACTCCAGCCTGGGTGACAGAGCGAGACTCCGTCTCAAAAAAAAAAAAGAAATACAGATTCACCTAGAGGATATAACTGAGAGAAGAAGGGAATGAGAGCCAGAGCCATAAATGCCTGGATCAAGACACTCCAAAAAGTTTAACCTACCCTAGAATGTTCTAACACATGAAACAGCACATTTTCTTTGTCTGAGTTGGGATTTTTGGAGAAAAAGAGTCATGACAAACTAAATCACCTATGTAGGGCTTCTACCATGTGCAAGTATGGTGATAAGCACTTAACACACAAGATTTTCTTTAATTTTTGCCCCATCCATGTGAGATAGTAATTATATTATTCCATGTTACAGGTGAAGAAATTGAAGGGTTAAATGATGCACCCAAGATTATAGAACTATTAAATGATAGGTTCTGCCTCTAAAGCACACACAATTAGCTAATGTATTATAATCCCTAAGATCACATGTCTCCTTTCAGATCCCTCTAACACAACAGGCCCTTTCCCACTCGGAGCCTTTTAACTTGGATGCCCCTTTGCCTATAAAGGTTCTTCATATCATTCGTGTCTCAGACCAATTAACACCTCTTAAACGGCCTCCTCTGCCCACCTTCTCTAAAGTAGGCACTCCCAGGAACTCTTTATCCCATTACCCAATTTGCTACATGATACTCTTCTCATTCTGTATTTATTCCCCACTAGAATATAAATTCCATGAGGGCAGAAACCTTGAACTTGGTTCACTCCTGTATTTTCAGTACCTAGCCTAGAGTTTGACATAGGCGTCTCTCAATAAACATTTGAATTTTTTGAACGAAAGAATGCCTCAATTAATTAGAAATGATTCTGATTATTTAGATCGTAATCTCACTCCCATTAAGTGTATATGAAATAAAGCAGGGATAGAGAGAAATGAAGAGATAAAGAAAGATCCTTTGGAGCTCTTGGAAGGCATGATCACTGGTAGCTTTGTTTTGCTGGCACCTAAGCAATTTGATGAGTCAGCAGGTCTGCATTCATCTGTGAAGAGCCAACTTATCATTTTAAATGTCCTCTGGATCCAGTCACATGCATGGCTACCCAGACAGCTATTTAAGGGAACAGAAGAAGTTGATTTCAGGTTCTGTGATTCATGGGCACAAGGAGACCGGGGGAGAGGAAGTGGAATGAAAATGAGTGCTGAATAAGAGACCAGTCCTTGGCCAGGCCTGCATAAATTCAGGAGGCCTCCACAGCATGCTCCTTCCCCAATCCCAATTCTGCTGGAACATTCTTGGCAAAACTCTCAACCCAAATCTGTGCCCTGAGCCCACCTAGTTTCAGAACTGCAGAGATGGACACTTCTATGTACATTGCCAATGTCCCACCTCAAGAGCAAGCCTGGGGAAGTTTACCCACTTTTCTGCCTCAGAAGGCAACTCAGCCCTAAAATGTGGAGTAACTAAAGTTCCAGGGGCATACCCCAGCCAATGGAGGACAGAAGTCAGTGACTAAGTGCCCCAATCCCCCATTCTTTGATTGGCAGTTTATCCAAACTTTCCTCAGACGGGCCCCAGCAAGACTGAGGTCTAGTTACTCACAGTGGGAATCCACTTAAAGTACTTTATTGGCTTTCCCCACCCCTCTCTGTCTCTCTTCTTTTTCACTTTGCTTTCTGGTAACTCCTTCCTGCACCCAAGTTCTTATCTCAGGATTTGCTTTCAGAGGTACCTTTGAGCAAATTACCCAAAGATCCTCCGAGACATGTGAATGCAAAGAGGAACCCTCTCTGGTGGGAAAGTCAAAGAAAACAGGCACTTCTTTCTTTGTACTGCCATAGGCCCTCAACAAGCATAACCTGTATTTCACTCAGCCCATGTCGCCTGCCTTCTAGCCCAGGTGATTCTGTGCAGCCCGGAAGTACATGGCCTTTCTGCCCTAGCCCCTAGGCACAGAAAGTGTCTTTCTAATGTAACAAAAACACTTCTAAGGTTTACCAAACGTGTTAAATTCTAAAGCAACCTATCTCCCAAAAGTCTATTTTCTCCCATCGTAGTGGGAACATTTGTGTAAACCTCTTATACACAACCACAATGATTATAATAAAGGGTACATATGTTTAAGTTTTGTTTCCAATATCATACGTTACCTCACAGGGTTCTCACAGGTGGATACTATTCCCATTGTACAAATGAGAAAATTGAGGCTTAGAGAGGATAAGTAACTTGCCCAAAGCGAAAGTTTTGCTATTAAGTTAGGATGTGATTAATCCAATATTTAAACGCAGATCTCATAATTCCAATTCTTAAAACCTTTTCAAGGGCCTGGTGCAGTGGCTTATATCTGTAACCCTAGCACTTGGGGAGGCTGAGGAGGGAGGATCATTTGAGCCCAGGAGTTTGTGACTACAGTGAGCTATGATGGAGCCTGGGCAGCAGAGCAAGACACTGTCTCAAAAACAAAACACAACAAAACAAAACAAAAAACATTTTCACCAGCCCAAGCACTCTTGTAAGCAGCCCATGAAACAGACATTTTAGAAACCTAAATAGTCTTTCTCTTAATTTATTGAGTTCTATAAATTTCCTACTGTAAAGTAGGAAATTTTGCAAAGTAATTTGCAAAGTAGTTTAGAGGAATAAGTACATGGCATAAATAACTCAATATTTCTTTTTTTTACTGAATGGATGAATAACTGAAAGGATGAGTAAGGAGAAAAATGGAATTTCTTCTTTATTGATTCCCTAACAATGCTAATTAAAACCAAAATGACTAACTTATGACAACCACCACCATTTACCAAAGAGACTCAAGTAGAGTAAAGAAATAGTGGGTTTGAAGTCACACCAAGGACTGTAATCACGCCACTTATTAACCTTGAGACTTTTAACATCTCACCTCACAGGGTTATTTAGAGGATCAAATGAAAAAATATTTTTTTCAGTACCAGGGACAATTTCAGAAACATACGCTTTCAATAAAGATTTGTTTTATTAATTAACTAACATATACACAGACGTTTCTCAACTTATGATGGGGCTACTTCCCAATAAACCCATGGTACATTGGAAACACCATAAGCCAAAAATGCATTAAATACACCTAATCTACCAAACATCACCGGTTAGCCTAGCCCATCTTAGACATGCTCAGAACACTTACAATTAACCTACAGTTGGGCAAAATCATCTAGCGCAAAACCTATTTTATAATAAGATGCTGAATATCTCATGTAATTTATTAAACACTGTATTGAAAGTAAAAAACAGAATGGTTGTAATGGATACTCAAAGTACAGTTTCTACTGAATTCACATAGCTTTTGCATCATCATAAAGGCAAAAGTGTTCAGTCGCACTACTGTAAGTTGGAGACTGTGCTAAGTGCCTGCTCTATGTCAGTCACTGTACAAGCAACAAGGCAGGGAGGGACCCAGTAAAAGATAGTGCCTGGACTCAAAGAGCCCCAGCCTGTGGGGGAGATGGGTTTATAAATCAAAGAGTAGATTTGAAATGCTCTTGAGTTCTGACTATCCCCTGGCCATGGGTTACAGTGACCCTCACTGCCTCGTCACTCTCCTATGAGTTCCAGGAAAATCACTTAGCCACAGCTTTGTTTAGGATAATATGTGAATCATGGTCTGTGCTGAGTTTCTCTGTCCCTTTCTCATTTTGGATCAATCTGCATTTATCAAAGCCAAGTGATTCAGTAAAGTGCTGGAACACAGAATCAAATAGGCAGAAAATTTCCCAGACTTCTGAGCTGTGGACTCTCAGAAGAAGAATGCAGGCTAAGAAGACAAAGCCAGAAATCCCAAGTTTCAACTAGCTCCTGTCCTGTGGCTAAGGCAGCAAGTATGACTCTCAGTTCATGAGCTTAGATGTACAAAAAATAAATAAAATAAAAATCTGTATTTCTTTATATTTCTTTATGTTCTTTAAAGTCAACTTGGTTCCAACTCAGAGTCCACACCTTCTGACTGACTGGTAGTAGGATTGGTTATTTGGAATTCTTTGAGATAACCAACATGCTAGAGGCTGTGGATCATCACATCCTCAGAGAAGCCTCTCTGGTCATTGACTTTAATCTTGCCCTGGTTACCATCAAGAGCCCACAGTGCCTCCAGTCTACATAGACCCCCATTTCTGGTGGCAACGCTGCTTCAGGGCCATGCTTGGGACCTGCAACCCCTGGAAAGGCTGGAACCTCTACAGTCTCCGGGGAATACACACATTCATTCCCCTTGGAGGTCTGGACATCTCTCCAGGGCTCTTCCATGGAGGACAGATGGAATCTCTGCTGCTTAGGGCACACACGCACACACATACACACACACACACACACACACCCCTCTGTCTCTCTTCAGCCTCCAAAAGTCCCTTTATCCTTCAAAATATTTTTTCTGCTTTCTACTCTTGTTCTTTTGTCCCCCTCCCCTTCTCTTCTCTCTCTGCCAAAAGTCAAACATCATCTACTAAATCCAAAACCCAAAAGGGAACTCTCCCCTCTGCTTTCTAGTTTGCTGCTGACCTCCCCTGTGGCAAGAGAGCAATCCTTGCTGCCTGCTTGAATGAGGGAAGGGAAAAGAAAAATACTTGGGGGAAAAAACATGCAAATAAACACGCCTATAAGTGATTGCACCACAGTTCTGGGCTACTTGAGTTTCAAATGCAGTAAGCTGGTAGTCAAGTAGGGCTTCAACTAGCTAAACGTCTGATACCATATATCAAACGGTGAGCTCCATTTCATAAAAGCATGTGTTTATAGATAATTAGAAGTTAGACATAAAAGGATATTGCTGCTGCAATGTTCGTATTTGGGCAGAATTTATTATGATGAGATGCGAGAAAGACAAGGCTGCAAGAAGTATCACAGGCCATCCAAGCCTTTCAAGAGAGCCTGCATTGGCATCAAACAGCACAGGAGAAACAAAGAAACTGAGTAGCTGCCATTCACGGGGCATTTACTACATGCCAGTAACTTTATTATATGATATTTAAATTTCACAAAAAGGTGGAATGTGAGCTATTAAGGGAAGAGATTTTGTTTCTTTCACTGCTGCATCCCATAGCCATGAACAGTTCCTGGCACACTGCAGGTGCTCTATACATATTTGTCTGAAAAATGAATATGTTGGGGGAAAACGATGTCATAGTGGCAAAGGAATATGGGAATTGTATTTTTTAGATTCCTTAACCTGAGAGCTGTTACTATGCTAATGTGTACTATCCATTTCCAAAAATGGAATACAGTCGTCCCTGATGCATGGGTTTCAAGACCCTCTCCCCCACCTAAGGATACCAAAATCCATAGAAGCTCAGGTCCTGTATATAAATGGGGCAGTAATTGCATATAACATATGCATATCCTCCCATATACTTTAAATCATCTCTAGATTACTTATAATACCTAACACAATGTAAATGCTATGTGAATAGTTATCAGTGTAACTATACAGCCTTTTTTATTTGTATTATTTTTTATTGTTATTTTTTATTTTTTGAATATTTTCAATATGTGGTTGGTTGACTCTGCCAATGCAGAACCCAGGCATACGGAGGGCCAACAGTATAGGGTATAACAATTTCTGAACATAATTAATTATCTACCCCTATTTTCAGGGAGTATCTTGAATGAAGGCCTAGAACTAGTACTCTGGTTTCTAATTTCCAGCTCTGTAACACAAACCTTCTCTCTATAAAAGAAAATAACGTTCCATACTCAGGTGTTTAACATAGCTATCTTCCAAGAATTTAATCATACACACAAATGATATTTGATACTGAGATGCAGTAAAAGACAATTTTAACTTTTAAATAAATGTATGGTTTAAAGATGACTTTATAACAATTATGTGTGCTTTTGAAAAGAAGGAATGAAAAAAGATCAGAATAAAATGTCTCCAGAATTTTTTTTAAGTAATGAGTCAATTGAATTATCTTCATTTTCCAAATTAAAAACTAAGGTTTGAGAAGGCAATTACATAGTGGAAGGGATAGAACTTGGACCTAGATCAGCTTAGCGCCAAAGACCATACTTTTTCTAACCTAAATCCTGGGAACTGACCAAAAAAAAAGACAGAAACAGAGAAGACAAATTATGAAAGTCAGGAATGAAAGAGGAGCATCTCTATGCATCTTACAGAAATAAAAAGGATTGCAAAATAGAGCTATAAAAAATTTTTCTCCAACAAATTGCATAACTTAGATGAAATAGACAAATTCCTGGAAAGCCACAAACTGGTGGAATTGACTCACTCAAAAAGAAATTAAAATTTTAAATAGACCTATAACAAAGAGATTGAGTTAGTAATTTTACAACTTCACACAAAAAGAAGCCCAAGCCAAGATGGCTTCACTGGTGAATGTTCCTAAATAGTTAAAGAAGAATTAATAACAATTCTCCACAAAATTCAAGAATAAAAAGAATGGAGCAGTGTGCAAGTCATTCTATGAGGCAAATTCTACCCTGATACTAAATCCAGACAGAGGCCACACAAGAAAAGAAAATCCTTTTGTAAAAATAATTTCAGTCTTTACTTTAGATTCCAGGAGTACAGGTTCAGGTTTGTACCTGGGGTATGTCCTGTGATGCTGAAGTTTGGGGTATGACTGATTCCATCACCCGGGTACTGAGAGTAAATACCAAAGGAAAAGAAAATTACAGGCCAACATTCTTACATCTATAGAGACAAAAATCCTTAACAAAATACTAGCAAACTGAATCCAGTCAAATTGTTTTAAATGTTGATTGACCATGATCAAGTGGAATTTATCCCAAATGTGCAAAAACTGATTTAGCATTCAAAAATCAATGTAATAGAGCAATATAGTAAAAAGAAAAAACAAAAAAACGTAATTATCTCCATAATTACACAAAAAGCATGACTACAATCCCCTTTCATAATAAAAATACACAACAATCTAGGAATGAAAGGACACTTCCTCAATCCGATAGAGTATATCTATGAAAAAGTCATGGCTAACATTATACTTAATGATGGAAGCTGAATGTGTCCCCCAAGATCAGGAATGAGACAAAGATATCCATTTTCACTACTTCTATTCAACATTGTATTGCAGGTTCTAGCCAGGCTAATTAGGCAAAAGGATGAAATAAAAACACCTCCAGGTTGTAAAGGAATCAGTAAAACTATTTCTATTTGCAGATTAGCATTATTTTATATATGGACGATCCTAAGAAATTCACTAAAAAATGATTAGACAAAAAAGAAAAACTCATCGAGGTTGCAGTGTACAAGATGAATATACAAAAACTAATTGTATTTCTATACACTAGTTTTATGGACTAAGTGTTTGTGTCCCCTCATAATTCACATGTGAACACCCTAACCTCCAATATGGTCATGTTTGGAGGTGGGACTTTTGAGAGGCAGTTAGTTTTAGATGAGGTCATGAAGGTGGGATCCTCATGATAGAAATAGTGCCCTTATAAGAAGAGACAAGAAAGCATGTGCTCACTTTCTTTCTCTGTCATGTGAGGCTACAGCAAGAAGGCAGTTGTCTGCAAGCCAGAAAATGGGCCCTCACTAGAACCCTACCATGTTGGCACCATGATCTGACTTCCCACCTTCCAGAACTGTGAGAAATAAATGATTGCTATTTAAACCACGTGGTCTTAGTTTATTATACTAAACAAGATAACTAGCAATGAACAATCCAAAATGAAATTAAGAAAGCAACTTATTTTAAAACAGCATCCAAATGAATAAAGTACTTAGCAATAGATTTAACAAAAGCAGGGAAAAACATACGCTCTGAAACTATAAAACATTGTTGAAAGAAACTAAAGAAAACAAAATAAATGGAAAGATACCCATGGTCATGAATCAGGAAACAACATAATTAAGATGGCAATATTCTCCAAATTGATCTGTAATTCCACATAATCCCTATAAAAATCTCAGTTGTCTTTTTTTTTGTGGAATTGACAAGCTGATTTTAAAATTCATAAAAATTTAAGGAACCCAAATAGAAAAAACACTCTTAAAAAAGAAGAACAAAGTTCAAGACTCATGATTCCCAATTTCAAAGTTTAGTACAAGGCCACAGTAATAAAATAGTGTAGTACTGACATAGGAGAAACATACAGATGGAATAGAATTGAAAGTCTAGAAATAAATCCTTACATTTACAGTTTATTAATTTTTGACAAAAATGTTGATACAGTTATGACAGAAAAGAGTTATCTTTTCAACAAATGGTGCTGGGAGAACCAGACGTCCACACACCGAAGAGTAAAGTTGGATCAGCCTCTCATGCCATACACAATACTTAGCTCAAAGTGGGTCATAGACGTAAATATAGGAGCTAAAACCATAAGACTTTTAGAGAAGATATAAGAGTAAATCTTTGTGACCTTGGGCTAGATAAAGCCTCATTGAATATAAAACTCTTCATGGTTGCACGTGGTAAAGCAAGACTATAAATATTTCCCTTCTTCAAGCATGGTCCATGTTGATGTAGCTCAGCCTCTGTTCCACCCGGTACTGCTCAAGTTTTAGCCCCACCTCTTCTTGGGACCCTTGCACTTCTGCTAGGCTAAGTGTCCTACCACCAACAGACAGACATACACGCACACCCACGCACACACACACGATCGCCATTCCTGTATGCTGTATCCTTGATTTTATAGAATCCAAACTACTCATTCACACAGCCTTCAAGCTAGTTCAAGCTCCAGGAAAATGAAAACAGTGGTGAGATTTTATGATCTGGATTACAGAAGATGTGGTTTCTAAACACAGACCACCCACTCAGACAACTCATGACTGTCCAAGAGGATGTAACTAAGACTGAAGAAATCTGAGTATCAGGATTTGGATGGGAAGAGTGGCAGATTTTAGGTTTCTATCCACCCGTGTTCATCACGGGTGATCTACTGTGAAGCATAATAAATCCAGCCTCCAACAGATCCACAGTAGAATCCTACAATACCAAATATTGGTGAGAGCAGAGCAGATTCCAAAAGAAATGAAAAGTGAAAAGTCATGAAACTAAATGACTGTGAAGTATGAGAGTCACATCCAAATTTAGATCATGCATGCCTGGTGGCCCAGAGCAGAGAATCTTAGAAGCCTATGGTAGACGCAAAGTATTGGGAGAGTGGGAAAGCTGAGAAGATACAATACAGTGAACACTAATGCACCACTAGGATCCCTCTTCAGTGGAGGACTCATTGTCCGAGCTGCTAGGGCACACAAGCCCCGGCTGCTAGGAGTGCTGTCAGAAGTTGGCCTTCAGCTGTTAGCTCCTTCAAGATGGCCTCAACTATAGGAATATCACCTTATGTTCCTGGGGAAATCTTTATATAATGACCAGGAGTACCAAATACCTGGCTGTCTTAAACCAGAGGCACAGTGGCTCACGCCTGTAGCCCCAGCACTGTGGAAGGCTGAGGCAAGTGGATGGCTTGACCACAGGAGTTTGAGACCAGCCTGGGCAACATGGTGAAACACTATCTCTGCAAAAAATACAAAAAACTAGCTGGGCATGGTGGTGCATATCTGTGGTCCCAGCTATTCAGGAGGCTGAGATGGGAGGGTCACCACTGGAGCCCAGTAGGTCAAAGCTACAGTGAGCTATGATCACACCACTGCAATCCAGCCTGGGTGACAGAATGAAGCCATGTCTAAAAAATAAAAATAAAAAATACCTGGTCATCTTAGCCCCTTAGCCCCACTTTGGGCAGATAAGTAGTGCCTTTCTAGTTTCTAAGCTCCTTGTAGAGTTGGCCGGAACTGTTGTCAGGCCTGTATTGTGACTCAGTTTCTCTGTCTATTCAATCCTTCTTCAATTTCCTACCTTCCACAAGTGTTGATCCCAAGGGCACTCCTTAGATAATCCTCGAATGATAAACTCTACCTCAGCAAATACTTCCTAGAGAACTCAGCACTTGACACACAGATATTCAAAATTCCTGTCTTTGCTATACAAGCCCTGATCACTTTTGCACCACGTCCTCCTATATTATCTGTTGGCTGTTATCTCTAATGTCAAATATAACCTCAGGTATGACATTTTACTTAGGAAACATTACATACTTGACTTGGGGAACTGTGAGGAATTAGAACTTCAATTTATTTGTTTCATTAGGGTGTCAGTTTCTTCCTCTTCTACCTGGAGCATCAGAGTAAATTATTCTTTCTCTTCAAAATCTCTATATAATGAAACATTCTGTCATTCATTTTTCCACTGATCATTAAATTTACTTAAACAACTGCAACTCTGTCACACACACACATCCCTCTCTCCCTGTAATTGATTTGTATGTTTAGATTCATCCAGAATATGACAACACTTAATAAGCACCTTGTTCGTACAAATGTCAGGCATTGGAAGTAGAAATAGCTAAACAATCCGGACATTCTCAGTGCCCTGTGTATGTGTACCTCTTGCCTTACCAATTCAGTGTCATCTGGCTTCCTCTAATGGATAATAGCTGCTTCCCTTTAGTCAGAAATACCAGCAAACCAATACACACTCTACCATGTACCTTTAACCATCCAATGAGGGATAGGAGTTGGTACATAAAAACTCTTACACCCTCAGCCCTCAGCAGAATAATTCTGAGGTTTGTTGTCCACACCATTCCCCAGTCCGATGGCAGGAATAACTCCAAGGGCACTCTAGGGGTAACTAGATATTACCTACCTAAGGATAACACACGTGAATTTCACTACCTTCCCTTCCCTATCTTGTTTTATCCACTGCCCTGCTAGTTACTTCACCTCTCAAACAAACTATGTACACCTGAACCTTTGCTTCAAGATCTGCTTTTTTAGGGATCAAAATTTAGGCATATGTCATTCCTGACTATGAAGACTGCATAAACTATTAAATAATCATATAGACACAAAAAGACACATGCAAGCTTCAGTGATCCAAACAGAATGTTCTATTTCTTTTGGTCTTTCTTTGAAATTGAGTAAATAATGAATTAAAATTTTACCTCAGTTGTTTAGCATAATGGCTGTCTGTGGTTACCATAGAGAGTTGTTTGTTAATCCCATCAAAGGCTGTTGGTGAAAGAGTAACCACCCCTCCCATCCTCAACACCCTTCCCCACCAGGGGCCAGATCACCATTAGCACCTCTCTGACTGCAGATTAAACAACTAGAGAAACACAGAAAGGCTCGTTTGGGGAACCAAGAACACTGTTCTGCTCTGGTTTCAGAATCAAAGAGAGGTTTCAATGTCAGAAGCTTTGATTAAATTATTAAAGCTTTAACGTTGAAGGAAAAGTCACTTTCAGCTCGAGTTCTCTCTGAATAGCCAGGGAGGAAATACACATATACACAACACATAGAAAGCTAACAAGTGTTAAAAAAGTGTTCATTGTCCAGAAATCTTGAGAGTAAGAAAATAATAAAGAAAATATACTAACAGCTAACTTTTCTTGAGTATTTTCTGGGTGCCTAGCACTCTGCTCGCAAGAATCTGTTAAACTAAGTTTAGCCCAAAGCTGCCTCCTTACATTTAAGAACAGCCCAAAGGTTTCTCTGTACATACTGAACTGTAACCTAACTGGATGTGTAAACAGACAGCAACCCAGTCTTGGAACAAGTAGTCCAGTCTCAGCCAATCACAGCAGCCATACTTCAACCACTCATAGGCAGCCAACTATCCAAAGCAAATTTAAATAAGGCAAACCACTGAGCTGTAACCCATCTGGCTGTTTCTGTACCTCACTTCTGTTTTCTGTCCACAAATCTTCTCTAACCATGATCAGCAGCTCCAGAGTTGCTTTGAACCTATTCTGATTCAAGAATCATTCTTTGCTCAATTAAAGTCTGTTAAATTTGTCTTAAGTTTTTCTTTTAACAAACCCTAAGAGGTATTTTTAAGCCACATTTTATGGATGAGTAAATGGAGGCTTACAAAATGCAGTTGCCCAGATACTGACAAAGCAAACAAATGTAAGCTCCATGAGAGTAGAAATTATATCCTGTTCACAGCTGTATTCTCTTAGTACAATGTTCAGTGCAAAATAAGTGTTAGATAAATGTTTTTATCTTTTTCTTTCTTATTTTTTGTGACAGGCTCTCAATCTGTCACCCAGTCTGGAGTGCAGTGGTGCAACCTTGGCTCACTGCAACCTCTGCCTCCTGGGTTCAAGCAATTCTCCTGCCTCAGCCTCCAGGAGTAGCTGAGATTACAGGTATGTGCCACCATGCCAGGCTAATTTTTTTTTGTTTGTATTTTTAGTAGAGATGAGGTATCACCATGTTGGTCAGGCTGGTCTCTAACTCCTGACCTCAAATAAGCTGCCTGCCTCAGTCTCCCAAAGTGCTGGGATTACAGGAGTAAGCCACTGCATCCAGCCAGATAAATGTTTTTTCAATGTTGAAAGTCTGTCTTGAGTAGCAAGTATTCAAAATCAGAGGAATCATCTAGGGCAGCTACAGCAAAGATTTTCTATAAAGGACCAGATAGTACATATTTCAGGCTTTGCATGCCATGAGGTCTTTGTTACAATTACTTGGCTCTACCATTACAGTGGAAAGCAGTCATAGGCAATACATAAGCAAATAGACATGGCTATTGTCCCAATAAAACTTTTTATTTATAAAACAGAGAGCAGGCTTTGGCTCCCTGATCATAGTTCGTTGATCTCTAATGTAGGAGCTTGCTACCCAAAGTGGTGTCTGGGAGCCAATAGCATCAGCATCACCTGGGGTGAAAATGCAGCCTCTCAACCCCATCCCTGACCAGTTAGATTTAAATCTACCTTTTTGTAAGAGACCCAGGGATTTATATTCCCAATAATATCAGGCAAGCACAGTTCAAGGAGACTTGAATAGTGTTGACTGTCAATTAGAATCACTATATGAGTTTTTAAATAAACTGTTATATATTTCCATTCAAATATCAGATGTGTGATGGCAAAATTTGCTGGGTTTCATGTGATTATTCAGGTCTGCACTGGTTATTGTTCCTCACTGGTGAAGAAAAGAATAGAACAAGCTGAGGAGGATTCATTTAAAGCCTACAAAATTAGAACAGACCACCAAATCTGAACAGTGCAATTTAGAACAACTTACAGGTAATCACACTATGCCAGAGAAACAAGAAGCCCCCAGGTCTTCCTTTCCTTTCCTAACTCAGTAGAAGTAGATTCTACTGAACAAAACCCAAACCAATCAACCCTGAATCTGATTGGTCAGATGTGTGTACAAATAATTTAGATGTCTTTGCCATCACAGGTCATTAAATACCCAAAAAGTACAGGACTGTTTCCATAAACATCTGGCGCAAAGTCTTGAAACAAAATAAATGCCCGTCTCCAAAGACTGAAATATCTGATTATTAAACTCACTGATTGCTTTGTGTTTTATCAAAGATGAATCTGTAGCAGAAAGAACCAAGAGGAGAGAGTGTGGGGTTGAGAGTACTGCCCTAGAGTGAGAAAGCAGTTGCCAACTCGTTCTGCCTCTTATTAACCACAAGAGTCTGAGCAAGTCAGTTGAGTTCACAAAACCACAGTATTCTCATCCAGAATATGGGGATTAAAAACATTGACTCCTCCCAGCAATTTGGGAGACCATGGCGGGCAGATTACCCGAGGTCAGGAGTTTGAGACCACCCTGGCCAATATGGTAAAACCCTGTCTCTACTGAAAATACAAAACTTAGCCAGGTGTGGTGGTGGGCACCACTAATCCCAGCTACTCAGGAGGCTGAGGCTGGGGAATCACTTGAACCTGGGAGGCAGAGCCGGGATGGCGCCATTGTATTCCAGCCTGGGTGATAAGAGCAAAACTCCCTGTCACAAACAAACAAACAAACAACAACAACAACAAAACATTAGCTCCTAATTTTTCAGCACCTATCAAAATTTTACTGGCTGATTGTATTAGTCCGTTTTCACACTGCTGATAAAGACATACCTAAAACTGGGAAGATAAAGAGGTTTTAATAGACTCACAGTTCCATGTGGTTGAGGAGGCCTCATAATCATGGCAGAAGGCAAAGAGGAGCAAGTCACATCTTATGTGGATGGTGGCAGGCAAAGAGAGAGAAATTGTGCAGGGGAACTCCTCTTTATAAAACCATCAGATCTCATGAGGCTTATTCGCTATCATGAGGACAGCACAGGAAAGACCTATCCCCATGATTCGATTACCTCCTGCAACCACAACACACGGAAATTGTGGGAGCTACAATTCAAGATGAGATTTGTGTGGGGACACAGACAAACCATATCATTCCACCCCTGACCCCTCCTAAATCTCATGTCCTCATATTTCAAAACCAAGCATGCCTTCCCAACACTCCCCAAAGTCTTATCTAATTTCAGCATTAACTCAAAAGTCCACAGTCCAAAGTCTCATCTGAGACAAGGCAAGTCTCTTCTGCCTATGAGCCTGTAAAATCAAAAGCAACTTAGTTACTTCCTAGATACAATGGGGGTACAAACATTGGGTAAATACAGCCATTCCAAATGGAAAAAAATGGCCACAACAAAGGGGTTAGAGGCCCCATGCAAGTCCCAAATCCAACAGGACAGTCAAATCTTAAAGCTCCAAAATGATCTCCTTTGACTCCACGTCTCACATCCAGGTCACACTGATACAAGAGGTAGATTCCCATGGCTTTGGGCAGCTCTGCCCCTGTGGCTTGGCATAGTACAGCCTCCCTCCTGGCTGCTTTCACAAACTGGTGTTGAGTGTCTGCAGCTTTTCCAGGCACATGGGCAAGCTGTTGGTGGATCTACCATTCTGGGGTCTGGAGGATGGACGGTGGCCCTCTTCTCACAGCTCCACTAGACAGTACCCCAGTGGGGACCTGTGTTGGGACTCCTACTCCACATTTCCCTTCCATAATGCCCTAATAGAGGTTTTCCATGAGGATCCTGCTCCTGCAGCAAACTTCTTCCTGAACATCCAGGCATTTCCATATGTCCTCTGAAATCTAGGCGGGGGTTCCCAAACCTCAATTCTTTACTTCTGTGCACTGGCAGGCTCAACACCACAGAGAAGCTGCCATGGCTTGGGGCTTGTACCCCCTAAAGCCACGGCCCAAGCTGTACCTTGGCCCCTTTTAGCCATGGCTGGAGCAGCTGGGATACAGGGCACCAAGTCCCTGGGCTACACACAGCAGGTTGGCCCAGAGCCGGGCCCACAAACCCATTTTTTTCCTCCTAGGCCTCTGGACCTGTGATGGGAGGGGCTGCCTCAAAGGTCTCTAACATACTCTAGAGACATTTTCCCCATTGTCTTGTTGATTAACATTTATCTCCTCGTTACTTATGCAAATTTCTGCAGCCAGCTTGAATTTCTCCTCAGAAAATGGGTTTTTCTTTTCTACCACATCAGGCTACAAATTTTCCAAACTTTTATATTGTTTCCCTTTTAAAACTGAATGCTTTAAGCAGCATCCAAGTCACCTCTTGAATGCTTTGCTGCTTAGAAATTTCTTCTGCCAAATACCCTAAATCATCTCCCTCAAATTCAAAGTTCCACAAATCTCTAGGGCTGGGGCAAAATACTACCAGTCTCTAAAACATAGCAAGCATCACCTTTACTTCAGTTCCCAACAAGTTCCTCATCTCCATCTGAGATCACCTCAGCCTGGATTTCATTGTCCATATCATTATCAGAATTTTGGTCAAAGTCATTCAACAAGTCTCTAGGAAGTTCCAAACTTTCCCACATTTTCCTGTCTTCTGAGGCCTCCAAACTGTTCCAACCTCTGCCTGCTACCCAGTTCTAAAGTTGCTTCCACATTTTCGGGTATCTACAGCAGTGCCCCACTCTACCAATACCAATTTACTGAATTAGTCCGTTTTCACACTGCTAATAAAGACATAGCCATGACTGGGAAGATAAAGAGCTTTTAATGGACTCACAGTTCCATGTGGCTGGGGAGGCCTCACAATTATGGCAGGAGGCAAGGAGCAACAAGTCACACGGTTGGCAGCAGACAAAGAGAGAACTGGCGTAGGGGAACTTCTCTTTATAAAACCTTCAGATCTCGTGAGACTTATTCACTATCGTGAGAACAGCAGGAGAAAGACCCACCCCCATGATTCAATTACCTCCCACTTGGTCCCTCCTACAACACATGGGAATTGTGGGAGCTACAATTCAAGATGAGATTCAGGTGGGGACACAGTCAAACCATATCACTTATAGTCTTTAACCCTTAGTTATGCTTTTAAGAATATGTTTTCTATAATTTTCACATATGTATGCAAAGGGTTTACTGACACATGTGCATTCAATGCTTCTTTAATAGTAAATCTGGAAGCAAACTAAATGTTCAACAATATGAGAATAACTAAATAAATTATAAGACAGCTGACTATGTTATAATAGCCACTAGTTTAAAAAGAGATGGAACTATTTGCACTGAAGTGAAAATATATCTGTGCTGTACTATTAAAAACCAAAGATGGCATGGTGGCACACACCTGTAGTCCCAGCTACTCAAAGATCACTTGAGCCCAGGAGTTCTAGGCTGCAGTGAGCTGTGATTATGTCACCGCACTCCACCCTGGATGATAGAGAGAGACCCTGTCTCAAAAAACAAACAAATAAAAACAAAGCTGCCATATTTCATTGATTTCAAGATGTTTATTTTGCACATTTTCACATTATCATGAGTTTTATAATTGCTGTTGTCTTATAATTTTTACTGGCCAGGCAGTAGTCTTGATGCTGTACATAAAATAATGTCACATTGTACAATCGGTGGTATCTTAGATTTAATACATTTGTGCAAAAAGAACCACATATATATGTGAATAGATGTGTTCATATGTTTCTTTACACTGTGTATGTCTATACTTAGAAATATACACACATGTGTAAGTGTACATATGAGAGCGTTGAGAAATATCTAGGAATGTGCATACCAAATAAACGATAATCAGTTCCAAAGAGAAAAATTAAGTAAATAGGATTGGAGAGTGAAATAGGAAGAGTAGTTTTGGTTTTTAGGTTTTATACTTTTTACACTTTTTGCATAGTAGTGGCAGAAAATATGTTTTAAATTTCAAACTAAAAAAATAATTATGTCTTTATCCCTAATCTCATAAGATTGAGGTGAAAAAAATGTTATCATCCACATGTAAGTGCTATAGAGCTGGGTGGCAAATCTACTTACTTTTTTTAGCTACAGAGACGATGCATAAGACACAGAAACTGGAGACATTTAGGGCTGCCACCTTTTTTTTTTTTTATTTTGCCTCAAGTGCAACATTTATTCTGTGAGAAAATGAGACAGGATGCCCCATGGCAACAGGAGAAGCCAATCTTTGGCTCATTGGGGTATTACTTCCGATCAGGAAAGTATCACCAGGCACTCATTCATGAGGCAAATCAGCAAGGAAATGTCAAAACATCGGCAAATTGTGAGTAAATAGACTCAGACGCTTTGGTGCAAACTTGCTGAGAACAGAGGCTGTGGTTTCCATATGCCCCAACAAACTCCACTGGGTAGAAGCCCTCATGAATATTAACTAACCATACATTTCAGGGTGAATAACAGTGGCACAACCTAGCATGCCAGCCTGACTCCTGGAGAAGAGCCTGGCCCTGGGGCAAGGGATGCCGAGGACAGTGCAGGTGGTGTGAGGAGCACTGAAAGGAGGGCAGTCCAGTTTGGCACCACAAAGACTTTCTCTGGGGGCTAGAAATATGATGTTCTGAGCAAAGAAGTTTTCTCAAACAGGGACATTCAATCACATTTGATGAAAGACACAACTGTGGCTTGTAGACCATAGAGCACCCTGTTCATTCTTACTTTGTAGGTGTATAAGTAGATTTCATGGTAATGTCTACATTTTCATCTCCTTGAACTCAGTTCCTTCTATTAACCTTGTGCTTTAGGGTAAACAGAGTTTAGCTCACTCCAACATGCACAAGGCACATTTTTTTCAGACCAAATTAACACAGATTCTGAGCCTCCTTGAAAGTACTGGAATATTTCATCTTTATCCCTAAGGATCTGCAGGGTGAGTTATCCTCAGATGGTCTATAGACAGAGAAGTCCACATGGAAAATGAGAACAAGTGGACGTGAGAAAAAAATGGATGGGGTTATCAACGAAGCAGAATTGATGTGTGCTACTAATCATCGAAGCTGAGTGACGGGTGTATAGAGGTTCATGGTGCTTTTTCCTCTACTGGTGGGTAAGTTTGAATTCTCCATAATAAAAAGTTAACTAAAGTAGAAATTAGTAGGAGACTCTTAAGAAGGATTGCTAAATTTCTATATCAGCAGGGAG
The DNA here is from genome assembly GCF_000951035.1 of Colobus angolensis palliatus. Lineage (NCBI taxonomy): Eukaryota > Metazoa > Chordata > Mammalia > Primates > Cercopithecidae > Colobus > Colobus angolensis. The sequence goes on from NW_012115821.1 coordinate 9,223,311, forward strand.
AGGCTAAAATGTCAGCAAAATTCCTGTTATTATATTCTCAGTTCCCCTATTCTAAAAAACAGAGATAATACCAACTCACTGGATTGTGACAATTAAAGGAAGCCCTGTGCCCAAAAGCATGCTACTGTTACTAAGATAAAAATACATTTAAAATGCCAGCATATTAACGATAATTGTATTTGAATAATGGAATTATTTGTACTTGTTTTCTTTTAACTCTATTTTTCTCATTTTCTATATGGAGCATGTATATCATTTATAATTTGGAACAAATAAAATAATCTTCATTTGAAATCTTTATTGAAATTAATGTTGGCTCATTTTCACCCATACGTGGAGGAGTCTGAAAAACTTGGACCTCAAAAAGATTTAAAAACATTCCTAATGATTTAACTTTAATTCCTCCCAGCCTGAAGTTAAAGGTTTTTGGAATATTATCTTTGGTTTGATGTTCCCTTGAAGAGCAATTAAAAAGAAAACAAGCCAAATTACAATATACTGATCTCTTCTACCTGTTGGTTCCAACAGTGTTTAAATTAGCTGCTGGCCATTCCTGTGTAGTTAGTTTGTGATTTTATTTGACAAGTGATGGGTTACAGTAATTCACCCTGCAGTTTCCTCAGGGATAAACATGAAATATTCTACTACTGTCAAAGAATCTAGATTGCTGGGGTTTTTTAAATTATTTATTTATTTATTTGCCTAAAAAGCATGTACCATGTGCCCGTTGCCTCTCCTTTTATTAGGAACATAAAATAAATAGAAGCCATTGACCCCCAGGAGTATTTGATGTTGATGCTGCTATGGAATGGTCACATCTACTGTATCAGTGATTAATTGCCACAACGATGCTACGTAACTGGGCAAAATTGACATAGCAACATAGATTCCTTGTTTACTCTTCCTTGAAATAGTAAAATATTTTTTGTTTTTCCCCGGGGCTACTGCAAGGTCAGTTACTGCAACCCTCAAGCTATCTGTGGGTAGAGGAAATCCTCATGGAAAACTCAGTAGCCTACAATAATAAGCATTGGTTTAGTTTATGAGTCTGCAGGGTGCAGTTGATTAGGCTGGACGTGGCTGGTCAGGATTGGACTAACTCTTGCTCACAAGTCCAGTGGGTCACTGGCTGTGGTTCCTTCAGTAGTGGTGTTGGCTGAAATAAAGGGGCCAGGGGCTTGGCTCCGCTCTACTTTTCATGTTTCTCACCCTGCAGCAGGCTGTCCTAGATATAGTTTCCTGATGGGAGAAGAGCAAGTACAAGCAAAAATGCCCAAGTGCTTTTTTGTTTCCTCATATTTTGTTCAAAATGCGTCTTACATTTTCCATTCATTTTTTTTTCCGAGGGTCTTGTTAAATTTCTGTTTGTGCCCTATCTGCTAACATCCTGTTGGCCAAAGCAAGTAATTAAGGCAGCCCAGATTCATGATGAGGAATTAGACTCTGCCTGTTTAGTGAAAGGGACTTCAAGATTACACAGCAAAAATTGGAGTTACAAGAGAGGATAAAGAATTGAGGCCATTAAAGCAAATACTATGCCTTATAAACTTAAATAATAAGAACTAATATTTCTCTGTGATGTTGTGTCATTTGAAAAGAATTGTCATACATCTTCATATGTCTAAATACATCCCTAATGACTGAAGAAAGTTAATTCTTTCACTAGGACAGCTGAGTTGTCTCAATGCTGAAATTTAATTTTATTTCTTGACCCCTAATTTGTACACATATGCTATCATAGTTTGAAGTTAAACTTCAGAGATCAGTGAATAAAACTGAATAAAATCCATCTTTCAAGTTCCATCTATTATGTCACCTTTTCCGGGAAGCCTCTTCGGTCTCTCCAGATAAAATTAATCATGCTCGTCTCTGATATACCTCTGTGCTGTATACCTAATTCTGCTTTCACTCTTCTCTGTTTTTTTTTTTTTTAGGCTAGGACCTGCTTCTCCAGAGTCTGAACACACTGAGAGGAGTAAAGAGCATAGGTTTTGGAATCAGTTGCCAATGTCCAAATCCCAGGTCTGCCATTTACTGCATGTGTAACCTTCAACAAGTTATTCATCTTAGACTCTATGTGCCTCCATTTTCTCATCTGTGCAATGGAAGCAATAATTGCACTTTCTTAAAGGCATATTGAGAGAATTAGGTGAGCATTAAAAACATAAAACATTGGACACAGAGTATCGTAAATTAGCTACTTGCAATTATAGTTGTATTATCTTTAATTTTATTTAGATGACTATATACCATCTTAAAGTAACTTTATAACATAGGGTCTAAACTGGGAAAAAAAAAAAAAAACCCCACATAGATCTTTACATCTTAACCAGGTCCTTTCGAGTCCATTTCTTAGATTCAAAATATTAATGATATTGCAACCAAGACCTAAAGGAGAAGGGGGTGAAATATTAATAGCAGGGCAGTAGAACAAGCCTCTAAAGATAACCTCATTCTGACCCTGATACATAATTCCCTGAGAATAAAGAAAATACAGGAGGATCAAAATGTACCCAATTAATATTCATCTCCATATATCTCATTTCTAGGTCTTGTATTTCTGTGCCTTTGAGTAGAAGATTCACTTAAATAATTTCAATAAGTTCTGTTCACCAAAATAACCAAATAAGACAAGGTGAGGACAATGGGAAATAAAATGAAATGGAATAACCCATTCCCGAGGCTAGAAGAGGCAATGAAATAGAATTACATAAGCTGCCTCTAAGTCCTCAGTTTGAATGATTCATTTACTTTGAGATGTCTCATCTTCAAAATGGGTGAGCTGAGGATTAGAGGAATTGAACAGATGGCACCTTGAAAAATGGAATTAATATTCTGAAAATGAGGGAGGAGAAATTGTATATAAAAATCAGAAAGTATTAAAAGTAGAATCAAGTGTATACTATTAATATATTTTGAAGCATCTGAACATTAATTTTAATATTTGTGTCATCACCATTATTTTAGCACATGTTGAAGGAAAAGAATCTTAACAAATGGAAAGATATACTATAGCATTTGTGTGCTACCAAATATTAAATTCAAAAGATGAACTTGTTTTATGAATATAAACATGTTGATGTTGTCTTTGGCCAGGAATGGTGGCTCATGCCTGTAATTCCAGCAGTTTGGGAGGCCGAGGCAAGAGAATTGTTTGAGGCCAGGAGTTTAAGACCAGACGCTTGGCAACATAGCAAGACTCTGTCTCTGAAAACAAACAAACGAAGTGTCTTCCTAGAAACATACAATTGGGATTTTTAATAGGTGAAACACACACATCAAAATTTAAAACTCAAAACTCAAATAGTACAAAACAATACATAGTGAAAACTGAGTCTCCCTCCCAATTCTAAGTCCTCATTCCTCAGATGAAACACATTACCACTTTCTTATATATTCTTTCTTTTCTCATATGTGCTTATACACTCTTATAATTGTATACAACTTGGGAGTACTAAAGTTTTTTTTAGATTTTACCCTCATTTTGCATATACCCTTTGAAAAACGAAAACGTTGCAGCCTAGAGAATTTACATGATTTGTGTAGTTGTTCAGTGAATCAATTAGGATTAGTTTGGTTTTAGGTGACTTTAAAAAAAAAAAAAACAAACAAAAAAACCGTTTTAATCCTCTATATGCTCACGGGAAAATCTCCAGGGCATAGATTTGATAGCTTCAAACTCAGCTTGAGGTTGCAGAATAACAAAATAGTTGTCATCAGGTCTAGCCCCACCTTCCTCCTAGTTTCAAATCCAGCAAAATGAAAAAGGACTCCTCTTCTCCAACTATTTAACAAAAGTCTGAAAATTAACTCTTACTCTTTCAATTGTCTCATTGCCATCCAAAAACCAATCACTGTGCCAAGAGGAATGTTCTCCTGCCCCGCCCCCAACTCCCAAAGTGTGTGGTCAAACAGGGAGGGAAGTTGTGTCACCCAGAGGAAAATTGGGGTGCTATTATCAGAAGAAGGATAAATTACAGGCAGATGGGAATCACAGAAGTTCACTGCACTCATCTAATTAGGAGAAAGATGGGAGTCATTATCTCTTCCTGTACATTAGAAACTAGTTATGCCTAAGATTGGGGAAACTATGTCCTCTATAACAACACATAGTTGTTTATTTTCAAATCTTATTTCTTATTACAGGATAAACCTCAGTCAGACGTGGTGTATAAGTTATTGTCTAAAAGCCAGTTCAATGTTCTTGCTTTCTACAATACTGACTTGAATTCAATAGTACAATAATTTAGATTTTGGTCTTTTTCCAATTGCTTTTCAAAACCATTCCCAGCAAACACATGATGATAGCTTTATATTTTTCACCCTTTCAGAAAGCCCATTACTGGAATGAAGATACTGTTAGCTGCTAAAACTAGCAGCTAAATTTTCCCATCACCCAGATAACATGTATCCTAAGCCCTATCAGATGACTGCCATCAAATTAGAGAAATAAGAGGTAAGACTCAAATAGAAGATGTAAACCAACAGGTTATGCAAGGCAAAACATCTCTTCCTTAAGGTGAAAATTCCAAGCAACATATTCATACATATATATTCACTAACTGTATTGACTAACATTGAAAATATATTCTTTTTAATTGACATTAAAAGTGAACATATATATTCACTATGTTGACTAACACTGAAAATATATTCTTTTTAATGTCAATATTACAGGAGATGCAGACTGAAATAAAGATCACCTAGTTTAGTCATGCGGATATGTGATTGACCAGATCATTAGCAATAGAGCCAAATTAGAGGCTGGCTTAAAATGCAAATTGCTGGCCATAACCTGGAGCTAATGATCTAATGACTTGCAGGTGGGATTTGAAAAAAAAAAAAACCCATATATGAATTAGCTCAGGTGGTAATGCTTTTGCAGACTAAACTTGAAAAAGGTGGATGATCCAACCCCCTTATTTTATAAACAGGGCTGTTGAAGCATAGAAGAGGGAAATTATTTGCCAATAAATGGCAGAACTGGGATTAAATTCACATTTAAAACCATACTGATTGTTAGACTTTCTTACCTCTTCTCTTGCTTTCCACCTTTCTGTGTGCCCATTTCTGTAGGGTTATTGAGAATGAATCTGGCTGACAGATAATCAAAACTGGTATGAAATTCTATTAGAAACATGTCTGGTTGTCAAATTACCATATCAATGGGCTTTAACTGTTCCTTAGAGAATTCGTTTCTTTTCTGGCCATACAAAGCTTCTATTGGGTTTAATGCATAATCAGTTGGTTCTCAAACAAAAGCATCCCAGATAAGGAATAGTGTTTCCCTTAGTCAAAGAACAATATTCAGAAGATCAAAATCCACCAACTCCTGAACTCTCAAGTCCACGAAACGCTGGACCTGAAATGGTGTACTTCATAGCACAGTTGCTTCCTATTGTGTTCTCTACAATTAAAGTAGAGAAGAGACTGAGGAGATTATCATACTGAAACCTTCTAGATGATATATTTTGGGGGGTATCTTAGGTCTTCTTTTGCCATACATACAATTGTACCTGGATAATTTACTTGAAGTGATGCTTTACATTGGAATTATTCAGCCTCCACAATCTTTCCATTTCCAATGGATGAGCTTTCCTCTTCCTTATTTCCACTGTGACTGATTCAACTTTGCATCTTCTGCATTCAGCATGATGCCTGTATATAACATCACAGCATTCTATGGAATTTATCTGCTTTGGTAGTCAAGACATAGGGTCACTGGTGTGCTGGTAAGTATTTAACAAGTGACTCTTTAGGGGAAAGAAAGTCCCTATTTGTAGTACTTGCCAATTTCCATGGGGAAAACAGTCAACCAAGGTCAATTTCAAACTTTAGCATGGTGTCACTGAATGCAGAGTTGTAAAGAGATGTGTCATAGCCTGCCATTCTATAGTGATCCTGTCATTAAGATTCAGAAGACAGAAATAACCTCAAGATACGAATAAAGTAGAATGGTATAAAATAACTCCAAAGTGATAACTTTAAGTATTTATTGTTTTGTTTTTAATGTAGTTTATTTAATCAAAATTTCTATAATTTAATTTATGAAAATGGCTGTATTTAACAAAGCAATACTCAAAATTCCTGAACATTTAACAATTGGTTTCTTGTGAGCCAGTATGATATGACTTCAGTTGCTACTGGAAAGGGATATAGAGTCAAAAAGATTTGGATTTGAGTCGTGTCTTCTCCAACTACTAGCTTTGAGACTGAGCAAATCTACTTCACCTTGTACCTCATTTTCCTTACTTATATAAGGAATAATAGTGTCTCACTGGTTACATGAAAAATGAATGAGAGAGTACAATAAGATTAGTTGTACCTGGAAATTAGTGAATTTTTTTAGAGTTCAATGAATGTTAACTTTTAGTAATAAAAATAATAAATGTCGACTCAGTGATGGTGAGTGAATAAATGTCTAGATACATAGGTGAATGAACAAACACATGGGTGCTTTTAAAGTGAGAGGGGAAAAAGCTTTTCTGATTGCAAAAACGTAATAATCATAAAAATGAGCTGTGTTTACCCCCGAAAATATCTGAAGAAGAAATGAAATGCTCCATTCCAAAATGCTGGGTGGATTTAAGCAACTTCTCTGTTTTTTGTGGACTTCGGGGGCTTAGCATTATATAGTAAGAGACACGACATGACTTGCAATTAGTGGTGTCAGCAGACACTGAAAAAGCAGGGAACAAGCAGTGCCTGTTACTCACTCCTAAATACAGTAGCCTTGCCTTGGGAGCACAAGTGTTAAATCCCCTCTTTCAGACATTATTTTTGTGTGCTCACAGCCTCTTTTCTTTGGAAAAGGGCTGAGTCAGTCTTTTTTCAGAATCACACCTCAGCTAATATCAATTGTCATTGTGTTCCCTCCAGCTACTTGCTTCAGAGGTCCTAAGACCTCCACAGGAAACATCTCTTTCCTGCTCACAATAGATTGATCCCAGTACACTTAGCAGTGCCGTGTGGGATTGCCTCTCGCCCAGAAGGAAAGCCTGACATTTTGGGAACTGTGGTTCCTCTCAGATGGAGGGGAGCCCTCCCCCCTCAGAACTGCCTCTTCCTCCTGAATCCAGTTAGGTCTTTAGTTTGCTTTTATGTGCCAGGAGAGAGGAGGGAAAAAAGATCTCCTGGCAGCTGAGGGTCCAGGATATTCTGTGCAATCACGTTGCTGGGAAAAACTAGCTTTCTGAATAATTCAAACAAATCCCCAAAGGGTGATGCAACCGAAGTGAAAATAGGTGACTCACAAAGAGGTCTTTGGAAGAGTCTGTGTCAGCGTCTCAAGAAGAGAATACTGAGCCCCAATATTCAATTTCATATTCAAAGTAAGTCTATAACATTTTTCAATTAAACTCTGCTGCCCTTTTTTCATGCGGTGGGGAGAGCTCTTGACATATAAATAATGTACTTATTTTTGCTTAGTTCAAAAGCTAAATGCTAAGAGTATTTATGTGTCTGAGGGTACAAATCTACCTAGTTCTTTTATCCTAAACACTTTAAAATGAAGTAAAAGTATTTTTAAAGTCTCTGATAATACTGGTCAACAAAGAAAAAGTTTCTTCAAAAGACAACAATAGAAAATGAATGGAGACTTGGAATAGAAGGAACAACTTAACTTGGTAAAGGACACCTACCAAAAACCTAGAGAAAGTTCAAACTTAATGGTGAAGCATTCCTCTTAAAATCGAGAGAAACACTAGGTAATTCACTCTTATTGTTTTTATTACCCTGGAGGTGTCAGTGATTATAGCAAGATAAGAAAAAGAAAGCAAAAGTATAAGGATTAGAAAAGAATGAAATTGTCGTTCAAAAATACAAAAAAGCTCAAAATAATCTTCAAATAATTAGAAATAATGAGAGTTTAAGGAAGGTTGTAAGATATCAAATCAAATGAAAACATTAAAAATAAATCTATACACCAGCATCAAACATTTAGCAAATTTATTTTAAAAGTCTCCACCTATAACATTTTTATGGTACTGGGGAATAAAACTGAGAAGTGCCACCGTTAGCATCAGGGAAGCTGTATAGGTCTGCAGCAACTCATTTCTTGCCTCCATGAAGGAAGGCATTCACCCGAGGGGCATAAGGCAAAGTGAGAGACTGAGGCAAGTTTTTGAGCAGCAGTGAACGTTGATTTAAAAGCTTTACAGCAGGAACAAAAGGAAGTAAACTACACTTGGAAGAGGGCCAAGCCGGCAAGTTGAGAGATCCAAGTACAGTGTTGGGCTTTTGACTTGGGTTTTATAGGTTGGCATAGTTCTGGGGTTTGCATCTCTTCCTCCCTTGGGGTGGGCTGTCTGCATGTGCAGTGGCCTACCAGCACTCAGGAGGGGCTACACGTGCAATGTGTTTACTGAAGTTGAGCGCATACTCACTGGAGGCGTTTTTTCCCTTACTGGTCCAGTGTTCCTAGAGGAAGGTCACGTATCAGTTAAATTCTGCCGCTTTGCCTCTGAGTGCACATGCTTGGGCCCACTCGCCCAACTCCTGAGATTTTATCGGGAAGCTGCTTATCACCAGTTTCAGGTGTTTTCTATCTATTGGGCAACTGCCTTTTCCTGGTACCAGCTGTGACCAGTTAGTATTTTAGAGAGACAGTTTAACAACCACCTTAGCATCACCCGATGGTCATCTGACAATCTTGGAGTAGAGGGGAGCCTCTCTGCCCCGTTTATGTCTGCCTAGTTACCTACTCTAACACGACCATGTTAATGGATAGGAAGATTCTACATCATAAAGTCATCAATTCTCTCTAAAATGACTGATCAGTACAATTCCAATCTAAGCTCCTGTAGGCTTTTTAAAAAAGTATTTTAAAAGCTGATTCTAAAATTTATATAGAAGAGGACAAAAATAAGCCATGACACTTTCAAAGAAACCAGAGGGGAACGAGATGCCATCTAGATATCAAAATGTAGTATAAATCTATAGTCACTATGACAGTGTGGTTTGTCTTAGTTATAGACAAAAAACATAACAGAATAGCAAAACTAGAAACACTTGGGAATTGTTGGGAAAATAAACATATCTTATTTTAGAAAGATATGTTCAAATCCAAACCCCTGACAGCCATGACTATAACCTTGTTTTAGAAATAGGGTCTTTATAGATGTAGTCAAGCTAAAATGAGTTCATACTAGATTAGGGTGGACACTAGACTAATCACAGAGAGAGAGAGAGAGACGCAAGGGAGAAGGTAGAGATGGAATTATGCTGATAAAAACCAAGGAAGTCAAGGCTTGCCAGCAACCGCCAGAAGGAAGGAAGCAAGGAAAGATTCTTTCTCAGATCCCTCAGAGGAAATATTGCCCTGCTGACACTGTGATTTCAGATTTCTGGACTCCAGAACTTGGAGAGAATAAAGTCCTATTGTTTTAAGGCACCCACTTTGTGATCCCTTGCTATGGCAGCCCTAGGGAATGAATACAAGGCTATATTCAAACAATATGCTAACGTCACAAGCCATAAAGAGAAATGTCAACAAATGTTCTTAATGACTTTAGAATGAAAAATAATTTTTTAAACATTTTAGAAAAAACTAGAAAGGTATATCTTTATTTCCTCTTATAGAAATTCTGTATGTATTTTGAATACTAATCCATTATCAGATCTATGCATCTATTTTATTGTTCCCATCCCCCCTTTGGTCAATATTTCATTATCTACTCAATTATTTAAGTCCCAAACCTAGGAGATTTTCTTAATTCTTCTGTTTGTCTTGCAGTGGCATTCAATCCTTCAACAAGTCCTTTCAGTTCTGCCACCATATATATCCAAATCTGATGATGTCTCACCATTTTTGCTGCCACCTCCCCAGTCAAAGCTACTATTCATTTCTAGGCCTCTGAAGGAGCTTTCTAACTTAGCTCCCTGCCACCACTCTCCAACCCCCATTCATCCTGAACAGTTAATTCTCCAGCAAGATACTTGCTGTGGACTGAATGTTTGCACCCCTCTCCCCATTCACATCCTGCAGCCCTGATCCTCAGTGTGACGGTATTTGGACGTGTGACCCTCATGATGAGATTAGTGCTATTGTAAGAGACCAGAATTTGGCTGTTTGTCTCTCTGTCTCTCTCTCTCCAAGCCCCCCTGTCCCCCATCACCTTCTCCCCTCCTCCCCCCGCCCAGTAAGAAAGAGAATAAGAACCGACAAGAAAGCAGCTGTCTGCAAGCCAGAAAAGGAGTCTTCACCAGAACCAACCATGCTGGCACCTTGATCTCAGACTTCCAGCCTCTAGAATTGTGCAAAAATTAATTCCTGTTAAGTCACCTAGTCTGTACTATTGTGTTACAGCAACCTAAGCTGACTCAAGATACTACTTAAGTAATCTAAAAAAAATTAAAAATTACTGTAGAGGTTATCACACCCATGCTTAAAATCCTGCAGTGACTTCTAAAGGACTTAGAATGACATCTAAGTTTCTTAACATATCCTATAAGACACTATGTGGCCTTTGGTTCCCTGAATGCTCCTCCTACTGCCCGTTAAGGTTACACAGAACTATCCCAAACGCTCCTCCACATCATAGCTCTGTAATAGATGTGTCTAGAAGCTAATGCCACCTATCCATTTGTGCCTCTCATCTTCTCGTTAAACATCCAAGTTTTGTCAAAAGTATCCCATGGGACAAGGTAATATGCCCCTTAATCTTGTAATTGTTTTAAAATTTTATTGATTTCTTTATTATCCAAGTAACACGTGCATTCTTACTATTTTTAAAATTCAAGCAATGTGTTAAGTATATAGAATACAACTTGAATGTCTCTTTTCATATTCCTTAATCTAACTTCTCTCCCAGGCAGTATCAACTACAAATAATTTGGCATGTTCTTTCAGATTTTTATCCCTTTATATACTTATCTAAACACATGTTACAGTAGGTAGCTAGTAAAACATGAGCAAGGCAGGAGAATGCCTCCGCCCGCCCAACTAGGAATGTCAGGCAACCATCAGGTGATGGTCAGGCGGCTGTTAAACTGTCTCTCTAAAATAATAATTAGGTGCAGTTAGCACCAGGAAAAGGCTGTCTTCCAGTAGATAGAAACCCCCGAAGTTGGTCATCAGCAGTTTCCCAGTAAGATCTCAGGAGTCGGGCAAGTGGGCTTGAGTGTGCACACTAAGAGGCAAAATTATATATGTAAGTGGTGTGTGGCCTTCCTTTAGGAACACTTGGGTAGTAAGGGAAAAAAACCTCAAATTAGTATGTACACAACTTCAGTAAACAACTGCACATGTGGCCATGTGCTCGTAGGCCACTGTGCATGTCTACAGCCCACCCCAAGAGAAGAATCAGGGGAGATGGGTTGCAACCACCAGAAGCATGCCGGTATGCTCAAGTCAAAGGTCAAAGGGCATACTTGATCTCTCAAGTCACCTGCTTGGCCCTCTTCCAAGTGTTCTTCCTTTCATTCCTGCTCTAAAGCTTTTTAATAAACTTTCTCTCCTGTTCCAAAACTTGCCTCAGTCTCTCACTCTGCCTTATGCCCCTCAGTCGAATTCTTTCTTCTGAGGAGTGAAGAATTGAGGTTGTTGCAGACTTACATGGATTCACCACTGCTAACACACATGCATAGTGTTTTAAAAAACAAGTAGAATTCTATTATTCCTATTATCATACAACTTAATTTTCCTCTTCTCTGATATCTTCAGGACTTTCCATGTAGTGCATATGCATGTATTTTATTTTTTAATATTTCATAGAATGAATATACCAACATGCCTACTATATACCAAAATGTAGTTAATGTTTCACCTATTAAGGGAATTTAATTCTTTTCTCTTTTTGCAACAGCACATAATGCTGCAATGAACATCTGTGCACACACAAATTTGTGCAAATGTAGGAGCATGTCCTATGGAGGTATCATGACATATATACCAATACTTAATTCAAGTCTGATAAGAGAAGTTATGTCGGTGAAACTCTATAATATGGTCCAGAAAATTCACAATGTAAAATCACAAGATCTCTGAAAATTTTCTAAACACTTGGAGCAAGTGTTTGTCAAATAATCATGTTTTCATGATAATTTTGTTCTCTTGTTTTAATCTTTTATTAACATCACTTACTGTTTGAAAAGTCTGTATTAGGAAGCAGAAGCAGAAACTCTCAGGAGGACAGTAAAGTGATAAGGAGAATGAGCTTTGAAGTAAAAACAAACTTGCTTTGTGTCCTGGGGCCAGTGACTTAAACTCTCTCTGTTTTCTTGTCAGTAAACTGGGAAAAATAGTAATTACTTGTAGATTTGAGTGTAGGTAAGAGTCGGGAGGAGAATGACATTATGAATGCAGAGTACAAGCCTAGTGCCTAGGCTATAGTGAGGACTTATAAATAATAACTGAGAATCTATTCATAGTATTTTATTTATTATTAATGATGTAATTATTATCATGAAGTGACTCCATTTGACACCAATGATTCTACGTACATAGTTTTATTTAATCCACCCAACAGCTATCCAAGTGCTTGTCATATAACAGGCTAAGCAGCCTTTGTGCTGTGTGTACTAGGAAACACGTTGTTTGGATACAGGAAAGAGAGGGCACGTTCAAATCTGAGGAGAAATTAAGAAAGATATCATTAACAAAGGTAAAGTAAGCCCAGAGTAACAAAAGGAAGGAAATGGTCATCAGAACCTGGAAAGTAGACAGAGTGAACTAAGAGGAGATGTGGCCTTCTTAGAGGTGGCCAGAAGGGAGGGAGCTAGAGAAATAAACACTCTGACCTCATGCTCCTCTCACCCTCAGGTCTGCTGGTGCTTCCACTGGACAAGCAGAATTCAGAGGGTGAGGGAGCCCGTTGAGATAGTCTGTGTAAGTCAGCCTTGCAGGTTGAAAAGGGGGAAGAGAGGGTCTGAGAGGGAGTGGTTCTATCTTGCACACATAACTGATTACATAATCTTTGCCGCAATTCTAGGGGATGTGTAGAACTCTTCTCCCATTTTCAGAGGAGGAAACTGAAGCTTAGAATGGTTATGCTAATTGTCATGGGCTCTGAGTCTAGACAGTCCCAGTCATAAGCTATGGGGTTCACTTCAAACGTACAGATGACACCTCTCCCATAGGTAAAGAAACTAAGTCTTTTTTTTTTTTTTTAGGAGATGGAGTCTCACTCTATTGCCCAGGCTGGAGTGGCGCAGTGGTGCCATCTGAGCTCACTGCAACCTTCACCTCCCAGGTTCAGGCAATTCTCCTGCCTCAGCCTCCCAAGTAGCTGGGATTACAGGAGTGTGCCACCACGCCCAGCTAATTTTTGTATTTCTTAGTAGAGACGGGGTTTCACCATGTTGACCAGGCTGGACACAAACTCCTGACCTCAAGTGATCCACCCACCTCAGCCTCCCAAAGTGCTGAGATTACAGGTGTGAGCCACCACTCCCAGCTGAGACTAAGTCTTAATCAGGTAAAAAGCTGGACCAATTCCAAAAGAAAGGACTAGCATTTCCCAGTTCTGCCATATGAACACCCATGACATAGGAATCCATGAAAAGCAAACACTTGAGATTTTTCCTCATAATAAAAAAGTATAGAAATGACAACCCCAACAGTGCTAATTGAAGTACTCAACTGGTTATCACCTGAGATGGGGGAGCAGACATCTTTAGAAATTATGGAAAATCATCACAGTGGCACAGAAAATAGCAAGGAGTAGACTAGTGTTTGCCAACCTGCATTTTATAACTACCCAGGGGTACCTAGAGATATTCTGAGGGTTTATGTTGTTATGGATGTTGCGGTTTCGCTTTCATTTTTTATTTTGTTTTATTTTATTTATTTATTTATTTATTTGAGACGGAGTCTCACTCTTGTTGCCCAGGCTGGAGTGCAATGGTGCGATCTCGGTTCCTGCAACCTCCGCCTCCTGGGTTCAAGTGATTCTCCTGCCTCAGCCTCCTGAGTAGCTGGAATTACAGGCATGAGCCACCATGCCCGGCTAATTTTTTGTATTTTTAGTAGAGACAGGGTTTCACTATGTTGGCCAGGCTGGTCTTGAGATTCTCACCTGATCCACCCGCCTCGGCCTCCCAAAGTGCTGGGATTACAGGCATGAGCCATTGCTCCGGGCCTCATTTTGATGTTTTTAAAAGATAAAATAATTAGGTAAAGCTTTTTATGTTTAAAAAAAGAAAAGAAAAAAGAAGAGTTTGAACATTTGCACCTCTTATCATTGGTAATTTTAAGGTATGTAGTTGTTTTTCACTGAGCTAAATGGTATTGACCAACAATTACACCATTTTGATTGACTTGACTTATTTTTTATTCACATATTGCATAAGTTATACTCTAACAAAACAGAATAAAGATAGGAAGCATGAGAAAAGCAAGAAATTAATGACCATGAAAAGGATAAGCCTCTTAGAGCCTAAAAGATTGATATCTTCTAGATTCATATATTAATCTACTTGATCAAATTCATATCTTCTAGATTCATGCATTGATCTATCTGATCATAATTTTTACAGAACTCATTGGGGTGTCTCTATCACATCCACTTCCACTGCTCGATAAAGGAAATTCTGTGTTGATTTAGTTAATTTGGCTTTTGATTTATTACAGATAATAAGAACTATCCATAAAATGAGTTATTTGCAGAAATATGTTGCAAATAGAAGCCCTGAATTTTTTATTAACTTGTCATTTGGAAAAAAACACAAAACCATTAAAAACAAAACTGCTAGCTTTATTTAAAGTGAAAAAATTCAAGCATTCCAAACAATCGAGTCATGAAACCGTCTTAGAAAATCTATTTTGATGCTGGAACACCTGTTAAATTCTAATCTCTGTTTTAACAACCATACAATCCTCAAACAAAATAAGATCTGATATCCTTTTATAATGTAGTTTGCTACAGAATTCATTCAAAGTCAACTAACTAGTGTTTCTGCCCTTTTCTAAAGGAGAAAAATGGTATTTCTTTTTTACTTATAACGTGATTACTACTGATCACTTTGAAATTATTTTATTATATACAATATATCTAAGTCTTTTTAAAAATAAAATCACTTTTTATGATATGCCATGAGGAAATAATGAAGTTATTTACTAACCTGATGAAGGATTTGTGATACATTGCTGTATGTAATAGAAGTTTGTTGTTTTTGTCCATTATTCATTAGCATTATTTTCTCTCTTACTGGCTGCACTGGCTGGAGTTTCCTTTGTTTACTACCCTCTCCCAATTATAGTCCCATATGGCTTAAGTGAAGCTGGACTGACTCTGCCTTATTGATGGGGCACCCTGACCCAGATCAAGAAAATCAGGACATGGAATGCCCTGACCTCAGTGGTTGGTTCAGAACTAGACCATGACCTACACTGAGCTAATGACTTTTACTGCAACCAGTAGAATAAAGAAGCTCACTTTTGGCTGGAGCCACCAACATGGAAAGACATAAGCTGGATTTACCTTAGCACTGCATAAGAAGAGCTGCCAGAGAAGAAAGCAACACAGAGAAAACCAGAGCCAGGTGATGGATAGATACAGATTACTGATGACATGTTTGAGCACCTGGATCTAGCTGTTACTGAACTCTGTTGGATTTCACTGCTGGAATTCTCAATTATGTCAAACAATAACTTGATAGATGACTTTGAGTAAATGATTTTCTCTGAGTTTCAATACTCTTACCAGACAAAGTAACAAATAGAGAGAAGCTCTCTGAAAGAAAAAGATGTTTACCTGGAATAGAGCATTGCAATGGGAATACTCATTCCATAGTAAATGATTTGCATAGTCAGAGGAAGACAGAGGTTTTTAAAGGAAAAAATAATGAAGAGGATTACATAATTGTTTTGAAATAATTATACTTCACTACAAACGTCAATAATAAGGGTGATGCCAGTCTGAGGTTGGACAGGCAGTTGGTAAGCAAATGTCCTTGCAGAAGTCTTATTTTGTATTAGGTTGCAGTGGCCTTTGTGCAAGGTTGTGGGTTTTGTAGAACGTTTTTATTATCAGGCATACAAGCGTGAGAACCCTCTTTTCATGGCTTTCCCTGGCTCTATATGTCAAGAGTATTTTTTAACATTAATGACTCCATTTTGATTCTGACAACTGTTACATCCTCATCTATAAAATGAAGGCATGAGATAAGATGATTGCCTAAGACCTGTTTCAAATCTCACATTTCTT
The DNA here is from genome assembly GCF_000951035.1 of Colobus angolensis palliatus. Lineage (NCBI taxonomy): Eukaryota > Metazoa > Chordata > Mammalia > Primates > Cercopithecidae > Colobus > Colobus angolensis. Next base: position 9,239,456 of record NW_012115821.1, read on the forward strand.
GATATTGTAATTGACCATTCATTAGTGGCTCCATGTTTATGTTCATCAGTGCCTATTCCTTTGCCTCCTGGCACACAGACGATATATATTTCCCTGCCTCTTTTGCGTCTGGATGTAGACATATGACTGACTTCTCTCTGGTGAAATGTGAGAAGTGGATTTGTGTCATTTTCAGACCAAAGTAGTTAAGTCGTGAGTGTGCCTTCCCTGTGGCTCCATTCTGCCCAGCTGAATGGAGAGGACATTGAGCATTTAGAGGAAGAAGGAGCCACAAAGTGGCAAGTAAGGATGCTGGCCAGGGGTACTCTTACTGGACTGTGATGGGAGTGAGAAGTAACCTTGATTCTGTTATACCACTGTAATGTTAGGGTTACCCGTTAATGCCTCTAACTCAACCTAAGAGGCTATATAAGTTGATGGTGGTTAGAGACAGATGACAGAGCAAAGTAAACTTGGATTCCAATTTAGGGAGCTCTCTGCCACCTACATGGATGTGTGTTTCTCAGCCTGCAGGTGAAATTCGTATTCCCTTGACTTATTCCATCTTCCTGGAATTCCCATTGCTCCATAAGAATTTCCATCAGAGTTTTAAAAAGTCCTGGTTTTCACAGTTTTCTTTCTCCCCAAATGACTTCATTTCTTTTTCCACTTCATCCTAAAGCAGAAGGAACTTGGAAATCGAGTCATATTTTTAAAATCTGGCTTTTGGAACTTGTCCAAAATCTTTGATTAGCCTGAACCCGTACTATCACCTCTCAAGCTCTCTTTTGTTATAAGTCATATCTTGCACTTTTAGAAGTGAATATTTTCCCTCCATGCCCACAAATTTTGGTGCTAGACAAGAATAAAATATGGTAATTTCCTGACATTGAGTTTGTTAAATTATGCACTGATGAGGCTTCATATTTCTTCTTCTAATTAGAGGGTAAGATTTGAGTAATAGCAAGTAAATTGCTGCAACATGTCTAAACGTATTATTTTATTTTGAATGACACCCTAGTAATAAAAAGGACTAGTTTCACAACAAATCTTTTATCTTTAAAGGTCAAAATATTATATATTTTTGAAAGCTTTCCTACTTGTGAAACATATTCTGGGAAATATAATACCCTGCCTTATGTGGAAAATAATTAGCAAGGGATATGGATGCTGTCTATCAAAGGATTATTAAAGTATGAAAGATTACACCAAAGAGCTTTTCCTTTGCATTTATTAAATTGTACAAGCAGAATTTCATCAAATACATGGGAAACTGAAGTAGGTAACTGCCAGAGTAATTCATCAAATAAGGGCAAGAATACTTAGGGTCATGATATAGGTTGCCAGTAACATCTTTGATTAAGTTAACATGAACATTTGCCCTTGAGTTCCATAAAAATGAGGATGCTATATATAAAACAATCTTTGTAAATTTTTTGTTTAGGGTCAGAGACTCGGAAAGATGATTAGATGACCTCTTAATACCCCTTCAATTATGACTAAATTAGGATTCACTTTTTGTTATCTATAAAGAGAGCAAAGATGTTCAGTGCTATTTATTTTGTCAACTGAAATTGGGTCCTTTTAAAAATTCTATCCATGGGATGGGGCACAGTGGCTCATGCCTGTAACCCCGGCACTTTGGGAAGCTGAGGTGAGAGGATTGTTTGAGCCCAGCAGTTCAAGATTGGCCTGGGTAACATAGGGAGACCCCATTTTTATTTAAAAACATTTTTTTTTCCAGTTTCCTAAATTGGAATCCAAGTTTGCTTTGCTCTGTCATCTCTCTCTACTCACCATCAACTTAATATAGCCTCTTAGGCTTAGTTAGAGGCATTAACGGATAACCCTAACATTGCAGTGGTGTAACAAAATCAAGGTTATTTCTCACTCCCATCACAGTCCAATAAGAGTACTCCTGGCCAGGCAGCCTTCTACTGTCCGTTTTGTGCTCTTCTTTCTTTTAGATCCTCAGATTCCTCTCCATTCAGCTGAGCAGAATAGAGCCAGGGGAAGGCACACCCATGACTTAACTTCTTTGGCCTGGAAATGACACAAATCCACTTCTCACATTTTACCAGACAGAAGTCAGTCATATGTCTACACTGAGATGCAAAGGAGGCAGGGAAATATATATAGTCTGTGTGCCAGGAGGAAAAGGAATAGGCACTGATTAACATGTTATATAGACTCTGCTTCACTGCCTCTCTCTCTCTCTTTCTCTCCTTCTATTATCCTTACAGAAGCAATATTGCAGAAACGTTAAGATGCAGAGTGAAGTATGCTCTAGCATCAGACTGCCAGAATTCAAATTCAGGATCTGCTCTTGGTAGCTATGCGATCTCAGACAACCGTGTGAGCTTTCTGTATATGCTTCTCTGTAAAAGAGGAATAATACCAGTACCTTCTCATAGTATTTTTATGAATAGCAAATAAATTCATGCCCGTAAGGAACTTAGAATATGCCTGGAACTTAGTTAATTCTCAATATCTGTATCATTCAGAATTCTGGGTTGCAACAGAAACAATTTTGTTGACTTAAGCAAAAAAGAGTTTATGAAGGGGACCAGGAGGTCTGCAGAAATAGGCTTAGAAAACAAGCAAAAAGCGAGCAACCTCTAGAGGGCCAACCTCAGGAACCAGAGCAATTCTCCCAGCAGACCAGATCCATTTATAGATTCACAGGTCACTTCCGCTGCTGCATTCCTCCAATTGCTACCACACCCTGGAACACTTATTCAAAGTCCAACAAAAGACTGTCATGTTAGCCAAGCTGAAGTCGATTGCCTGCCCCTGAGCTAAATAAAATAAATTTGGTTCCACTTGCTTCCCAGGTCCCAGGAATGCACACAATGGCACATTTCTAACAGGAGAAGAAGTTTTAATTGTCATGGTACCTTGCCATGTTTGGATACTGGATAACCAAAATAATAATAATAATAATAACTCTTCATTATATGATCCATCTCCCTATCCATCCACCTATCCCCCCATCCATCTATTCATCCATTCATCCTTCCACTCACACAGACATACATACATATTTGCCAATAAACACACATCACCAGATTTCAATCAAGTTCTTTATATCCAAGCGCCCATAAAAAATGAGACTTTCAGAGACAGCTTTTATGGACCTAATTCTCCCCAAGGCTTATGTCTCCCTGAGCAGTAGATAAAAAAATATTCCAGCCTGAAAAGAACTGACTTGAAAGAATTAGAGCCCCTGCCTGAATGCCTAACATAATACAAAGGAGTTGACTCCAGCCCCAGGGTGAATGGGATCTTACGTTTTATAAAGCAAGATGTTTGTTATGATAACAGGACAAAATGGCTTTGGTCAAATCTCAAATCTACTGCATCTAAAGCAAGAATGTCACTCTCAAATTCAGATTAAAAATTTATACAAAATGCAAACAGTGTGTACAAATTCTGTTTAAAATTCTCTTTACAGAACCAAATGAGTTGCCATTGCTACTAAGCTCCTGTTCTACCTGAGCCGTATTTAACACTTTGAGCAGAGTTTAAGTCTTTCTTCTGGAACTAATAACCTCATTTAATTTGTAATTTCCGTATGAGAACTGACTCAAATTTTTTTCTTAAATCACATTATACTTCAGTAAAATTCCAAATTAGCCCTTGGGATCCCCTATTATGACAGCCCCCACAAAAGATTCTGTATTTTAAAGGAGTTCGTAGTTTTGGCATTTTAATGTCATGTTTTTCAGGAATCATAATTCAGTCACCAAAATGTGCTATAATGCAGTTGTAACAGACACACTCTTGTGTCTACCTCCCACCCCTTACTGTTGTAAGGGGTGCAAGGCACCATACTAAGATATTTACATAAATCAGTTCATTCAGTCCTCACAACAACTATGACATAGGCTTTTTTTTCTTTTCCATTTTATACATGGGAAAATTGAGACCTGTAACATAAGCTACTTACCTAACTTCACACATGTAAATGATGATACAGGAAATCAAAGCCAGTAGTCCTAGTCTAGAATGTATGCTCAACCACTATACAGCCTTGCAGATCCACTTTTCTGTCTCTCTTTAACAGAGTTGGTTCGTTGGCAGCCATGACTGGTATATTTGTCCTCATTATCTTGATTAATATTATCAAGGTTGGATGCCTCATCCAAGGACCAACTGGGGTAGTTCTACTGGAAATCTGGAATTGAGATTAACAGATTGCTGTTTAGTCTGTGTTATCTTCAAAACATGGATGAGGTATAATCTGAGAAGTGTTTGGGTAGGCATAGTCTCCAAATCTGAGAAGTGTTTGGGTAGACACAGTCTCCAAATCTGAGAAGTGTTTGGGTAGACATAGTCTCCACATGATATGGGGCTGAGTAATAGGAAAATCTGAATGGCAGACAGCAAAATAATTAACAAGACATGCCAAGAGGAGCTTTGCATATTTCTTACACCACTTTTTAATTTGTTTAATTACCAGTTGGCAAAACAACGATTTAATGGCAACCTCAATGGTAATAGCAATATTAGAGACATCCCATCCCAGATTTTCATAGGTACAACTATTTCAGTACACAAGAAAATCTGTAGAATCTCATAAATTAGACAATACTGCCAGAACATGTACCTGTTATTTGCTTTGCTATTGTGCTTCTAATTGACATTTTTAAGCACTTTACTTAGTTCACGTTAGCAGCCCCAGAAGTATCTTACTTGTAGGTTATTTTTCTGAATAAAGTACTAGTACTTAATTCATTATTTTTAAGGGTGTCCTTTTAAAATAAGGTGCATTTTCCTATATGATAGAACTTTGTCAGTGGCTTCCAACTTTTTTTAAGTTTTTTTGACTGTAAGTTTATTCAACGCAAAAGAATTCTTTCTGATTTTACTGAGGTAGCTAAACATGTCCATGACCAAATCTGCCTCTAAACTGGAATTTGGTTACTGACCCAGCCCCAGCCTCAGCTTTCTCATCGGCACCAGGAGGTATAGCACTCCATCTGTAGGAGTGCTGTGGCACAGGAAGCTGTCAGCTTCCACTTTTGTGAGTCTTCCAGGTCACTCACTCTCCAGACCTTCAGGCTGAGGTCTGCCAGTCTCTGGATCGCTGCGGCATAGAGCGACAGGCACAGTCTCCGGGGACACATGACGGTAATCACAGAGATAGTGGATACCCTCATTGGTAAGTTACCAGTAGAAATGTCTCCAGGCAAAATGTTCCTTCTTGTAGCCTCGGGACTTGAGAGACTGCATGGCCTTCATGACATGAAGGTTGGGCACATTCTTGTCTGCCAGCTTCAGGTGCTTAGGCATGTGGACATCTTTCTTGACCACCACGACTCCTTCCTTTAAAAGGAGTTCATAAACGACAATGCGGTTCTTCTTAGGCATCAACATCTCGGCAGCTGTAGGGTCCAGGGCCAGGTTTTTTATAATTACGTTTAAGTATTATAAACATTAAGTTAAGAAAATACTACCCATGCTCTTGTTGGCTTTTCAGTAGTTGAAATCCCTCATAAATCTGGTTGCATTACTTCCTTTGAGTCTTAGGAGTTGTCTTACCTGTACAATGTATTTCCCACTGTGTTTAAGATCACAGGAATTGCTTGCTTTTCTTTCTTTCTTCCTTCTCTTTCTTTCTTTCTTTCTTTCTTTCTTTCTTTCTTTCTTTCTTTCTTTCTTTCTTTCTTTCTTTCTGTCTTCTTCTCTCTTTCTTCTTTCTTTCTTTCTTTAGTATTTTTATATTTTGGAGACAGGGTCTCACTCTGTTGCCCAGGCTGGAGTGCATTGTTATGACCACAGTTCACTGTAGACTTGACATCCCAAGCTCAAGCGATTCTCCTGCCTCAGCCTCCTGAGTAGCTAAGACCATAGGTGCACACCACCACGCCTGGCTAATTTTCATATTTTTTGTAGAGATGGGGTCTCACCACGTTGCCTAGACTGGTCTCAAACTCTTGGGCTCAAGCAATCCTCCTGCCTTGCCAGCCTGGAGTTGCTTTCTATTGCTTGCAACCCAAAATGTTCTAATTCTATAAGAAAGGGGACAGATTTTGTATATATTAAACGATAACTACCTGGTAGGATATTTAATTTTCTTAATTTAATTCTCATGATATTCTTCCCTGGAAGTATCAAGTTGAAAGTGTTTCAGTGATTTGGAGAAGTCAGGATTTCAGCTCTGGCCTTGTGAACTCTAGAGCCCAAGCTCTCTCTCTTACCTAAAAATCAAGAAAAAGAAACTGTCAATTGTCAGAAACTCAGAAATACTGCTCAAAGGCTAAACTTTGACATCTGTAAATTATAAAGGTACAAACAAAATATGACAGTGGCTTGCTTCTAAAATATACCTCTGCCTCCTCTAAAGCATTGAATAATAAGTGCCTATTTTTTTAAGACCCTGCATTCAGGATTCTAAGAACCTATACAGTTACTGCCATACCTTGCACAAAGCAAGTTCTTTGTGCAAGTTACGACATTTTTCTTATAAGGCTCATTGTTCTTACAAGGTCCATCATTTGGAAAATAGAGGCAACAAAGAAGAAATGAACGAAGAATAAAGGAAAGAATAGTGCATGCAAAACTACGTTTATATTTGGTGCTTGCTTTACTTTAGCTTTCTGTCCACGAGGAAGAGACTCAGATTAAGACAGGAAAGTTTATTGTTATTCAGGGAAACAGGGATCTCAGAACAGAAACCTAAGTATGAATGGGCATCAGAGAGTCAAGAGCAGAAACCAAAATGACTCAAGAGACCTTGGCAGTGGGCTTGACAGTTATTCCCACCAATGTTCCACCCAAAATGGGACCTGGGTACTCTTTGTTCCTTCTTTGTATATTTGTACTTCTCCTCTCACCGCCAACCAGCTTCCCTGCCCACAAAATCTATACTTTTCTCTACTTCACAGCTTGTTGCTCAGGGTTTCTGCTTCTCACAACTTCTGTATACAGTGCTCATACCTTCTTCTACGTAGTTATGGGCCCCATGGCTCCAGCTCCTCTTAATAGTACCTTTCCACTTCACCCGGGACTCTTAGCAGCCTGGCTGGCTTCACACTGTCCAATTCAAAGCCCTGGAGCTACAATCTGACTTCCTGAGCTCATTTTTACTTGGACAGAGGCTTGTTTATTTGTTTGTGGGTTTGTTGGCCAGGCCATCTCAGTCAGAGCTGTCCAGGGGACCAGCTGCCCCTGGGTCAGATGCTCATCCCTGATCCATCTACTTCTAGGTATTGTGTGTGTGTGTATTGGGGGGCTTGTAGGAGGAGTGGTAGAGACAGAACACGCATTATACAACTCACCACAGCCATTGGGGCAGAGGTGGACTGGTTTACCTTAGGAAAAGCAGTGGTAGCCACCAGGATGGGCATGTTTAGGTCAGGTTTTGCCTTAAGTCTCTGTGTATTAATAAAAACAATAGCTATCATGTGCCAGCCCCCTACTATGCACTTAGTACTATTCTAAAGGCTTTACATACATGGTTCTGCACACTGCTACATAATACCTTTATCACATGGGCCTGCATTTTGAAGTGCTTTATGAAGTAGGCTCCCATTATGGAGTATTATTTCCATTTTGGAAATAAAGAGACTAAGGCACAGCCAATCTTCACTCTTAACCGTGACATACATTAGAAGTTGATAAGCGTTGCGGTTGTGGAGTTTGTTAAAGGAAGAAGGAAAGACATCATTCAGAAAGAGGAACTGGGGGAAGTTATTGTTTCTCTTTGGAATTTCTGATCCCTGATAAACCAAATATTTTTCAAGCTCCTAAACAAACAAACAAACAGCCAAGAATGGAGGGTGTTCCTCATTAAAACTAAGTGGCAGCACAATATTCAAGATGCAATTAAAGTGTCTGACCCTGGGGATACTCTAAAGAAGTCTTCTTTAGAGTCTTCTTTCCATGGCGGTTGGGAAAATAAACTCTCCACAAAGCAATGAAGGAGTACACTGACAAAAACAATTCAGTCTCTCTCTTGCAATCTGGGTCCTTGATTGTCAAAGGGGAACGGCAAAGGCCAATCCAGATATCATCTGATATTAAGATGTGAAAAATTCCCCTCCTCCAAGAAGATGTCCTTGATCATTTCAGGATCTCTCTTACCCAAGAACTTTTGAACTCCCATTGCATTTATTTTGTGGCTCATATCAAAAAGCTGTCTGCAAAATAAAAAAGGAAGGAAAGAGGGAAGGAAGGAAGGAAGGAAGGAAGGAAGGAAGGAAGGAAGGAAGGAAGGAAGGAAGAAAGGAGAGGCAGAGGGAGAGGGAGAGGAGGGGAGGAGGGAGGAGGGGGAGGGGTAGAAGGAGAGGGAGAGGGAAGGAAGGAAGGAAGGAAGGAAGGAGAAAGAAGGAAGGAAAAAAGAAGAACAAATAATTGTGATCCAATGTCTGAGCCACTTTCTTGTAGCTTAAACTGTGCAAGCAGCAGAGGCAACAGCAGCTGCCAAGATATTAGCATGAGCAATTTGTGCAGATGCTAAAATCTAAAAGCAGACGTGCATCTGGGGGCCTTTAAAAATCCTTGCTGTGGGTGATTGCCATGACCTTTTCCTTCGGTGCTCTAATCTCTTTTTTCTGGAGGGTTTGGCCCCAGGTTCTGAGGAAGCTGGTGTATCTTTGTGACCTGGTCAAAGGCCATTATGTCTGGGTGAGTCCACTGAGTGATCAGAGGGAAGGAAGGGTAAACACAGCAAGGAAACAAGCTGCCAAGTGAACTAAAACAAAACAGAATGGCATAGAGACCTCCTTGGTCACTATGCATTTGAATATCTCTACCTAAACACAAACTGAAGAGTTCAAGGTGACTGTCTGCCTCTCACCCTCAGCAAAGCCCTCCTGTGGCACATGGTGCTGTCTCCTGCTCTCTGCCTTGATAAGAAGAAATGTGCAAATATGTTCCAAATCCATCCCCCATCCTCCTGTCTTTCCCTACCAGAAAATAGTTACTACACTATTTCTATCACTATTTCTAACTGCAATTCTTCTATAAGGGAAATGCATAGGGGCTTTTTCTTTCTTTCTCTCAAACTCCAGCATATTATTTTTATGTTTGCATGCATAGGTTTTCAGGGAACAAATTCCCTGCAAAAGCAGGGTCACACACTGTATTAGTCAGGGTTCTCTAGAAGGATAGAACTAATAGGATAGATGTATATTTGAGGAGGAGTTTTTTTAGGAGAAATCACTAGGTGAAGTCGTACAGTAGGCCATTTGCAAGCTGAGGAGCCAGGAAGCCAGTCCTAGTCCCAAAACCTCAAAAGTAGGGAAGGCATTAGTGTAGCCTTCATCTGTGTCCAAAGGCCTGAGAGCCCCTGGGAAATCACTGGTGTAAGTCCAAGAATCCAAAAGCTGAAGAACTTGGAATCCGATGTTCAAGGACAGGAAGCATCCAGCATGGGAGAATGATGAAGGCCAGAAGACTTGGCCAGTCTAGTTCTTCCACATTCATCTGCCTGCTTTTACCCTAGCCACGCTGGCAGCTGATCAGATGGTGCCCATCCAGATTGAGTGTGGCTCTGCCTCTCCTAGCCCGCTGACACAAATGTTAATCTCCTTTGGCAACACCCTCACAGACACACCCAGGAACAATACTTTGCATCCTTCAATCCAATCAAGTTGATACTTAATATTAACCATCATACATACTTTATCAGATCTATGTTGGATTCTCCCCTATCAGTTATAGAAATGGAAAATGTAGACTTGAATGTTAGAACCACTCTGTGTGTATGTGTGTGTGTGTGTGTGTGTGTGTGTGTGTGTGTGTGTGTGTGTTTATTAAGGCCAAATTCTTTGTTAGCCAGAGTTTACCTGTCTTTTAGAAAAAGAAAACACTGATTCAGTAAGTTTTGCTTTTTTAATAGCACAGGGGTTTTCTCTTTGGGGAAATTTTTTCTTGGGCTGGGGACCTCAAAAAATGGACACACATATATTTTCTTCACCTAGCCTAGGGTTTCTCAGCCTCAGCATACTGACATTTTGGGCCTACATTAGTCCGTTTTCACACTGCTATAAAGATACTACCTGAGACTGGGTAATTTATAGACAAAAGAGGTTTAATTGACTCACAGTTCCGTATGGCTGGAGAGGCCCAGGAAACTTACAATCATGGCAGAAGGCAAAGGGGAAGCAAGACACATCTTACATGGCACAGGAGAGGGATAGAGTACAGGGGAAGCTGCCACATTTAAACCATCAGATTTCATGAGAACTCCCTCACTATCACAAGAACAGCATGAGGGCACCACCTCTATGATCCAATCACCTGTCACCAGGTTCCTCCCTCGACAAGTGGGGAGTACAATTCCAGATGAGATTTGGCTAGGGAGACAGAGCCAAAACATATCAAGGCTGGATAATTTTTTGTTGTGAATGACTGTCTTATGCATTGCATATAAATATACATACTTTTTTTAAGACAGAGTCTCACTCCGTCACCAAGGCTAGAGTCCAGTGGCATGATCACAGCTCACTGCAGCCTTGACTCTCCTATGCTCAAGTGATCCTACCACCTAAACCTCCTGAGTAGCTAATACTACAGGCATGTGCCACCACAGCAGGCTAATTTTTTAATTTTTTATAGAGACAAGGTCTCACTATGTTGACCAGCCTCAAGCAATCCTCCTGCCTCAGCCTCCCAAAATGCTGGGATTACAGGCATGAGCCATCACACCAAGCCTTCATTGCAGGATATTTAACAGCATCTGGGATTCTACCCGGTAGATGTCAATTCCCTCCCACCCCAATATATAGCAACCAAAACGTATCCCCAAAGGTTGCCAAATGTCCCTGGGGGGAGTGGGGCAAAGCAACCCCAGGTGAGACATAGAGAAGAGACAGGGCTCTCACACAGTAAGTACTCAATATGTGGGTTTAAGTGCGAACACACGTAAGTGTTTCCCACTGCGCTTGAGGATAAGGCACAGCATCTAATCTTGGCCTTTATCACTAATGTGGTCTGGCCACAGTTGGCCAGATAATTTAGATTTCAATCCATCCATCCCCTGCTTCTTTCTCTCCGTCCACACTCACTTCTCTCATGGGGTTTAGCAGCAGTTGGTGCCTCTCTATGTTATGACCTTCTTGTCCTTTCTTGCAGGAACCTAGTTCCTGTTTATCCTTCACAGCTCACTCAAGTGACAAATCCTCAGGGAAATGACAGTGAGATCCTCCCTTTATGGGTTTCACTCTCTATTACAGTCACTCTTCATACTTTGTCTCTCCTTAGCTCTTATTTTGGTTGAAACTTTGTATATGTCTGTGAATTTTTGATAAGTGTCTCTCTTCCCCACTAGGCCGTCTGTTCCTTGAGGACAGGGACCAGGACCAGCTTTATTTTGCTCTTCGATTCTCATTTTTCCCAACTGTTGCCCAGCATCCAACACAGTTCCTGGATCACCCTGGATACAAGTATTTGAATAAATGAATATACGAATAAATGACTCAAAGGGCTGTTTCCTAGCAGACTATTTTAAATATCCTACTCCCTTTTTCCAGTAGGTAAAGACATTTGAATTTGGATAGCTGCTTATAATCAACAAGATGTCCTTTGATTTCAAAACCTTGACTTAGCTTTGTCCATTCAATTGATCCCTCAAAGATGTAGAAATATCAGTAATTTACATGATAATTTGGATTAAAATCAGCTATTTCAGAACACCCCAGAACAGTGCTTCTCAAAGTTGAGTGCACTGAAATCACCAGGAGTGCTTATAGGACTAGGGTAAACCCACCTCCAGAGTTTCTATAAGTAGGCCTGGGATGTGGTTCAAGAATTTGCATCTCTATTATGTTCCCAGGTGATGCTGATAATTCTGGTTGGGGTGCCACATTTTGAGAAACTCTGTCCTAGAATAAGCAGAGCCACAGAAAGCCTACTGGGGTCTGAGCATCTCTCAGTAGCAGCTTTTCTGCAAAAGAAAAAAAAAGAACTATTCTAACTATTCTAATAACACTTTTACAAAAATTGAGGTTCAGAAAGGTAAATCAGAATTGAAGAAGCATAACCATCCAGCTATCCAGTAAGCAGCAGAGTCAAGAAAGAGATCCAGCCCTGATTACAAAGCCTGATTACCCTTTAGCTGTGCCTCTAACTTACCAAATGGAAAGAATTGCTGAAGGCATTTGTTAATTGTACAGGCAAGTCTCCTGATAAACTGGGTTTGAAAAACAATGCACTGGCTTTACTTACCCAGAGACACAACGTTGTGACTGGGGCTACCCCTGGCCCCATCTTTCCCCTGAGTTACCCCAAGGCTGTTCCATCGCTGAACTATGACACAAACCAACTTACCTGGTACTTCTACTGGGATCTCTCCAGAGATGAGCAATAGTGTGCTGCAGTTATGCAAAGTTCCAGAACAAAAAGGGTCCTTTTTTATTGTTTTTTTTGTTTTGTTTTGTTTTTGAGCATCAAGTTTTATTCCTTGGTGAGCAATTTAAGACACTTTTAATTAAAAACAGGGCCATTATAGACTCTGTGTGTGTGTGTGTGTGTGTGAGAGAGAGAGAGAGAGAGAGTGTATGTGTGTGTGTGGTGCATTTAAGGTAAAATACAGACTTCAGGTGAGCCTCATGCTTGAGATAAATGAATCATTCCCCACCATCACACAACCCCAACCATAAGTATTACAGTATCTTTTCTGCTGTTGGGGTAATTTGGTGACAAGTTTAAAAGCTTGTTTGAATCAATACGTGAGAAGGTTCTAATATCAGTTAGGGAAACAGTAAGAACATCAAAGGATAATCTACTTTTTTTCAGGGGTATGAAGGTCAATGTTATTCCTGAATGGCAGATTAAAAGGTGACTCAGATATCATTCATACCTAACTTCAGGAAATTACAATCCTGTGGGGCTAGGCTTGCCAGATAAACTACAGAATGCCTAGTTAAATTTGAATATCAGGTAAGAATATCCCATGCAACACTTGGGATTATACCTCTACTAAAAAGTTACTTATTGTTTATCTGAAATTCAAATTTAACTAGGCATCCTGTTTTCTCTCCACCTATATCCAACAAGCCTAAGTGGGGCAGTAAGTGAGTATCTATGTGGTTATAATGCATTTCTGGTACTGGTTGGACAATGATAATTACTTCAAGGGAATTACAAAGGAAGTGGTTTCAGAAGAGGCAGAAGTCACATCTGGTTGAGAAACTAAAAGAAGATGATTCAGGAGGTATAATCAAAGTTGAGTCTTGAAAAGGAAGCAAAATTTAGAAGAAGCAAGATCTGGGAGAGTGTTCCTGTCTTGAAAGCAAAGGTACAAAGACAGGAAAATATATAGTAGATTTAATTTGCAGGAGTACAGATTTTGCATCAAGGGCATAAAGCTGGAAAGGGGTGATGAAGCAAGGGTACAAAGGTCACAGTCATATAAGGCACTTAGGGTTAATCAGTTCCACAGGGACTGGGGAAACTCTGATGGTTTCATTGAATCTGGGCTTCAAGGAAGGTTAATCTAGCAAGAGTTTATAGAATGGACTAGAAGGAGAAGATCAATTTGATGGCTATTTCCTGGTCTATGTCAGTGTTTTTCCAAATATGAGTTACAGCTTATTTAGCAAGTAGTAAAATCAAATTAATCGGTTATGGCCAGCATTAAAAAAAATGCACACATAATAAAACATAAAAAAATTAGTGTATATCAGCAATCATCACAGTTCAGTGTTGCTTTAAAAAACCCTTGTTTGTTTCATGAAGGAGTGAGTGGTAAGTGATGGGCTGTGATATAAAATGTGCTTCTAATGGAGTTGGGGTCCAAAATATTTGAAGGCCATTGGTCTATGCTGTGGATGGGTCGGTTGATTTCTTTGCCTTGTCCATGCTACCTTCTCAAGGAATCAGTTCTCTCTCACTGATTTTGGCAGTGGCAGTTCAATGTGCTATATGATTCCAGCTCAACCAAAGTCATCTGGATGAGGGTGAATATCTAACCCAAGAGAAAGGAATATATGGACAACCTGAGCCAATCATCCCATCCTGAGGAGAGGTCCAAAAGACATCACCTGAGGTTACATGGAATTTTGGGCTGCAGCTGTAAGAACGAAGGAAGCACTAGCCAGTACCCAAGAGATGGAGAGAGACCCAGTGAAGCTGTTTATGGAAAAAGAGAGTGATTTTGAGTTCCAAATTTCCAGCTCTAGTCCTTATGTGGCCAGGCTCTTATTGCTGACCCATGGATATATGAGAGATTGCCTACAGTGTCTGTGTTTTTATTTGCAATAAATTTCCTCTTTTCTTAAGCATGCTGGAGCAGGTGCAGTTCCTTGTTACCAACTGCTCTCTCACCAAGGCAGACTCTTGGACAGTGATAATATCAACAAGTAACTATTTGGTGCCTCTTTGTGCCCAGAAACCATAGGCTAGACAATTCACTGGTTGTGGCCACCATAAATGTGAATCCTTCGAATATCCTATAGGTTCTATATCTTTACAAATATAACCACTAAGTCACTAAGAGATTAAGCAAATAGCCCTGGATCACCTGACTACTAAGTGACAGCAGGGACTTGCCTAGGCTCATCATCCTCCACAATCAGTACTTTTGCCACCATATCACTTGATGTGGTGAGTAAAGAGCAAAGACAAGGCCAAGATGACAAGATCCCAGCCTTGTGACTATGAAAGTTGTTTAAACTCAAGTCATGTTGTTCTTTCCCTTTTAATTTCTCTCTTCAACTTTATATTCTGACAGCAGTCAATTGATCTTGCAGCATGAGACTGTTTCCATAAAACCCCAAATGAAGTGGAAATGACTATAATACAGATAATTTGATCAACAGTCAAACCGTACAATAATTCAGATTTAAAAAACAAACAAACAGCCCAAAATCTCCTTAAGCTGATAAGCAACTTCAGCAAAGTCTCAGGATACAAAATCAATGTGCACAAATCACAAGTATTCTTATATACCAATAACAGAGGGCCATATCATGAGTGAACTCTCATTCACAATTTCTACTAAGAGAATAAAATACCTAAGAATACAACTTACAAAGGAAGTGAAGGACCTCTTCAAAGAGAACTACAAACCACTGCTCAACTAAATAAAAGAGGACACAAACAAATGAAAGAACGTTCCATGCTCATGGATAGGACGAATCAATATCACAAAAATGGCCATACTGCCCAAGGTAATTTATAAATTAAATGCCATCCCCATCAAGCTACCAATTACTTTCTTCACAGAATTGGAAAAAAAACTACTTTAAAGTTCATATGGAACCAAAAAAGAGCCCAGATTTCCAAGACAATCCTAAGCAAAAAGAACAAAGCTAGAGGCATCACGTTACCTGACTTCAAACTATACTACAAGGCTACAGTAACCAAAACAGCATGATACTGGTACCAAAACAGATACATAGACCAATGGAACAGAATAGAAGCCTCAGAAATAACACCACACATGTACAACCATCTGATCTTTGACAAACCTGACAAAAACAAGAAATAGGGAAAGGATTCCCTATTTAATAAATGGTGCTGGGAAAA
>NW_012115821.1:9255215-9255704 GCF_000951035.1 Colobus angolensis palliatus
AGCAGAGTGAACAAGCAACCTGCAGAATGGGAGAAAATTTTTGCAATCTACCCATCTGACAAAGGGCTAATATACAGAATCTACAAAGAACTTAAGCAAATGTACAAGAAAAAAATCAAACAACCCCAAAAAAAGTGCACAAAGGATATGAACAGACACTTCAAAGAAGACATTTATGCAGCCAATAGACACATAAAAAGACACTCATCATCACTGGTCATCAGAGAAATGAAAATCAAAACCACAATGAGATATCATCTCACACCAGTTAGAATGGTGATATGGCGATCATTAAAAAGTCAGGAAACAACAAGTGTTGGAGAGGATGTGGAGAAATAGGAAGGCTTTTGCACTGTTGGTAGGAATGTAAACTAGTTCAACCATTGTGGAAGATAGTGTTGAGATTCCTCAAGGATCTAGAACTAGAAATACCATTTGACCCAGCCATCCCATTACTGGGTATATACCCAAAGGATTATAAATCATGCT
>NW_012115821.1:9255754-9260590 GCF_000951035.1 Colobus angolensis palliatus
TACCATTTGACCCAGCCATCCCATTACTGGGTATATACCCAAAGGATTATAAATCATGCTGCTGTAAAGACACATGCACACGTATGTTTACTGTAGCACTATTCACAATAGCAAAGACTTGGAACCAACCCAAATGTCCATCAATGATAGACTGGATGCAGAAAATGTGGCACATATACACCATGGAATACTCTGCAGCCATAAAAAAGGACGAGTTCATGTTCTTTGCAGGGACATGGATGAAGCTGGAATCCATCATTCTGAGCAAACTATCACAAGGACAGAAAACCAAACACCGCATGTTCTCACTCATAGGTGGGAACTGAACAATGAGAACACTTGGACACTGGGGACTGTCATGAGGTAGGGGGAGAGGGGAGGGATAGCATTAGGAGAAATATCAAATGTAAATGACCAGTTAATGGGTGCAGCAAACCAACATGGCACATGTATACATATGTAACAAACCTGCACATTTTGCACATGTACCCTAGAACTTAAGCTATGATAAAAACAAAAACAAACAAACAAACAAACAAAAAACCTTCTTTAGAAATGATTTGTCTTCACTGATTGCTGGTTTCAGTTCAGTACTGGCTGCATGTGTAAGTCCAACAAGACCCCGGGGAGGCCATCAACAGGTGCAGGTGCAGAATGACAGGACCCTTCAGTCCTCACCTATTCCCTTGGTCCATTTAGTAATGTGCCCACCTTTCTTCCTTCCTCCCATGTGGATTGAGAGGGACCCAAGTCTGCTGTGTACTATCTTCCTGCTCTAAACCATTAATGGCTCTATTTCCTTCAGGAAACAATTCACATTATGATATTCAGGGCCCTCCAAAACCTGGACCTGACCTGAAATGTAAGAATTCCCAACTTACATTCCACAGCTCATTCTTACATTCATGCATGCATTTATTCATGCATGTATTTGTACAAAGAACGTTTGTGTTTCTACTATGTTCCAGACCCATTTTAGCTTATTGGACATTCAAAAATTTAATAATAATGCAACAAACATTTATCATGTCCCAGACATAGGCCAAGTTCTAGGCTAAGCGATTTATCTGCACTAAACAATGTTAAGTTCATCATAAATATAGGACATGAGTAACATTGTCATCCATTTTACATTTGATGAAACCAAGGCATAAATAGGGTGTTTACCTTCCTTGTTATTCCCATTGCATCTCTAGAATGAGACCTACATAGCTCCTGTCCACAAGCAGCTCATTGTCTAGAAGGAGAAATAGATGTGTAAACACAATTAAATGCAAATGGAGAGTATTATAATGAAAGTATAAAAAAAGGGTCAATCTCATCATATCACTTGTTATCCCCCAAGCACCAGTGGCAAATTTCTACTCTTTGCCTTTGCTCACAGATCTCCCTTGACTAGGGTCCACTTCCAACCTATCTAGTTTGTCTAACCACATTGCTACATTAGGACATATGCACCTTAGAACCCTTCTCAGAATGCTTATCTCAGAATCCATCTCAGCACTATCCTCAAGGCAGCTGCTATTAATCACAGAAGTCCCCCTTTCTCCATGGTTTCGTTTTCCTTGGTTTCAGTAGCCCACAGTCAACCTGAGTTCAAAAGTATTAAATAAAAAATTCCAGAAACAAAAACATTTAAGTTTTAAACTGTGCCCCTTTCTGAGTAATGTGCTGAAATCTAATGTCATCCCACTTTGTCCACCCAGGGTGTGAATCATGCCCTTGTCCAGCAGCTCTAGGCTGTCTCTGCTACCCACCCACAGTCACCTAATGGTTATCAGATTGACTCTCAAAGTGTTAAAAGTGTTTGTGTTCAGGGAATCCTTATTTTACCCTTGTTATGGTGTATTATAATTGTTTTATTTTATGATTAGTTATTGTTAATCACTTGCTGTGCCTAATCTACAAATTAAATTTTATCATAGATATGTATGCATAGGAAAAAACACAGTATACATAGGATTCGGTGCTATCGGCAGTTTCAAAAATCCACTGGGGGAGTCTTGAATCGGTTCCCCTGAAGATCAGGAGAAACTACTGTAACTGGAATTGGCACATAATATAAATGTATTCTGTCTCTCACAGTTAAACTACCTTGACTCATTTTATAATTGAGAAAGTTGAGGCTTGGAGAGCTTGAGTAACCAGTCTAAGGTCACACAGTGAGTCAGACAGACCTAGATCTAGAAACAAGCTCTCTTCCCTGCCACTCCAGAGCTCTTTCTCCTGCCTCACACCCTCCCATTCTTAGCCTGCCCATATCATCTATTGCCAATCATAAGAAATGATGGTAAATGAAATCCAAGTAAGCCGAGAAGGAGAAGGGAAGTAAAATGCCAATTACTCAGTCCCGACAGACTGGGTGCCCGCTTGCAAGCTGCAGAGGGATACACCTACAGAAAATGTCTTTAATTAGAGACAGATTCTCATGAAAGGTTGGCAGTGTCTCTGAAATCCTTGTTTTCGTTTAAGTGCATGGAACACTATGCATTTATATCATTTCCATGCCATATTTGAGTTGAGGAATATTAAATATTTATTCCTCATCAGTTACTGAGTAACATGCTGCTCAACTTTCCTATTTACTAACGCTACTGATGTATTTAGTCTGTGGCTACATTTCCAGTCGCATATTTAAAATATTACTTTAAGTCAATTCTTAGGTATTTAAAGAAAATTTAAATTTACAAACAAAGGCATAGGAATTATACATCTGTAAGATGAAGTACTGGGCTTCTCATAGTCATTAAGCTCCATGGTGTAGTGGAAAGGACCTTTAGAATCAAGATTGGGATTTGCATCAAAACTCTGTTCTTGCCAGCTGTGTGGCCTTGACAAGTTAATTAACCCCTCTGAGCCTGGTTGCTCATCTCTCTCAGGGATGCAAGGTTGGTATTTGACAAGATTATGTCTGATTCCAAAAATGGTAGCTATTGTTATTCTTCATCCCGCCCTCCACATCTTTGCTTATGCTATGCTATGCTTGGAAAACCCTCCTGGATGCTTAAATTTTCCACATCCAGCAGGTCTATTACAAGTCTCTCTTCAGTAAAGTTTACCTTGACCAGTCCCACCCACAGCCATCACTTTCTCCTCTGAATTGCCAGACTACTTACAATTTTAGCCAGTCATTTGGATAACTGATATATATTTCCTTAGCTTGTTATTTAACTTATAATGTGTATTTCTGCTTTCATGCTAAAAGTATTGTAGTTTTTGTCTACTTTATGCTAAGGTAATAATAGCCAATAGTTAGTAAGCACTTACCCCATTCCCAGCTATATGGGCCTCTTTGTGTGGTCACTGCACATGTGTGAGTTTGGGCTTTCTCACTGAATGGTGGTAGAGTCCCAAGGGCAAGTATCTTGGCAGAATTAGAGCACCAGGCCCTGTGCCCTCACCTGGAACTTACATGGCATCACTTCCACTATGCTCTATTGGTTGCAGCAATCACAAGCTCACCCAGGAACAAGAGGAGAGGCATCAGACTCCACTTTGGATGGGGAAGTGACAAGGTAGTAAAAGAACATGTGAGACCAGAAATATTGCTGTAACTATTTGGGGGAAATACAGCATGCCACAGAATATAAGTGCCATCAGGGCAAGAAATTCTGCCTGTTTGGTTCCCTAGTTGGTTCCCTTGTCTAGGGCAGAACTAACCCCCAGTATACACAGTTCATTTTTGTTGAATGAATGAAAGAATGCCAGTTTGCCAGACCTGTAACTCATCAGATACCTTGGCCTCCTGAAGAAAATGGATCTGCCTGAAGACAGAGCCAAGACTAAACCTGGAATTCCTGCTTCCAATCTCACATTCTTTCCACACCCCAAATTTTGAGTCTCTTGGATGAAGTTACTGGGAAAAGTCAAGAGTAAAAACTACATTTTGATTTGTTTTGAAGCTCCCAGAGAGCTCCTACAAGTAACAACCCTTCTCCCATCAAAATATCAGTACTGTAAATTGCTAGTTGTTAAGAAACTTGTAGGAGTGCACCATAGTCATAGAAATAGCAGAGGCCTAGAGAACAATTATTACAGAATTGATTGCCTATGACTCAATCCAATGAGATTTGGATTGTCCTGTGTTATGAGGTGGCAATGAACCCAGTGCTGTAATATTTTGGAAGGACCATTCATTGACCTCTAAATAGGATTTCAAGGAATTTAAACCAAAAGAACTTCTGCAAGGGACTCCTGATAGAATTTTGTGCAGCTCCTTTGTGATGTATGTTTAGAAAGAAACTGCGAGGCTGGTTGCGATGTGTTAGTGTCCTGGTTTCAGAACATTGCACAGTGTTTATGTCATCTAATTAAACCAATTTGTTGGCAAGTTAGTATTAGATGATACTGTTAAATATCATCTAGAGCAGACAGAGAATAAATCAAAGGTCAGAGCAAAGTCTGCAACATTTCCCAGTTAGAATATTGGGACAAGACAAAGCTTCAGAGCAACAATAGATCCAGGTGGTTAGAAACATTAACTTTGCCCCCAGTTTCTCTGACTCAGACAGACTCTCCATCATCTACTACCTGTTGAGACTTTGCAAATAATTCAAGCTTCCTGTCCCACAGTCTCCAAAATGGGGATAATCATATACTCATGGCTTTGTTTGAAACTCATGAAAATTCCCAAATATAAAGCATTTAGAACAGTGTTTTGGACATAACAATGCTGTTTGGACGAACGGAGGCAAGATGGTGCACTTCCGGGTTCTTCTTCACCAACGTTACCCGCGTGCGTGAAAATGCAGCCAGCGCCCAGGGAGGGTGCAGACCAACCAGGCATGCGCCAGGTGACGTCAATCCGAAGAGACCAAGATTTACCTGGTCGCACCT
>NW_012115821.1:9261175-9261489 GCF_000951035.1 Colobus angolensis palliatus
AAAGAGGAAACAAACGGGAAACCCCCCAGTCCAAATTTCCAAAGAGCACCCCCTTAGGGTGCCTCCTAGCCAATTTAAAAACCTTACAGCTTAAATAAGACCTTAGGAGGAAGCGGTTAATTTTCCTTTCCACTGTGGCATGACTGACCTCAGCAATTTCTGCCAGCGGCTAGGCAAGTGGTCCGAAATTAATTACATACAAGGCTTTTGGGCCTTACACTCTCGTCCCTATACTCCTCGCTCTCTCCACCCCCTCCCTTCCTGCCCAGACTCCTCCTCCTTCCCCCATCCAGACTCCTCCTTCCTCCTCCTTA
>NW_012115821.1:9262784-9299219 GCF_000951035.1 Colobus angolensis palliatus
CTCATTCCTATACTAATACTGTGCCTTATTTTATTTTTCATCCGTGCGTCCAAATACCAACCATAGGCCCCGACCTTAACGACGCCCCTTAACAGCAGGAAGTAGCCAGACAGACCAGGGCGCCCCTTTATCACTATTATCAATAAAAGGTTGGACTGTTTGGACGAACAGAGGCAAGATGGTGCACTTCCGGGTTCTTCACCAACGTTACCCGCGCAAGCGAAAATGCAGCCAGCGCCCAGGGAGGGTGCAGACCAACCGGGCATGCGCCAGGTGATGTCAATCCAAAGAGACCAAGATTTACCTGGTCGCACCTGTGGAACGCCCCCCGACACGCCCGTGCCCCGCCTATTGCCCTCCCACTCCTAGAAAAGCCGCTCTTGGCCAGCGTCCCACACGGCCTTCTCACAGCCCCACTCCTGTCAGGATGTCAGGACTGTGGGAACTCCGTCTGAGAGCCCCACCTGGGAACTCTGCCGGCCTCCTTTGCCAGAGGCCGACAGACTTCTCCCTACCGACCTTCTTTCCCTGAAGCTAGGTGACCAAAATAAACTTGCAGTTTTGCTCCTACATTTGCCTACCCGCTGGTTCTTTTGTGCCCGCTCTGCTGGTCTTAGAAAAACAAATCAAATGCTATATACATATTAGCTGTGGTTATTATGATGCAAGAGATTCATCCACTGAATATTGGTGCATCACTGAACAAAGAATTATTTGCATCAATAGCCATGAACCTCTGCTTGTAGAGTAGAAACACAAACTCCAAAGCCATATACCCAGTCTCTTTGCCGTGACATCTCCATCATGAAGGCTCCTTTTTTTTCCCTTTTGTAAGCACTGCATTTGCAGTTATCATTAGCTGAAAGAGCCACCCAGAATCTGCTTTGACAAAGCATTTTCCTACAGACACTGGAGGATGGGGAGAGGGAAAAGTTGAACTTACATTATAAGAACCACAGTCTAAAGTGTACTGAGCTGGGTAATTTCCCTGCAATGAGGCTGTAGGGAGAGGGATGACAGGAAGCAGCCCAAAGGATGTCCAGACTTGGAAAAAGTAAAGCTTGACAAAAAGCATGAACTATCCTGCCTCTCTTTAAGAAAGGAAAAGGCTCATTATTCCTGCTCCCATCTCTCATCATGGCTGGCTTGATGATTTCCTCTGCGTTTGCCCCATAATCTTCATCTAGACGGACAGAGGCCCCTTTTCCCTGACTTCTCTGTTAAATCTTTTTATATAGGGTAGCTATAGAAAGCTAAGTGAAACCCCTTGTCTCTTCCCACAGAACCACTTCCAGATGTGGGTGACATTAGGGGGACATCAAGCCTTGACATTGAGCAGAAATCTGAGTTGGTGGACCCCTGCTGCTTTAAACAAAATGTTACTGAGCTCCCCTACCTGCTAAGTGCTCTGTCAAATCCTCACAACAACCTTATAAAGTAGGTGCTATTACTGTACCTATTTCCTAGATGAGAAAACAATGGCTCAGAGAAATTAAATAACTTACCCAAGGTAGCATAGGAAGATCAAAGCTGAGATTCAGACTAAGATCTACCTGGCTTTAAAACCTATGCTATCAAGATCTGTGGGAAACTAGGTCCACACTCCAGAATCCTTGTGGCTGCCTGCAGAGCCCTGGGTGTTTGGTCCTCTGGTTTCCTCTCTGAACCCTTCTCTCTCCCTCCCTCCTGCCATTTCAACCACACTGGCCTCCTTAATTTTCCTTAAAGATGCCAGGCATGGCCTTGCCTTAGGCCATTTCTCTAGATGTTTTCTAAACATGAAATATTTCAGCCAAAAATATCCCTCGAATCGCTCTCTTCAAGATTTTGCTCACATTTCACCTTTTATTGTTTTTTAAAATAGCAATGGATCAGATAATTGTATTACTGTTGAATCTAAAAATTTTTTAAAAGGGTGGCTTGATTTTATATATATTTTAAAATTCTATTTCTTTTTTTTTAAAAAAAAACTTTTATTTTAGGTTCAGGGGTACGTGTGCATGTTTGTAATATAGGTAAACTCATGTCATGGGAGTTTGATGTACTGATGAATTCATCACCCAGGTACTAAGCCTAGGACCCAATAGTTATTTTTTTCTGATCCTCACCCTCCTCCCACCCTCCACCCTCAAGTAGGCCCCACTGTCTGTTGTTTCCTCTTTGTGTCCCTGTGTTCTCATCATTTAGCTCCCACGTATAAGTAAGAACATGCAGCATTTAGTTTTCTGTACCTGCATTAAGTTGCTAAGAATAATAGCCTTCAGCTCCATCCATGTTTCTGCAAAAGATATGATCTCATTCTTTTTTATGGCTGCACCATCTCACCTCTTCAATGAAACATATTCTGACCTCTTCAGTACTGCAAACTGCCTCCCCTCCTCCACTCACCCTAATCTCTTCAACCAGGTTGACTATTTATTTACTTATTTATTTATTATTGTATTTTAAGTTCTAGGATACATGTGCACAACTTGTATATGTTATATATGTTACATATGTATACAGGTGCTGTGTTGGTTTGCTGCACCCATTAACTCGTCCTTTACATTAGGTATTTCTCCTAATGTTATCCCTCTTCCATCCCCCCACACAACAGGCCCCAGTGTGTGATGTTCCCCACCCTGTGTCCAAGTGTTCTCATTGTTCAATTCCCATCTATGAGTGAGAACATGCAGTGTTTGGTTTTCTGTCCTTGCAATAGTTTGCTCAGAATGATGGTTTCCAGCTTCATCCATGTCGCTACAAAGGACATGAACTCGTCCTTTTTTATGACTGCATAGTGTTCCATGGTGTATATGTGCCACATTTTCTGCATCCAGTCTATCATTGATGGACATTTGAGTTGGTTCCAAGTATTTGCTATTGTGAATAGTGCCACAGTAAACATACGGGGGCATGTGTCTTTAGAGTAGCATGATTTATAATCCTTTGGGTATATACCCAGTAATAGGATTGCTTGGACAATTGGTATTTCCAGTTCTAGATCCTTGAGGTATCGCCACACTGTCTTCTTTTTATCTTTTGCTTTTTTCTTTCTTTTTTTTTTTTTTTTCATGATCTTGGTTCACTACAACCTCCGCCTGGCTAAAGCCATCCTCCTACCTCAGCCTCCCGAGTAGCTGGGACTACAGACACACACCAAGTCCAGCTAATTTTTTTCTTTTTTTTTCCTTTATTTTTTTATTTGTTAATTTTTTCTTTTGGAGAGACAGGGTCTCACAATGTTGCCCAGGCTGGTCTCAAACTCCAGAGCTCAAGGGATCCTCCAGTCACAACCTCTCAAAATGCTAAGATTATAGGTGTTAGCCACCAAGCCCAGCTGACCTTTCTTTCTTCTCTATTCTTACGCTTGCGGGTTTTCACATGCCTGAATCATGTTTCACAAAAATCTTTCCAATATCTCTCAGTATTTATTTAGAATTTGACAATATTATATTTACATTCAGCATTTTTCTTCACAATCTTTAAGATTTCCTTCCTTCCTTCCTTCCAAGATGTGATGAGCCACCTACTACAAGCCTGGCACTCTACCAGTTTCTGGCAATGAAATGATGAAAAATGTACCATCTTTGACCTCTTAAAGATTATGGTCTTCAAAGAAGATGCCCAGTCCTGGGTTCATTTGCTAGTGATTTCTTCAGCCCTCCTGGAAGAAAACCAGTAAAGGATTTGGAAAATCAGGACAGTGGGTGGAACAAAGTCAATCAAAGACGCTATTTTGGGCAAAATCTCAGCCTGGAACTGATCCTATCAGGGAGGTCTGGAGTCTAACTTACCTCTCAGAATGTGTCCTGCCTACAGGCCAAGGAGCTGGGCTTTCCTATCCCTAGCCCAGTCAGTCCTGAGCTAAGCACTGCCCTGGAAGTGAAATAAACCCCCAGGCACTTCCACTTCTGTACCTGAAGTAGCTCTGGAAGCCCCAGGCCAAAGAGAGCTGCAGGTGCTGGCCATTAGGAGCGGCAGCACAGGAAGATGACCTTGAGGGGCGTAGTAAAGGAGAGTCTATGGGAGCTGGGTGGGGCACAGACAGTGTCCTCTCTGCTTAACTCATTTCAGGAATCAGTTTGGAACTTGATTGTTTTCTATTTTTTGCTACGTTTCTCCCACTCCCACCGCCACCCCTGTATCTTCCACATTTTTTCTCCCTACAGGTGTGTTTGCCAAGTACCAAACCCTGTGCCAGGGGCCAAACACTCAGCCTCTGTTCTCACCAAGTCTGGCCTGCTGCCACTCACTGAAACACACCATGCACCTTTAGGTTGTAGCCTAAATAACTCTCAATTCACATTAATTCTATTGAATATTTACTCAAACCAATTGGAGGATACTCCATTACCTTTCTTTAAAATGTATTTGATTTCCTCTTCTCGAGTACTCAGCATCTATAAGGGTGTTTAGAGAATTCCTCCCAGTTTTGTGTAACCCATGAATCTAGTCAGTAACAAGTCACCCACAGAGTCATACTAAAGACATGTCTACTGATAAATTTCTAGATTGGCACAGTTACTCCTGGAAAAGTGTGCTTAATCAGTTCCAACTGGCTTTACTATTATCCTGTCTGGATTATTTTTTTTTTCCTTTTGGGATTTCATAGAAGAATCTGTACATTCATTTAATATAATCCAGTCATGGTATATCTATGGCATTCTCCTGAATTGCCTAGAGCTTCATGGAAGGAATGCTTTGGAGTCAGAATACTTAGTTCAAATCCTTGATACATCACATCTCACATGTTACCTGGGGCAAAACACATTAAATCTCAAGTGTTTTGTTGATCTTGTTATTGTTTTGGGGGATTTGTGTGTTGATAAAATGGGGGAAATAGACTATCTCTTAAAAATATTATGAGTAACTGTTAAGTACCCAAAAAAGGGGTCAATAACTTGAACCTGGGAGGCGGAGCTTGCAGTGAGCTGAGATTGCGCCACTGCACTCCAGCCTAGGTGACAGAACAAGACTCCATCTCAAAAAAAAAAAGAAAAAAATCAATAAATTGTAACCATTTATTACTCTTTTCTCATTAAAAAAAGATTAAAAACTATAGTTTTGCATCTTTGTCCATAAGGATCAATACTATCTCAGTTTTCTGCTGCCACAATCATAGTGAATGCCAAACAACCCTCAAACTTCAATGGTTTATAACTATTAACATTTACTTGTGCTCATAAGTCTATGGGTCACCTGGGTGATTCTGTGGCTCCGGACTGTGTGGCTGGCCTAATTTGGCTCCCTCACATGTCTGAGGTCACCTGGTCAATTCACTGGGGGCTGACTGGTCTAGGATAGCCTTCTCTGGGTCAACTGGTCTCTCCTTCATATGATCTCTTCTCCTTCAACAGCCTAGCCTGAGCTGGCTCTCATGGCATGCTAGGAGCACAAGAGAGACAGCAGAAGCATGTAAAGTGTCTTGAGAGGCCCAGACTCAGAAATAGCATACCATCAGTTCTGCCATATACATTGGCCAAAGCAAGCTAAAAGATTGCCAATAGTCAAGGGAGTGCATGTACCTGGCTTCATCTCTTGATGAGAGATGCTGCATAGTCACATCACAAGGCAGTGGATACAAGAAAGCCACTAATCAGAGTCAAAATGCAATCAACCTACTACAAATACATGTATTTTTCCTTCTTCATACATGTCCTCTTCCTGCCATGCAAAGCCTTTGCTACTCTGTCTTCCTCTTGCTGATCTGATGCCATTTGCCTTTATTTCCAAACATGTGCCTCCTATCTTGGCTAGCTCAGGCTCCAGCCTTTGCCTCTGTGGCCTCAGCATCTTAGCTCTCAGGAGCAGTGCAGTCTCTCTCTCACCATTCAAGCCCTACTGATCCTTCCAATCTTGGCTCAAGTCTTACCTCCTTTCTGTAGCCATCCCGGACTTCTCCTGAGTCTTCTGAAACACTTATTAACACTGGCTAGTAAATGCAAGTAATTCAGGTTAAGTATGTTTCTAAATCTAGGGGTTACATAAAAGTTAGATGGTATTAAGAATTGTTTTTAATTTGCCAACCCTAGGAGAAGACTGCAGAGAGGAAAGACCACAGAGGGAAGTAGTATAGAATATTTAGGCAAAGTCCTGGCAGTCAGACCAACTCACCCATTCACAAGCTGTGCGACTGGCTAAGTCACTCAAACCCTCCGAACCTAAAATGTATAATCTGTTAAGTAAAATACTATCTCATAGAGTTTTCTTGGGGATTAAATACAATAATGTACATAAGGCATGCAGTACAGTGCCTAGCACATAGTATTCAGTAAATGTTAGCTACAGCTATAGCTGCCCCTAGGAATCATATTCTATGATAATAGTAATTTATTCCTTCTTCCCTCCTCTCCCTAGTGTCTCTGGCTGAATGAAGTAAGTCAAATTCACCAATCCATTCTTTGGCTTTTTTACTTGGACTACACTGGTGAGTTGCACTAGAAAGAACCCTTTGCTTATATGATTAAAGTGTTATCCAAAATGTCAAGATTTACTACTTAGAAATGGATAAATCAAATGTGTTTTTGTAATGAGTATTATATTTAGTCTTCTTGGCTTACTTAATCATATTTAACTTGGCTCTCATCTCCAGTCTAACCTTAGCTATTTGGAAATCTGAGCCATGATGGCTGCCCACTTCCTGGGAGCTGAATCTTTCATTTATCTCCTAACCTGAGTAATACTTTCCCTGGGATAATTTGTTTCTCTCCAAAATATTGCCAGCTTCAGATGCTTAGAAGCTCATTAGTGTTCTGAATCAAAAAAAGGTGGTTAAGAACTTTACAATGTGCAACAGGTTTAGCTTAAACCCAGGAAATTACAAAATGGTCCACAAAATTTCTCTTCAGCTGGTACTGAAAGAACTGGATTGGATTGTATGCTCCAAAGGTGCCAGGACCATGGTCACATCCTTAACAAATATTTACACTACATCACAGTGCCTGGCACACAGTAGGCCATCCATAAATATGTGTGGGATGAATGAATGAATGCAGTAGAATACAACGTATTCCAAATTTTCTAGTGAAAAAAATATTGCAGGTCTTAAGCCAGTTTGAATTTGTTAAGGATCAAAGCAGGATATTAATTCATTTACTAAAATCCCCAGTTTACCAGTCTAGTGGTTCTCTCAAGAAAAGGAAATCAGATTAGATTACAAATAATTACCTTAACGATTTTCCTCTGGGGATTTTTTTTCTCTATATACTACAAATCGCCTCCAAATTAATCTTCTTGAAATTTAATCTTTTATTAATTTATTCCTAGCATCACCTATCATATCTTTTCCTCTCATTTCTTAGAATCATTCATCAAGTATTTTAATTAGACAATAATAACAATCTTTTAAAGTCTAATATTTCCATTTCAATGGATGTAGGTAACTTGTGATTTCTCTGCCTAAGGTAGAAATGTCTCAGAAATGTGCTGTTTCGCTAGAAAGACAAACGTCCCTCTCAAGCCATATATATTTCACTCTGTTTTTATTTCAAGTTATTTAAACAATCAGGAGGAGAATGGGGATCCCAGGAGCAAATAGCATCATTCAGCCTGTTGAGATTCTTCTCTGGCATGTGGCAACAAAATGGATATGTGCAGCTATTTTGAAAAAAGAACATTTAGACTAAAATAACTACCTTGGAGAGCTAAACTTTTATACAACGCTCTTAGAGAAGCTTGTTCTACTCCTAAGACCTTATGAAATTAGTAACCATTTTCCAGAATATAACATTTGTAATAATAATAATATACCTACTATTTATACAGTACTTTTTTGGATGTGAGCCACAATGTTAAAAGTTGTACATGATCTATTTATTTACTCTTCACCTCTCTATAAAGTATTTACTGTTGTAATCCCAATTCCGTAGATGAGTAACCTGAAATTTAGAAATGTTAAGTAACTTGCCCAAGGTCACCCACATAGCAAAAAGCAGACTGTGATTCAAGCAGCCGTCTGAAATGACCACCTGCTCTTTTAATCCCTGGTTATACTCACCCTATATGTTTTCTCTAAATGGCAGAAGGGTGGAAAGAAATGTGTGTGTCTTTGTGTGTGTGTGTCTTTGTGTGTGTGTGTGTGTGTGTTTTCTGTTTGCTTAGCACGAGTCTTTCAGTATTTCTTCTTTGATTCATTCTATACATATTGCAAGTCTCTGCACTGGACACTGTTAAGAACTCTGATTGATAGATTAATGAATGTTGACAACGTTGGAGAAGGGGAATGAATGCAAAAAAAAATAGCATTCAACATGAAACAAGTGCTATAGTACATGCTTTCCATAATTATTTCTTTGAATCAACACACCAGCACCACCCCTGACAGAGTGCCTACCACAGAGTAAGTACTGTCAATCTGAAATAATGGAAAGGATCAGAATCTAGTTTTAAAGGGTTCAAGAAAAAAACTGGGCTTGGCCCTCTGGGAAACACAAACTTTAGAGAAATGGAGTCAGTGCTCCAAAGTTAAAAGTTACGCTCTAGCTTATATAAGCAGAAAACAAAGAAATCTACTAGGATTATCACATTTTCTATACAAGGTTGGTTTATGAGTTACACAAATTTAATTAGTTATAGTTTGTTTTCTTTTTCATACCTCTTGTTTTCTTTTCTTTACAGCTTGTTTTCATTTCCTTTCCAATTGAAAAGAGTGTACTTAATGTTCCATCTTAGACAACATGATAGTCATGAAGATTTTGTGTGAGAAAGATAAGAAGGAACATTTTCTATAATGAAGATCAACAATGAAGAGGGAAGAGGTATTCCTTGGCTTTCTTTAGTCACTTACAGCATTTTACAAAACAATGTGTGTAAGGAAGAAGGCTAATCTAATCACAGAAAAAAAGTTTACATCTGCCTGGGTTACAATTGCCTGTTATGTGACTGGGATCTCATAATCACATTCCCTTAAGGCTCAAAATATTTTAAAGTTCCAACAGCTTGGATTTTTAATTTCTTATTTTCACAGTACCCCCATAAATATATGTTGAATCAAGCAGTCAAACTCCTACTGCAAAGTAGGGAGCATGAGGTGACAGATCTGGGGATGTATTAGTCAGGGTTCTCTCAAGGGACAGAACTGGGAGTTTATTAAGGAGAACTGACTTTCACGATCACAAGGTGAAGTCCCAGGATAGGCTCTCTGCAAGTTGAGGAACAAAGAGGCCAGTAGTGGCTCAGTCCAAGTCCCAAAACCTCAAAAGTAAGGCAGACGACAGTGCAGCCTTCAATCTGTGGCCAGGGGCTAAGAGCCCCTGGCAAACTATTGTTGTTAAGTCCAAGAGTCCAAAAGCTGAAGAACACGGAGCCTGATGTTCCAGGGCAGGAAGCATCCAGCATGGAATAACATGAAGGCCAGAAGACTCAGTAAGTCAGCTCCCTTCACCTTCTTCTGCCTGCCTTTTCTAGCTGTGCTGGCAGTCGATTAGACGGTGCCCACCCACATTGTGGGTGGATCTTCCTGAGGTTGGGTCATCCTCTCCTAGTCCACTGACTCAAATGCTCATCTCTTCTGGCAACACCCAGATACACCCAGAAGTAAGAATTTGCATCCCTCGATCCAATCAAGTTGACACTTAATATTAACTATCATAGGCGGGTACCCGAAGGGCCCACTTTTTGCAAAATTTGTAATGACTCAACCTCCCAATCAGGAGAGCTGTGAAAATGGATTCATGAACATGAATTTTTCAATAAAAAGACAATAATGTAAAAATGTGAACATATTTTTCAGACTAGATGTAGCTGAAGTTTACTTCTATAAACCACTGGAAATAATGGCCAAGAATGTGTTAGTTAAAATATTACACAGAAGCGGGATCTGAGACAGGGTCTTGAGTCAAATTTTATAGATTATTTATCAAGATAAGGGTCCCAAAGCACAGAGAAGATGGTTGGAGTAGTCCTATGGACACAAAGAGATAAAGGGAGAGAATCCAAACAGAGGCCAGACTTATCATGGATAAAAACTTAAAGCACGGCTCTGCCAGATGGAGCAGATCTGCTAACATTTCCCATAGAATTTACTGTCGAATGCCCCTCACATCTGCCTACCAGCAGCTCCAATACCTTTCCAGATATCCATTCAAAGCCATCCTTTCCAAACACTTGGCTAACAGTCTCACATCCCTCTTGCTTCTGGTGTTTTGGAGGGTTGTGGGAGGAGATAGAAAGCCAGAAACATCAATCTCTACTTTTAGATTGCTTCTTTTCTGCTAGCCTCGGGGTAATAGCAAACGGCTAGAAAGGGAAAAACTCCAGAAAACATTAAGGACTTTGAAAATCAGATCCAGGAGAGAAACTGTCTCTTCTTTTTAGTTTACTAGGAAACAGAGGCTGGGAGAAGATAAATAATCTGCCTGAGGTCCTATGGTGGGTGGCAGGTCTGGAATTTGAGCTCAGATCGCTCTGCCTCCAAAGCATGCGCCCGTACTCAAAATGAAGAGGATAAAACTGAAAGCTTTCCAAAGTAAGTGTTCAATTTAGAATTCAGAACAAATCTTACGGAGACATGGTAACAAAAATCAAGCAGCAAGATTGACTACGGACATTCTGCTTCAGCAAAGGCTTGGGCTCTCAAACAGCAGGGAACTAAAACAACAGATTGGGGTGTGGGGTTTGTGGTGGGGCACGGAACAGATTGTTTAAAGAACCTTGTTGAAAGAAACTACTATCTATTTTTAGAGTGCCAAAAGGTGGAGAGAAGGGAAAAACTATTTTACACAATATGTCATGGTGGTGCAAAACTGGTTGAATATTTTGGAATTAGAAACTTAAGTTATTTGTAAAATTTATTAAGTCAGAACTGAGATTATACATTTAGCAGAAGGAAAACGTTATCCACTAGAAACATTCCCTTCCTAGTGGTCATGACCTCCTAGGGTTAAATAATTAATATGAAGAGGACAAAAACCAAAACACTATTTGTGGAGTTCTAAGAGTTCTAAGAGAAATTTTGTCTTCATAATAGCCATTAAAAATACAAAGGAAGGTAGTCGTGCAACAATCTAAGCCCAGTTCAAAGGAGTAGACCTTTTTGTGTGGGTTAAGATCTTTCTAAAACAAAGGAAGAATCAGAAATTGTCACCAGATGCAGAAGATTTGAGAATATAACTAGAGACTTAGGAAGCATAATTAAACACAACATAGTTCCCTAAATTGGAGCCTGGAACAGAAAGAAGACATTAATGGAAAAACTGGTGAAATTCAAATAAAGCCAGAGCTTAGTCCTTAGTTGGTTCAGTAATGTACCAATGTCAGTTTCTTAGTTTTGACAAAGGTACCATGCAAGAAACTGGGTGAGGAATGTACAGGAACTCTGTACTACCTTTGCAACTTTTCTGTAAATGTTAAATTATTGTAAAAATAAAAAGTCACTGTAAAATACCCTTTATAGCCCACTACAATATTTTTGCAATGTTCATCTAATTCAGTGTTTTCTTCCCTTATCACCATAGTAACTTGCATCCTATAACATGTGGTGGGGTTTCAAGAGAGGAGGAAGAGGCAGATGTGACCTTGATTCACAATCAGGAGACATTGTCCATAAAGGGCTCCTCCAGCAACTTTGTCTTTGTATTGTCAGTACTTGTCATCTTGGGGGATATGTAACACCCACCCATGAACATGGGAAATATTCCAGTTAGTGTTCCTGATTTTCTTGGCATTTAAGGATATTTCTTAGTCCATAAGCATTGTGCCTGATTTCAAGAATCTACAATCACAAAAATATTCATAATATGTAATGAATATTCCTCCTATAGGGAGGAAGAAGGCCAAACTTTCTGAAAAATAAAAATAACATACTAAGCACCCAACTGATTGAATGGACACTCTTGGCCAAGGAGACGCCAGAAAAACCTTAAAAACAGAATTCCCAGCCATGGCAGGATAGGAGGTCAGACATGCTTCAGTATGCCCCTTCTTTATTAACCTTTGTCCAGAATTCTTTCCTAAGGAGTAGGCAGAAACCAGCTCTAGAAAACAAGAAATGAACAACTCATTCCTTTAATAACATTTAGCCAATCATCTGAAGCTGCAGTCAGACTCCCCCCCACCACTTTCTTTGCAGTTTCCAGTGACAGCTTACCAGTTTCACAATGCAACCCCTCCCGATAAGACATTGACAACCCTGAAGCTCTTCTGGACAGTCTATGAGGATGTGAGGATGTGCAGAGAAGGCTTTCATGTGCTCTGTTTTATCTATTGATATCAGAGAGCGCAAAACTCCACCCTCAGATCATGCTGACACTACCTTTTTTTCTCTCTCTCTCTCTGTTTCCCAGGCTAGAGAGTACACTGGGAAGATCTCAGTTCCCCTTGACCTCCTGGGCTCATGTGATTCTTCCACCTTAATCTCCCAGGTAGCTGGAACCACAGGTAAGCACCACCAAGCCGGACTATTTTTTTTTTTTTTTGGTAGGAATAGAGTATCACTATATTACCCAGACTGGTCTCAAGCTCCTGGGCTCAAAGGATACTCCTGCCTCAGCCTTGCAAAGTATGAGGATTACAGGCATGAGCCACCACCCTTAGCATAATGCCGCCATTTTTTGAACAGGCAACCCATGAAGAGGCATGATACTCAATTGTACATATGCATGTTTCTCCTGTCATAATTATTCATGACTCCTTCTATAGCTTATTGAATATGTATACTTAGTTAACGTGTTCAGAATACATTCATATTTTATCTTGCCTACCCTCGAAGTGCCTGTCTCAGACTTCTGGCAGGAGGCTATGCTTTCCAGCCTACAGAATGGCTATTCTGCAGACTGCAATTCTTTATGAGAAATAAAGCTCTCCTTTCTAAACTTATGAACCTTGTGATTTCTCAGTTGACATTTCCAAGAAAAAGCTACTATGGAAAGGCCCTAACCACAAACATGGAGATTTCAGAAGGTAGAAAACTGTTATGGCACTAACTTAGAGATGAAAGAGAAAATTAAATTACTGTCCAAATTCTAACTCTGTTTGGGAGAGAGGAAAAAAGACACAAAAAGCTCTCACAATTGGGAAACATCAAAAAAAAATTTAGGACATTGGATGTTGTTTTCTGAAATTTTTATTATTTAGTATCAATCAGTTACTTATTAAATCTCTACCATGTGCTAATCGGAGTTGTGTATATACATCATTCCTTCACCTAAAGAGTGATTAACACTTTTGTAAAAGTGCCTATAATAAACTGCCCAACAAAGACTCCAAAATTGCTGAAATGTATGTAATTCCCCCAAACGTGAGCTGAAACAAAAAAATTATAATGCAAGCTGAATTCAGCATATACTGAGGAAAGTAAGTTCTAGCATATGATAGAAATGTAAAAGGACTTTTGATTTTAAAGGTATGATACAGAATATTCTGTGACTCCCTTTGGAGTATGTCTGGGATAGAGAGGATGTATACTCACTCTTCATCATTATGTGAATATATATACATTATCATTCTTACTACAAATCAATG
Organism: Colobus angolensis palliatus; assembly: GCF_000951035.1. Classification (NCBI taxonomy): domain Eukaryota; kingdom Metazoa; phylum Chordata; class Mammalia; order Primates; family Cercopithecidae; genus Colobus; species Colobus angolensis. Next base: position 9,276,225 of record NW_012115821.1, read on the forward strand.
AAGAAAATAATTTAAAAGACTAAACCACTTAATTCTTCACCTGCAAGCCAGAGAATTAAGTCCATTAGTTTAACATTGTCTTGGTTTGAAACATCAAGTAAAGAAAATCATTTTCCTTAAAAGAAAGAAGAAAGAGAGACAGAAACAGAGAAGGAGGAATAAAGCAAGGGAGGAAGGGAGGAGAGAAGGAAGGATGAAGAGAGGGAAGAACAGGTCTGTTAAAAACCCATAGTGCCAGGGGCTTGGTTTAATATGCCAGTATTTTTTCTCTCGCTCAAAATGCTTCAGACAGTGTTCCTTTTCCAGAAATACTGAGTTTAGGAAACACTCCCACAGTTAAATGATGCCTTCTAAGAGGGAAGACAAATAATAGATTTGTCTGTTTGGTCTTTATTAAACAGTAACCATTCTATTGGCTCCTTAATGAAAATGCCATCATAAAGGAGAGATTTAGAAGAAAACATCTCATCCCCTCCCTTTTCTTGGGGTTTGTTATTATTTTTAGTGATAAGATGTTGGTTCTAAAGATCAGAAGAATCTCAGCAGTACCTGTGATAGCCTACCAGATAATTCTGTCTGGGAGCAACATACAGGTACTGTCTTTGCCTTAAAGCCCTCCTCTGCCACTGTCCTTGTCATTGTGTTTATATGGGGGGGTAGATTTTTCTTAAATATAAATATTATATGTATTTACCACAATAAGCCAAACAAAAGTTAATAATATTCTCTTTCCTCCAAGCATCCTTTCCCACTCCCTCCAGATCATCAATGCAATGTTAGTAGGTTAGTAGATATTATTCCACATGGTTATCTATGCTCATTCAAGCATAAAAACATAAATTCTCATAAACGTGTTTTGACACAATATTTTACAAAAATGGGATTATATCCATCACTCTACCCTGCAACTTGCTTTTTTATTTGACAGTTATATCATAAATATCCCTCCAGGCCAATACATACAGATCTAACTTATGTTTTTCGTATGTGCACAGTGCTATAACACATCATGGTATAAATGTGTCATAATTTAATCAACTATCTCTCTACTGGGCTTTTGTCTAGTATTGTTTTTCACTACAACAACATTACAAGAAATATCTATATCCATCTATGTATATTTATATATGAAAAGTCTACATTTTTATATACATAGATATGCATAGATGCATTATTTCTAGGAGAGATACCCCAAAGTGAGAGAACTAGCTCAAGGAGAAAACCCAATTTGCAATCCAGATGTGCAGGCAGTTAGAACTATTACAACTAAAAACACCTATTTTTTCTTCTTTTCATATTTGAGAATCCCCAATAAGAGTCATACAGTCACACAAAGACTGATGAAATCCAAAGTAATTTTACTGGCAGAAAACACTACCCATGTCACAGGATGAAAGTCCCCACCTAAACTTGATGAGCTTTTCACAGGATTTCATAACCGAAGTGTGATGGTAACTCCACTAGGCCCTTTCATGGCCCACTCTCATCACCATGACAACTTCTTAGTAAAAGGGGGTAGGAAAAAAGGCTTCTAATTGTATTGAGGTAGGAGGCAAGCAGGACTCAACTCTGGAGACAGAACTTCGACCCTGGAGCAAATTGAGGATAGATAAAACAGGGATGAGGTGAAAGCACTGCCCTTTAAGACATACCTACCAGTGTGCCATGTCAGTCTACCATTGCCATAGCAACAACCAGAAGTTACTACCCCTCTCTCTGACAAAGGTCCAATAACCTAGAACAGTTGGAAGCTCCCACCCTATTTCTGGAAATGTCTGCATAATCCACCCCTTCATTTGCATATAATTAAAGGTGGGTATGAATATGACTGCAGGACTGCTTCTGAGCCACTACTCTGAGCACACTGCCTGTGAGGTAGCCCTGCTCCACAAGGAGCTGTACCCCTGCTGTTGCTGTACACTGCTGCCTCAATAAAAGTTGTTGCCTAACACCACTAGCTTGCTTGTGAATTCGTTCCTGGGTGAAGCCAAGAACCCTCCTGGACTAAGCCCCAATTATGGGGCTCACGTGTCCTGCATCAGTATCTTAACCAGGGTGCATATCTCCTCCTTTGAAATGCTAAGATTTGCCACCACTAATGATACTTATCTTGAAGAATCAAGGTACCTATATTAAAAAAAAACAAAAAAGAAGACATAAGGCTAAACCTTTTTTTAGGGGTAGGGATAGCTTTTAGAACTAGTAATTTTCTAAACAATTAGTTGGAGGCAATACAAATAATAAAATTTATGATAATACGATTTATCTGCACAGCTATGTAGTACTCTTTAACTTCCAGAAAAATTGCTAGGGAAAGGGGAGATTATTCTCTTAAATTTGAGCTCAACAGAGATTTCTAATAATAAATGTCAATTTCTATATGATTATTAATGTTACACTTCAACAGAAGCCTTGGCACAGAGATGGCTACGAAAACAGATCAGCCTTCTAAGGGCTTTCCAAATGCCCAGTAGAGAGGAATTTGTATTATGGAAGCTCTAGTTGGAATCCCAACTCAGCCCCTTGCTGTTCAATGGAAACTACTTTGGACTAGAACCCAGGACACCTAGGTAACATTGAGCCAGCTATGTAAACTCTCTGAGCTTCCATTTCCTTGTCTTCCAAATAGGACTAATACTTCCTCCTGCTCTCTTTCTCTCACATTGACCAATGAAATAACATGCCTGGAAGAACTGAAGCCAACACAAATATACAAGTTGAGAACTCAGACTCTGAGTCAAACCACACTCAGACCATGGCTTTACTGGTTACTACCTGGATAATCTTGATCATGTTACTTACCCTGTAAACTTCAGCTTCCCAAAAGGGGATGATATACAGTAATAACCACCCCCAGCCCTCTTATCTGAGGTTTCACTTTCCAAAGTTTGTTACCCACTGTCAACTGAAATCAGAAAATGAAATCAATCCAACTATCTCATGTAACCAATAGTTAGGGTTTTTTGAATAAACATAAAAATTGACCCTTTCACTGGGCGTGGCGGCTCACGCCTGTAATACCAGCAGCACTTTGGGAGGTGGAGGCAGTGGATCACCTGAGGTCAGGAGTTTAAGACTAGCCTGGCTAACATGGCAAAACCCCAACTCTACTAAAGATACAAAAAAATTAGTCGGCCATGGTGGCAGGCACCTGTAATCCTAGCTGTTTGGAAGGCTGAGGCAGGAGAATTGCTTGAACCTGGGAGGTGGAGTTCACAGTGAGCCAAGATCACACCATTGCACACCAGCCTGGGTGACAGAGCAAGACTCTGTCTCAAAAAAAGAAAAAAAGAAATTGACCCTCTCTGTTCATAAAACTTGAAACTTACATTTGTCTCATCTGAGTTCCTTCCTCAGGAAATCACCCCTCAGGCAAGGAACTGAAACTCATTAGATCACCGCATCCAGACAATGAGATGCCAGACCTCTCATCAATCATGATTCCTTCCATACTCTTCCCCAAATCCTATTTTCCTGCCTTCCCTGTTCTATAACCCCCCAATTTCAGTTGGTCAAGGAAATGGATTTGAGACTTTATCTTCCATTCTCCTTAGCTGCTGCACCCAATGAAAGCCTTCTTCCCTGGCAATGTCCATTGTCTCAGTGATTGTCTTTCTGTGCAATGAGCAGCAGGACCTAGACTTAATCCCTGGCTTGTCACTAACAAAAATATGAAATAAAAAATTTCAGAAATAATTCATAAGTTTTTAATTACATGCCATTTTGAGTAGCAGGATGAAGTCTCAAATAATCCTGCTTCTTCCTACCCAAGATGTGAATTACCCCTTTGTCCAGTGGATCCACACTGTCTATACTACCCTCCCATTAGTCACTTAGCAATCAGCTCAGTTATCAGATCACTGTCGTGGGACTGCAGTGCTTGTGTTCAGGAAACCCTTATTTTACTTAATAACAACCTCAAACCACAGAGTCATGATGTGATGTATTGTTATAATTTTATTTTATTATTAGTTATTGTTGTTCATCACTTACTGTGCCTATTTGATTTTATTATTTAATTTTATTTTTTGAGAAAGAGTCTCACTCTGTCACCCATCCTCAGCCACCCAGGCTCAAACAATCTTCCCACCTCAGCTTCCTGAGTAGGACTACCCATTCACACCACCACACCTGGCTAATTTTTTTTCTAGTTTTTGTAGAGATAGGGTCTCACTTTGTTGCCCAGGCTGGTCTTGAACTCCTAGGTTCAAGTGATCCTACCAGTGTACTGAAATTACAGGCATGAGCCACATGCCTGGCCTAACTTATAAATTAATCAGTATCATAGATATGTATGTATAGAAAAAAACATATGCAGGGTTTGGTACTATTGAAAGTTTTGGGTACGCACTGAGGGTCTTGTAATATATCCTCCATGGATAAGGGGGACCACTATACCTACTTTTGTGACTGATTTAAGAATGAGATGGGATCATGCCTTCAAATGTGCTAGCATAGTGCATAGCACGTTGTGAGACCTAATAAATGAGAACCATTGCTTGTAAAGTGCCACTCGAATATGATAATTTCTTCAGAAAGTTCTAGCTTTTCTCACTAAAAGTTCACTTAAGCTTTTTCTTCCACTGGGTAGCTGTACTTTTTCCCTCTCCAGAGCCCTATGTTTTTGGTAAGGCCCATTTGTCCTTTCTCTGAGAGATAAATAGGGGCCTCAGTACTAGAATCAAGGATGCAGAAATGTGTTGATAACAGGAGATCCAGCTTGTGGTTTGATTGGAAGCCAAGTACTCAGGAGCCCCCAGGCACCTTCCACCTTTGCAGGTCACAGCATGAATGCATTAACTTCTAATTGCACTGCATCCCAGGACAGATGGAGAGGTCAAAGAGCAGTATATAGGGCTGGGTACCCGTAGAGAAATTTCTTCAATTCGCTTTGAGATAAACTGTGTGAGTTTAGGGAGGTTAAAGAATCAGCAAAATATACTCCCTTGCCTTGGCCTTTCATCAGCTACATGCCATCTTGCTTTCTACCCATTGCCCTTAAGACTCAGAAGTAGAAGTTATTTGTCCAAATCAGTCATCCCAGTGCAAGAATGGGGGCTGGTTTGTATTTAGCTGGGTTGGGACAGGATCATTCTACACTGGTTCTGGAGTAAGAGACAGCTCTGGCTTTAGATCATGCATAAGAACATCATGGTCAAAATAATTTTCATATGAGAGAGGTGGGGTGGCCCATGTAACATGGTGATAGACCAGAAAACTGGGAGACCCCTCTAGAGATGCTTCATGTACGGGCTCTACATTTAGCAATAGTTATTATCCAATATGACATTTTCTTTTCTGCTTTGTAATCCCCTTAACTCCAAGCCTCCAGTTAATTCTGTTAAATACCACAGCCTGGCTGTCATTGCGCTTTGAAGCACTAAGGGAAGGGCTTATGGTTCATGCTTGAAAGGAAGAAAGCATTAGTAATGAATAAATATTGCAAGATAACAAAATTGATCCACGTTGTTATGAAGTTGTAGTCCAGAGTAAAGTGAAATTTTGGGGGTACCATGAAAACTCCAAAATAGATTTCAGTGTGTCCCAGAAATCACCTATAGGGAGAAGACAATGGTCTACTGGGAGTTTGCTCAGGGTATTGTCCTGACAGTTTTAAATATAGGGGTGACCCCGAAAAGCTGGAGAACTACAAGCCATTTGAGTTATGTCATCCTCATAATAGTGACCTCAGCAGCTGCCAATTCTTGGTCAGCAGGCACTATGCCAAGGACATATGCTGATATGAGGTAGGTGGAGTTGACCCCATTTTCAGGTGAGGCTCAGAGTCTTGAGCCTGTCGTGTCATAGGTATGTGGTGATCTGGAATTCAGACCCCAGGTCTATATATTTCCAAAGACTGGGCTGCTTACCACACAGATAGTATCTTGTAGGATATCAAACCCAGAGTTGTGTTTCCAGCCCCTCTGTTGCCAGGGTTTCCCACCAATCATGCAGCCAGATCTTCTGCCTTAAAACTTCTAGTAGGGGCCAGGCTTAGTGGCTCACACTTGTAATCTCAGCACTTCAGGAGGCCAAGGCGGGGGCGGATCACTTGAGACCAGGAGTTCAAGACCAGCCTGGCCAACATGGTGAAACCCCATCTCTACTAAAACTGCAAAAAAATTAGCGGGGTGTGGTGCATGCCTGTAATCACAGCTACTCAGGAGGCTGAGGCAGAAGAATCACTTGAACCTGGGAGGCAGAGTTTGCAGTGAGCGGATATCTCGCCATTGCACTTCAGCCTGGGTGACAAGAGCAAAACTCTGTCTCAAAAAAAAACCAAAACAAAACAAAAAAACTTCAAGTAGGACTTGGGGAGGGGGTGACAGTTATGAGCTCTTAACTCCCACCTGGCATGACTAGAGAGGTGCCCTGAGCAGAATTGTGTAAAGGCGGGGGCACAGAAGGGCACGGGTTGTGTGTTGTGATGATGGAATAGGATGCACATAGGCAAGGGCAGCCAGCGTGCTTGGCACGGTGGGTTTGACTGGGGATGCCCCCATAGAAAACAGTAATTCCTACTCCCCATATCAAGATTGAAAATGACATTTGGAATTCAGCTCCCACTGCTATCCAAAATAATTTTCTGTGAGAATAGACTTCTTCTATATCTGCAAGCCACATGTGTTTATTGAGCACTTGAAATGTGACTAGTGTAACTGAGGAATGACCTTTCCATTTTATTTCTTTCTTTTTTCTTTTTTTGAGACCAAGTCTTGCTCTGTTGCCTAGGCTGGAATGCAGTGGCACCATCTTGGCTCACTGCAACCTCTGCCTCCTGAGTTCAACCTCAGCCTCCTGAGTAGCTGAGATTACAGGTGGCTGCCACCGCACCTGCCTATTTTTGTATTTTTAGTAGAGATGGGTGATATGGTTTGGCTCTGTGTCCCCACCCAAATCTTATCTTGAATTGTACTCCCATAATTCCCACATGTTGTGGGAGGGATCTGGTGGGAGATAATTGAATCATGGGGACAGTTTCCTCCATACAATTCTAATGGTACTGAATAAGTCTCATGAGATCTGATGGGTTTATCAGAGGTTTCCACTTTTGCATCTTCCTCATTCTCTTTTTGCCTGCTGTCATCCATGTAAGACAGAACTTGCTCCTCCTTGACTTCTGCCATGATTGTGAGGCTTCCCCAGTCACATGGAACTTAAGTCCAATTAAACTTCTTTCTATGTAAATCGCCTAGTCTTGGTACGTCTTTATCAGCAGTGTGAAAACAGACTAATATGATGGGATTTTGCCAGGTTGACCTGGCTGATCTAGAACTCCTGATCTCAGGTGATCTGCCTGCCTCGGCCTCCCAAAGTGCTGGGATTATAGGCATGAGCCACCACACCCAGCTTCAGTTTTATTTCATTGTAATTAATTTTATTTTAAATAACCACATGTGGCCAGTGACGTATTGGGCAGTGTAGGTATGGACCATCCTTCTGCCCAGTGCAGTTTTGGCAAAACTGTGACAGAGCTAGATCACTACTTCCGCATTTACATGGATGAGAATTAGTATATTCTCTAGGAGTATATCAGTATACTCACACTGTATACCAGTATACTCACAGTGCCTGGGCTTGAGTGCTGGCTCTTCTCTTTCCTGCCTGTGTAAACGCTCTGTGCCTCAGTTTCCTTGTTTGTAAAACAGAGATTAAAAACTGCAACCAGTTCATTGGGTTGTGGTAAGGATGAAATGAATTAGGGGTTAAAAAGTACTTTACATAGTGTCCAGAATATAGCAAAAAACCAAATGGATGTTAGTCAGGCATGTATGAATTCAGTCAACATTTGAGACTCTCTTACTGGCCAGACCCTGGGCTCAGTTAAATAATATGGATATGGAAATTAACAAGATATATTTCCTTCTCTCAAAAGCTTTTTTTAAAATCACTGCATCGCCTTTAGCATTTTTACTTCTTCCACTTCCTCTAATCCTGATGACTCTAAATGGTATGCATAGGCCAGCAATATCTGTCAGTGGGGAGGCAACAGCACGAAGCATAGCACCTGTACATGGTAGGCATGCACTAAATAATTGCATTTTTTTCTCTTGAATGAAATTATATGAGTTGCAAAGCCAGAACGGACTGAACTTTTGATGTATTCTCAGTCTCCTGCACACTGGACTCTTGGGCAGGACAAGCAGGTAGTATCATGGTAGGGTTAGCTTTTCTACTTCCTCTGGTCGTATTTCAGAGGCTTCCTGAGATTTGAGGGTGTAAGGGTCCTGGGGATAGTGGCTGTCCCCTCAAATCCAGCAAGGTACTCATAATTATTATTTGTCCTATCTAATCAAGTAATACATAATAAGTTTTTGTTTTTCCCCCAACATCCATTGATATTTTTTGTGAGGATGAAACCCATATTTTCCTTGAAAAACAATTTATTCCCCATCCCAGTTCATGTTCTTCAGGGAGGTGACTGTGACTCTAAGATTGGCACGGGATTTTTGAATGGACTAATCAGAGCACTGCATGCCATTAGTCAAGGTGATCAAGCAAAAGTGGCACTTGGCCCAAATAAGTCCAATGAGTTTCAAATCAAAATTTTGGGAGATCTTGAGAAGAAATAATATTTCTTTGCAAAGCACTTAAACTGAAAGAACATTGTCTGGAGTTGCCAGGTTACATGAAGAAGACCTGACCTGGAATAAGATCTGCATGAAACAAAGCATAACTGAAAGGAAAAGGGTGACTTGGGGACATGTCTTGAGCCCTGGACCAGACCGTGCCTGAAGCTCTATTGCTGTACTTTGCTTACAGGAGCCAAAACATTGCTTTACTTGCTTTGGCCAGTTTGAGTTGAGATTCTGTTTTTCATAACCAAAGCAGGATGTTCCCTCTGCCATTTCCTTGGTGCTACTAGGGCTGTGCCCAGCAACTCTCTAGGAAGAGTAGAGAGGCCAGATGACCTGCACTCTCCTTCTCAAAGTAGCAGCCTCTGGAGCCCTAATCACAAAAGACTAAATGGTAAAAGCTTCTCACATGCTCATGGCAGCAATTTTAAGGATGTCCTGTGTGGGACTGACCCTAAGAAGGGATTCTAAAAAGAGGCTTGCTTATGTAATTTAAATTCTTAAAATAACTACAGATTGAGTCTGAGAATTCCACAGGGGCTCATGACTGCCTAACCTGGGATGGAGAGGTCAGAGATTCTCAGTAAATGAAAAATAGGCTAAGAACAAAACCATCTCTTATCCTCAGCAGAGGTTAAGAGTGGGTCATGACTCCAAGCAGCAAATTAGTGACTGCATTTATTTAACGACTTCTCAAAAATACCTTCAGCTGCACAGGAGGAAAGCTGACCCATTTTTAAGTATGGAATCAATAGACTAATAAAAGTAATTCTTAAAAATAGCTTTCTGTTCTTAAAATATATTTCCCATTGAGCAGCAACCAGAAGAAAATTTTTATGTGGGCCCTGCCTCATTTTTCTATGGATAAAAACAAGAGTGAGACTGAAGCTTTGGTGTAGTAGGTGCTATTCACCTGAATGCTGTGCCTGGGAGTTCCCACTCCTGAGCTAATATTCCAGTCCAGGTTTGCCAGCTGTCCTTGATGAACAGCTTCTCCTTCCTCAGGTGGGGAAAGAGAGCAAGGCTACAGAGGCTCCCAGACATCACTTTGCTTTTGGTGTTCACATTCCGTTTCCATCAAACTGAAACCCAGAACCTTAGGGTAAGAAGCAGGATCAAGGGCGCTGATAATGAGAACTTGGAGCAGAGCAGGGAATTCCTCTGGGAGGAGTAGTACTTAGGTTATTCCATAGCTGAGCAGAGAAAAGAGAGGGAGGAAACCAATTCTTCAGAAAAAGGGAAACCCTTCAGGATTGGATGTGATTTGACATGGGTGGACACTGTCATTTGCTTGGGCTTGGATATTTCCTCATTTTAAGTTCCTCAGAATGCCACTATTATTAAGATTCCTTTTTTTTTTTTTTTTTCCTCCATGGATTTTCTTTTCCTACTTATGTACAGGAAAATATCTTTCTCTCTTCCAGGTTCTGTTCAGCACTTGCTGCACGAGGAATAATTTGAAGTCTATGTCCTATCTCCTCCATCATGTGTCATGGGAATGAAGATTCCCTAAGGAACATTTCTTAAACTGGGGACATAGCCAAAGGCATCAGTTTCCCCTAAGGTAAAAATGCATATTCCAGAAACCTATCTCAGACCTACTGCATCAAAATCTTAGGGAACAGAGACCAGAAATTTCCATGTTAAAGATTGTACTCAGGCATCCTTTATGCACACTAAAATTTGAAAACCATAGTCCAGTAGTTACTTCAGATAATGTCTTGAGTTGCCATGGGCAGATGGCAAAGTAGAACCTCCAGCCAACATATGCCCTGTGATCTCCAAGGGAAGGCTCCACATAAACAGGTGTGCTGTTCAAACTTGATTGAGGTGGGAAATAAGAAAGGACAGAAGTAGCTGGAATCCTACATTTTCTCTCCCACTTTTTTGTCCAAGCAATAGGTCCTGGTTCCCCTAGTTCATGGAGAGAGACTTACCTTAAAAATCTTAGAGGCTCCAAGCTCCTTTCTAAACTCAACTCCCTCAGTTTCATGGAATCTTTTGTTTACGTTGTTTTATGGGCATGGGAGTTTTGGCTCTCCCTCAGGCCACCAGGGGTGGTAATGTGTTGTGAAAATTATTTTCCTATGGACCCATCATCTGCATTTTAGGTGATGGGAACAATGGTTACTTTGAAGCTATGCCTTTTGAGCTCTGAAAGTAAATAATGCCCATGGAATAATGCCTTTAATTATGACCTTTATAATGAAAGGAATTCAAATTTCAAGCTAGAAGTACTCTTCGAATCTCATTTGTTCTACAGTATGCTGAGGTGGCTGAGAGCACAGATTCAAATCAAGACCATGAATTGAGCCAAGTGCAGTGGTGTCAGTAGTCCCAGCTACTTGGAAGGTTGAGGTGGGAGGGTCCCTTGACCAGGAGTTTGATGTCAGCCTGGGCAACATAGCAAGATGCTACCTGTAAAACAAAACAAATAAAGACTATGGGAAACTTGTTAGAGAAAACATTTAAAGCACAATATTAGTCAGGGTTTGCCAGAGGAAAATAACCAATAGGAGATTATATATTTAATTATCTATACCTATGTTTATATCCATACAAAAGAAAGACATTTATTGTCAGGAGTTGGCTCACGTGATTGTGAAGGCTGAGAAGTCCCAAGATCTGCAACTGACAACCTGCAGACCCAGTAGAGCCAAAGTTATAAGTTCTAATTGTAGGGCAGGAGAAGACCAATGTCTCAGTTTAAGCAGTCAGGCAGGTGCAGTTCCCTCTACTCAGCCCTTTTGTTCTACTCAGGTCTTCAATAGACAGGATGAGGGCCACCCACATTAGGGAGGACAGTCTGCTTTGCACATTCTATCAGTTCTAATATTAATCTCATCCAAAAACAGCCTCACAGATACGCCCGGAATAATGTTTAACCAAATATCTGGGCACCCCATGGCCTAGTCAAGTTGATACATAAAATTAACCATCACAAGCTCTTAGTGTCTGCATAGATTAAGCAAATACTCCACACAGGAACATTGTGTGTATCATCCTCTTTTTTATTATTCTCAATATTTTTCATTATTATAACTATAATTATTCTCCAAATAATGGCAAATCTTAAAGGTTACTTAATCTCAGAGTTTGCTAAAGCTAATGATAAAAATCTACATTAAAAGTAGAATCATAGCAAAGCAGACTGTTAAGTAGATTCACCTGCTCTGGAAAATTTCTACATGATTCGATGGTAGCTAAAGAGTGACAGTCAGGATTTGAACCCAAACCTCTCTGGTTTCAGTATCTGAACCTACCCTTTTATGTACATACTGTTCTTTGCTCCTGAGCCTCTGTTCCCAGGGTTCTCCCTGCCTAGAAAACCCCCTCTGTCCTTTGTCAGGAAATATATCACCTTAAAATATTTCTGGCACTATCATAGAGACATGTTTCAACTGGACAGAGATTCTCCCCAGATCACGTTCTTTGGTCCAATTTCCATATTTCATACATATTTCACAGATATTGGCCATTGTCAACACCTCTTCTCTATTTCCTCATGATGTTTCACATACCAACTCCAGGTACTCCTCCTCAGTGATCAGGAAACCCCCAAGATATAGCTTTATCCTTGGACATTCCAGAGAACACTATCATTTTTCCTTTTATTGTCTGTATTCACAACTATACTGTGAGCTCCTTGGAAGCAGATAACTTGACCTGTTTCACTTTGTATTCTTGGGATCTAGCACAGAAGCTGGTACAGAATAAGGGCTCAATGTCAATGGAAAAATAATTTAACTCTAAAGTCAAGAGTCACTTAACAAGTCCCCATACACCTGCCATAAATAAGGATTATCAGAGCCTCTGCTCACAAAATCTAACTTAAATGACGGCGATGCTACTTCCAGTTGCTAAAAACACATCTACATTTTCAATTAGTAGAATTGAAATGCCTTTGAGGTCCTGGAATGCACTTTCAGGGTATATACACCAGAACTCTTGGCTCACTGTATGATTTCACATAGAATTCTTGTCACTTAGCATCCTCAGGCATGAAAATTGGCGCATGCTGAAAGGAATCTCTGGGGTAGGAGAAAATCCTGATTCCCCTATATGTTCCAACAGGGACAGAAGGATTGCAGCTTCATTTCCTGCCAATTTTAAAATTATGAATATTTTGGTATGATTATAAGTAAGCAAGACAAGCCTACCAGAAAATCAAATAATCCCAGAACATGAAAACATAGGTAATTTTTTCCTTCTCTCTTCCTCTCAAGTTTATTTGTTTTGCCTTTGCAAAAGAAAATAAGGTCAGGTGGCAGGAAAATTACATTGAGAAATTTAAACCTACAAAATCATAGTAAAATAAAATTTGTTCTCTCTTACTCAAGCAAATCATTCAAATGCACAGATCTCCTCTGGTCTTCTTGAAATTATGAAAAAAATTATTTGACTAATTCAGGCCTTCCTTTCTGTTAAAAAAAGAATCACCCTGTTTGACCCTCTAAATACCTCTCCAGTTTAGGTAAACTCTTTAGTAACCACGTCTTTGAAATATTCACAGTAAAATATCGACAGTTTAAAAAGAATTTCTAATTCAGAACAATAATAGAGGTGAGAGCAGACTTTTAAGTTTCTAGAGTGAAATTTAAAAATCTTAGGTTTTATGGCATATTTCTGTAGCAATCTGAAGCCCATTTTTTGTTATGTTAATGAAACATACACTACTATTTGAGGACTCACTATATTTTCCTTTTATAATAAAGCACTTTTGAAATCCAGACAGATTAGTTTAGACCAAGACTACCTTTCCCATCACCACTTTATAAACAAATCTTCCAACATCCAGCATATGTTAGTTGAATTAATGAGAGCAATAAACAAAGAAACCAAGATTAGCATTGAACACACTCAATGGAAAACTTCATCTTACTCCAAAATTGTCTCTCTTTTTTTTTTGTCATTTGAATGTCATTGCTAAATATAAGATGAGAGTGCTTTCTTGTATACTTCCCTTTATGTTTCAGTCTCGTTCAGACTTTCTGACTCACCCCTATTCATGATCAAACACAAATTTCACAAAAGGTTTAATTGCATCTAGACTTTAATAAATATTCTACTGGGGATCTGCAAATACGACTATAGGAAGGTGGAGGAATCTTTTTGTTATGCAAATACAAGCTAGTAGAAGCTCTTTCTGAAAGCTATTTAGCTGAACCCTCAAAAAGCAATGTTTGAATGGCCTTTTCTTTCTTTTTTCTTTCAGGAATGTCAACCTCATTACAAGTCTGTTTATAACATCTTACTTCATGGCCATTTGGCAAATAAGTTCTTCCTGAGATGAATTTTGATGAAATATATAATGATAACTTCATGTGTTTTTATAAGCTATCTCAAATGTAGCTCTTTGTTCAGGGATAGAAGGTTAAGTTCTTGATAACAAAGTAGAATTTTTGCAGAGGCCTTTCCAACAGGACTTGACCTCTCTGCAGAAGACAAATGCTGGTCATATCTCTTCTTGTAGTTATCCTAGTCAGTAGGACACAAGTTCATGCATAATATTGATAATGGCCTGTATATCCTGAACATGCACCAGGCATTGTGTTTATCATTTTATTTGGCTTTTTTTCCTCTTTTCTAGTGTGCAAAGAGCTTCGATGTGCTAAGCATTTTAGATGCATTAACTTGATTCATCTTCACAAAAACTCTATGCATTATTGATATTTTATTGCCAATTTCAAGATTGAAGAACTGAGAATCAAAGAATCAACTCTCTTTTCCAAGGTCACACAGCTAATAAAGCCAGGATTTGAACTCAGGTTGGCCTGACTATAGTGGCACGATTTGTACTCTTTTTGCAATATTGACTGTTTTCGAGTCTTGGGGCAAGTGACATTTTCCTTTCTAGAGACAACTAAACGAATAAAATGGAGGTACATGGACATGTTTTATCCATGGAGCTTTGTCTACAAGAATTAAAAATCAATAAACAAAGCACGATAATAATGAGGGTAATTATGGGGACAAAGAGACCAGATAGTTGACGCTGGGACTCTAGTGATCATTGTGGAATATAAAGATGATCAAGGGGATGTCAGAAGTTTGTCTTTATCATTTAGATGACACTCAACCTGGAAAAATTTAGGGGGAAAAAACCCTTATCAGGCTACAATTTCTCTTGTATTTTTGAACTAGTTACTCCTAAGGGAAATTATTTTTAAAGTCACATATTTTGTATCATGAATTTGGGTACAGTTTGAACATTCATCAGTTTTTATCACCCAACCAGTAAAATGTCAGCAAGGAACCGAAGACAGTTACCTGCAATAACCCTGAATATGTATTTGAACCACAGGATGAAGTTACTCCATGATGAGGTTGTTTCCACTGCCAATGAAGTCACCAGAGGTTATGCATATGCATGGGTGGGAAAGAAACTTCATTTACTTCATTTTATGTGATTACTGAATCTACTGTCTGAAGTCATCATCAGACACATAAACTTTTCCCTTTCCACACATTTTCTGAAGTAATCAAATGGATTAAAGCTACTGCGTGGTAAATGTGCTGCTTACTTGCTTGGCAATACAAGTGACCCGGTGACTCAGAGCATTCTCTTTGCGTTGGGCAGTATAAATAATAATGCAAGGAAAGATAAGGCCATATGGTTTAGAACTGACTTTTTGCAGCCTCTTCACTGAGTTGACTTTGGGTGCAGGATATTCTTTAAACATTTGTTGCCTTTCCTATGATAAGTTGATTTAAATGGAGATTGATTTTCACCAGTCCAAGGAAAGTCTGCATACTGGTCTTTATATGGCATGAAATAATGCCCTGCCAGCAAAAGGTGGAAAAGTATCTCCATGGCAGTTGATGTACCTCCTCAAACACACCCCAATGGCTTCCCCTTAGAGTCCTATTCAAGTCTTCCAGCCTAACTAGTTGTCATTTTCATGCACTTAAATCTCTTCTTTATGCTGGTACCTTCCAAAAATGTAAAAGTAGTCTAGGATATCTGAATGGGTAAAGAAGAAGATATTAAATCTGTCCTGAAAGAACACATTGCCCACTCCCTCTAAAATCTGTGTTGCAGCCCTGGTGTTGACCCTCATAGCCTACTGCATGTTGTAAGTCCTAGGTGGCCTCCCTTTTAAGGAGCAAAAGGTTTCTCACTGACCTTAGTAAATTCAGCCCCTCTCCTTTCCAGGAAATAAGGGTCAGACTTGTTGTCTGAAACAAAAGATTGTATTCAACAGTATCACCATCTCCACTGGCATTTATGAGAAATTTACTATGTGCTACACATTGTTCTAAGCACATGCATACATTAGCTTATTATCTCCTTCAAAGATATTGTCAAGAATAGGGCCAAAATTTCAAATAAATACAACTAATGAGAAACCCATTCTTTCTTGTTTGCAGAATAATCAGAAGTCCAAGAGGCTAACCCACTTAGTGAAAAGTAGCAGCTTTGGTTATGATTTTTTTAAGATTCAGTCTCACTCTGTCACCCAGGCTGGAGGTTCACTGCAGCCTCCACCTCCTGGGCTCAAGTGATCTTCCCGCTTTAGCCTCCCAAGTAGCTGGGACTATAGGCACACACCACCATTTCCCACAATACAGTGCAGAACATGTTACCCCAGAATATGGCACCTCAGCTTTAGAGAAAACAGCAGAAGCAGGAAGATCAGTTTCACCTTCCCACACCCTTTTTCCCTAAAGCAAGCCATAAAACCTGGAAAGAATACTTTGAACTTCCTTTAAAGCAGGTCATAAGATCCTCCTGTGAAAGGACCCATCATATATTCATAGGAAATGGATGGCCTTATCTTTGAAAATGCAGTGAAATAGGGAAGAATATGAACCAACAGGCCTTCCTAAGTCCCTCTCAGTTTACTACCATTGGATCATACTCCCTTTGTCCAGTTACACTTCTCTATGACTATCCACTCTTCATCAAAACTAAGCATAAAAATGTACAGGTTTCCCTGTTTCTTTGGGCCCTCATTTCTTTTCCTTATTTATTTATTTATTTGAGACAGAGTCTTGCTCTATTGCCCAGGCTGGAGTGCAGTGGTGTGATCTCAGCTCACTGCAACCTCTGCCTCCCAGGTTCAAGTGATTCTCCTGCCTCAGACTCCCAAGTAGCTGGGATTACAGACATGTACCAACACGCCTCGCTAATTTTTGCATTTATGGTGGAGACAGGGTTTCGCCATGTTGGCCAGGTTGGTCTTGAACTCCTGGCCTCGGGTGATCCACCCACCTTGGCCTCCAAAAGTACTGGAATTACAGGTATGAGCCACTGCGCCCGGCCTGGGTCCTTATTTCTGAAGGCTCCTGTGTCATGTAAAATTTGTATTAAATAAATTTGTGTGCTTTTCTCTTGTTAATCTGTCTTTTATTAGAGGAGCCTGAGCCACGAGCCTAGTAATAGGTGAGGAAAAAAGAAATATTTTCCTCCCGTACAAAAAGCAAACTCTTGATTCTCTGTCAGCCTGTTTTTCTACCCTCTTCTATCTCCTCCTCAAGAAGAGGGAATATAAATTAGATTTATTAGGTGACATGTGCCTGTTGAGGCATGTTTGCTAGTGGGTAGGACTCTGTGCATTAAGGAGGTGTGTCATCAATGTTTGTCACCCCATGTGACTGGGGTGAGTGGATTCAAGACCTTCAATCTCTCTCTTTTTGCAGGCATTGCCTTACTGAACTGTTATTTCCATTTCCTGTACCTTGTCACTGAGCAGAGGATGATAAAACATGAAGATATGAATTCTGGCTGATGAACGTAGAGATTCTGCTTAGATATAAAGCCAAAAATACATGACTCACTTTAGAATTATCAGAGTTCTGTGTTGGGGGAGTTTTGTGCCCCGTCCCAGTTATCATAATGCCATTATGATTTTTATATGCAATTGTTCTTTGTATATCTCTCTCAAGACCCACATGGGATAAGAGACAATAAAAGAATAGGATTGGTACACTCATAAATGCCTGTTTGGAATATATAAAACTATCATAATGCGACTCCAAGTTCTTTTAGAAGTCCCTTGATTCTCATGGTAAATCATTAGGTACAACTTCTGAGTGAAAAATAACAGCATGTCAGTATCTCCACAAATACTATTTTGGAAAAGACTAGGACAGAAAGCTCTTATTGATGAAAGAAATAAGAAGAGTGATGGAGTTCTTATGACAATGGGCTGGAATAGTGGACTCAAAAATGGAAGGTCAGTGTCACTCTAAAAAGAAGAAGAGGAAGAGCAAGAAGTACACTCCCAAGAGCAGGGCCCAGGCCTTAATAGATGAACTTCTCTTTTGTTAGTTTGGTTTGGCACCTAGGTGACCAGGGCTGGTTTAGAGAATTTCCCCCAGTATATTTACCCTTAATGTCCCTTGACCCAGATGACAGTATCTACTCTTTGATCAGGACTCATCCTTACATTTTCTTAGTTTTCCTTTACTCATGAAGCCTCTCTCAATCTCCTTTTCTTGTTTACTTTCTTCCTTCAAAAAATTGGGTAAGACCCCTCTGTTTTAGGGCAGCCTAAACAAAGGAACTCTCCATTTCAGTTATTTAAAACTGAAAACAAACTGATTATTATGAAAATACCCTGATTTCAGTTATTCCTATTTACAATCTGAAGAAAGCCTCCAGTCTAAAGCCACTGTAGTTTGTGAAAATAAATAACCATACACCAGACAATCAACTCAGAAAATTCTTTCGAGAAGGTGAAGATGTAATGTTAGCATTTATCCAGGCAAACCTAATTGGAGAGTTAGGCCACTTAGGCAGATTATCTACCCAATATTTTATGATGTGGAAACAGCTACTTGGGTATTTTTTATCCCTTTTATTTGCTGGTATGTCACTGTATTTCAGAGTCAATGCAAAATGACAAAACCCTCCATCTTGTTTATGTAAATACCAGTGTAAACTGCATTTCAATCCATACCCCATCTATTTCTCACTTCTATCAAAAGAAATTATGTACACAAGAAACAGGATTACTCTTGTGAATAGTTGGCTTTCAGAATTTGACTTAAATATTTACTGTAAAATATGTTGTCCCACTTTTCTTTTTCATCTTCTTAAGTAATGAGAGTGGCTTTCGAAGACCAATTCTTGCAAGTAATATTATTTATCATTCCAAAACATGTTTTGTTGCATAGAGTGAAAGATATTTTAGTGTGGCTTGATTTTTGTATTTTTAGCCTTATGATGATCCTTTAATTTCATCCTAACTTGCTTCATTTTACTTTAGTAAGAATCATCATGTGATATAAAGAGTAATGATGAAAAGTAGGTTTCTCAAACAAAATAGGCCATTTGTAAGTCTCTGACAATACTATCTAAAACCAGACAGGCATCAAGTAAATAAATAAGCAACTCTTCTATTTTTCAGGATCTACTTCTGAATTATTTGATTTATTATGTTCTTTTCCTTCTAATTATTCATGTCCAATTTCTTGTCATCTCATTTATGGCACATCCCTCTCCAGTCACTGGGAAAAAAATGTAAAGCTAAAATCAGTTGAAAATTGCTTTTTATATATCATCTATTTTTTTTTGTCATTCCAGGGGAAGTGAGTACCATTACCCCACCCCACCCCCCATTTTACAGATGAGGATACTGAATGTGAGTCATTAGTTTGTTCAGGATAGCTCTGCTGTTAATTGGTAGAGACCGAACTGTTTGGGTTGAGAGGCCAAGCATGTAACTTGACCTAAGGCACAGGCACACTATAAGATCAAATTAACCCATTTTTGGAGCTTGCAAGCTAGTCTTATAATTTAAACAAAATTAAATATTGATTAGATGAGATTGATTACATCTAGATAATATGAAGTATACTGAGATTTTTTAAAGATTTAACTTAGCTAAACTATTTTTTAGTAACAAACCCACAAAAACATCAAAATGGGCATTAAATTCAGTTATATTTGATTGAAATGTGTTTTATGTGTGACATAAAGAAGAGATTGGTTTTTACTGAACTATCAATTGCCAGCAAGTCAGATATTTCCCCATACTTGTGGCCTTTGACACATCAAGGCAAACACTTCATAGAAGGATAGAGATCATCTAGGTTTAGATTAGGAAATCCTGGCTTAGTGTCTCAGTCATTTGCATTTTCTGCAGACTTTGATTTTGGGGGTAGGATTACAAAATTCAGTGTTATAACTTCTACTTTCATGATATGGTCTCCAGATAGTAGATTAAAATTTATTCCATCATCTTGAGGTTATCCAAGTTTTCTACAAAGCAGAACTGGATATGTGGCAAACATGCAAGCACATAAAATAGCTTAAGGACATAAATTCTTAGGTGTATCATAATCTATGGTGGAATTGTATTTTTAAAAATAAGAACACAAATATTTACAAGAGGTAGACAAAAGTTAAGAGCCTTTGCATGTGTTCTATGGTCATTGTTTTTCCTTGGTTATCAAAATGTACATTTAGGTAAGTCACAATTCCTACTTCAGATGCCTCAAAAGTTCTGGTTGGCATATATTATCTTCAACACTAACAAATAGTTAGAATATCTCCAAGGACACTGAGTTGACTTTCAGCTAAGGTAAGAGATGTCTTTGAAAGGGTGTATATTTTGAAAGACAACAATGCTCACCATTTGAAAAAAAAATATGGAAGTATTTCTGGTAAAATCTATTTAAGCCTCTTTGATTGAATACTCTTGGGGGGGATTGAGAAGATTGTTAGATTTATGTAAGCAATGTTATGTTTAATACCCAAATAATAGGTTTATGTAATTTACAAAAGGTGGATATTAAGTTTCTATATTAATGACTATACCTGGAAAAAACCCACATAATCCCAAAGGAATTTGTAAAAATACCAAACAAAACTTTATTACAGCAATCGTGAAATTCCAAGTGTTTTTGTAGATGGAATTCATGGTCACTTTGCCACCAGTGTCTGATGTGATAGTATTTAAATGCCTAAAGAGACTTCAGAAGAAATATTTAATCAGTAAATGACCTGTTTCTGGCCTTCAACAGCATCTCCTCCCCAAATAATCACATACTCCTTAATTTGTGTCCTAAACATGGTCCCTTTATTTTGCCAAATGGATTATAATTTCAGCTCTTTCTTTCCTTCTCCTGTCACCTACCCATACCTGATTTCCATAACACTCTTTAACCTTACTTGATCCCTTGCCCTATTACTATTGCAAACCACTTTTTCCACTTGCAATACCTTCTCTTTTCACCACCCATGTATATGGTTTCTTCTCTTAAGATTTTATTCTCTTCTTTGAGAATTATGATTCCCTTCATTTCAAGTTGCTTCATTCATGCAAGCTTTTGCAGTTTACTGACCTGGATTTGTTGATATGTTGCCTCAAATTAAGTGCTGTCAATCTTTTTCACATGTTTATGTTGTAACTCCCAAAGATTATAGACTCTTTAAGAGAATGCCTTCTAAAAATTCTATCTATCCCAAGCACCTAGAACAATGTGTTATTTCATTAAAAGGTGCTGGATAAAGGTTGTTGATCAATTGTTTGGCTTACTATATTTTCTGTTCCAGAAAAACCAATACCACATGATTTGAACTTCCTTTACTTCTTTAGAAGAATTAAAAAGTGAGGCTGCAAAACTGTCACAATCCCCACACTGCTCAATTTTTAAAAAATTTTTATATTGTTACCAAATGTGTGATCGCCACAAAAGTTGTGTCCTTGAGGTATGGTGGTGAAGTCAAATATAAGCCATCCAAGTACTTAACTCAAAAGATCAAACAGAATTGTTGGGGTTAATGTGAAACGAGTTGTTTTGAGTTCCTCTGCAGGTCTCAAACAGGTCAGTTTACTCTCAAAGCTTACTGTGAATCTCATGGTAAATTATAAAATACGTAAAGACAAACGTGATTTAAACTTTAAACTCATTCTACACTATTAAAGTCACGCCCACGAGTATCCACAGATAATTAGGGAACTAGAAAATACATAAATATAGGCGATGAAGTGGAGAGGTCTCTAGATAGCCTAAGTTCTGAAGGTGGCTGGTCGTTTGTTTTCACCCATCTGCGGGTCGCAGGTTACATTCAGCACGCTGGCCAGCTCCCTCGTTTACCGGGTTTATTGGCCTAAGTGAAAGGAGCAGGGGGAAAGCAGGCACCATCTGCTGCTTTGTATTAATAGTTTACCCAAGAGGCAGGGGTGAAGAGAGTGCGACAGTCGACGCATTAGATGTTGAAGCCGCTGAGCTCTTAGGGTGTCTTTGTCTGATCGCGGGGTCCCCAAGCCTCCACTGAGTCAGAATGGAGAGAGGGTTAAGCAACCAGAAACCCTTCTATTTCTCTAGTAGGCTCACCTCAGCAGAAAGCTTTCCCAGGTCTTAGGAACTGAAGAAGATTCATCATAGATTTTGGGGGTGGGGGATAGGCAAGGGCGGGGGCGCTACATAAATGGTTGAGTTGCCTGGTCGAAACACCAATCCATTCAAAATTTGATTAACTTATATTTTAATTAGACTGGGCGCATGTGGAATAAGTTGCTGGAATCAGAGTTTTCACAGGTGGGACAAACACGTTGCCCAGCCCCCACGCCCCAGGTGTAAAGAAGCCTGGGGATGAGATGGACCCTTTCTTTCCCGCACAAGATCTCACGGACTTCCTCCTCCTAAGTGAGACCTCTCGATTTAGCGTCTCCAAACAGCCCGCTCTGCTGGTTTCCGGATTTCTCCCTCCCCCAAGAACTTTTTGTCCGCGGGAGGGGAAATGGGGTTGAGGCAATGAGAACCAGAGATCAAGAAAAAAATTATCCACGAAGGGGGCAGGGGAGGATGGTGGCAGGGTATTGGGGTCAGAAGTACTGAGGCTCTGAGGACGCTCCGAGCTCTCCCCGCTCCAGCCTTCTGCAGCAGCCCTTTACGCCGCGGACACGGGAGAGTTAAGCCAATAAACACGTAAGCGCCGCTCCCTCCCCAATCGGCAAGATGCCTCTTCGGCTCTTGGCTGCATCGACAGCTTGCAACACTCGGCATCTTTTCTGGAGGCGCCTCCTTCAGCGGCCGCAGATGGCATCCGGCTGCGGGCTCAGGGCTTGCAATTGATTCTCCCACTTGCCCACCTCGAGTCCACGGACGCACCTCTCCCTTCCCCTCCTCCCTTCGCGCTCCTGGGTCTGAGCCCAGCTCGCGACCGCCGGGCAGAGGATCAGTCGCGGCGGCCGAGGCTGAGAAGCAGCCCTCTCGCTCCCTGACCTGGGGAGAAGCGCCCACCCGGGAGAGCTGATCCCCGGCTGCCTCCAGCGCCCCCCACCTTTTGCACTCCAAGCCGGGGGCTCCAGAGACCCCGCTCCCCAGGCGCCACTATGCTGGACCCTTCGTCCAGCGAAGAAGAATCGGATGAGATAGTGGAGGAGGAGAGCGGCAAGGAGGTGCTCGGCTCGGCCGCGTCCGGCGCGCGCCTGTCTCCCAGCCGTACCAGCGAGGGCTCCGC